>NC_057796.1:281558521-281906976 GCF_018294505.1 Triticum aestivum | reverse complement strand
CGGAGCACGTTGCCTACGTACGTGTCTCGCATGCAATTCTTACTCGTTGCTCAATCAGACAGGCCGTACCAACGCTCTATTGATCTCTGCAGCTGACAAGAGAGTGAGATCTATACTGCAGCGCCATATTATATGTCTGCTTCCGGCTGGTATCGACCATCCATGTTTATCCGGGGCCAGCATATTCATTTTCTTCTGCTTGTCAAACGAAGAGCGCCAACGAAGGCAAAGGAATATACGAGCCTGCGAGCGAGAGCAAATTAACGACTTATAATGCGAAAATCCATCTATGTACCCGAGTTCATCTGCATCCGCGCTGACAAAAAAACAAAACAAATACTAGAAAAATTAAAAAAAAAATTAAGGTAGACAATTTGATGCGTGACGTCCGCTTCAATTTGCACATCATTTGGACATCTAAAGAGCTCTCAGCAAAAAAGACAAATTGGGGATCTGTAAAAATGCTTACTGTTCATTACTATTTTGTTCCGATTTAGCTTTTTTCTGAGAGCTCCTCATATGACCAAATGACTTAAAATTTGGAGCGGGCCTCCCACATCGAATTGTTTACCTCACAATTTTTTTTGAATTTTTGAATTCCTTTTGATTTTTTTATGATTTTTTTTCTAACCTGATGCAAATAAGTCTGGGCACCGAAACGCCCTACTCCTTATAAAGTATTTCAATTATAAAAGGTGGTTATTGCCCAGACTCTTTTAGGGAAATTACCCAGTCAATTTAGAAATATTTAATTACTAGTTAACATTTTTAAACAAAACCCCACATACTTTATTCAGTAGATACAATACTCCCTTTATTCCAAAATATAGTGCGCCCGCGTTTTCCGAGGTCTAACTTTGACCATAAATTAACCAACGCGACCGACTGCGACAGGAGAAAAAATTATATAATTGAAAACTTCTTTTAAATACGAATTCACTGGTATAACTTTTGCTCCCGCCGCAGTCGATCTCATTGGTTAAATTTATGGTCAAAGTTGAAGCACGGAAATAAAGGAAGCACTATATTTTGGAACGGATGGAGTAGATACATCATCTATGAGGAGGGTAACAATTTCATTCAAAGGTTCCTCAAACTAATTAAAAATCAAAAGAACTAACCAACTTAGTCAGTTCACGAGCTAACTTATTTATTTCTCTACTACCATGTTCGAATCTATAAATAGGAAAATTACACGTGAAATGACAGCAGCCGTCAAAAACTGTTGTTGCACCTGCAGAACATCCTCCGCTCTTCATGGTGTCAATGACCTTCAAAATTGTGATAACTAATGACAAAACAATTGCATCCCACCCTTTGCGCAAGAGTCAACCCATTCCCCCTGCATTGAATTTGCCTTTATCAACCTTGACGACCGCCCCGACAGTGACTCTAAGCTGATCATGATCAAAAGATGCATCAACATTGAGCTTACAAAATCCACATGGGACCCCATCCTTTTATTATCGCTCTTGGAGAGGAAGCAATAAAAAAATTGTGGTAGGTGTCCGGATCCCCATGTAAATCTAAGAGGTGCTCTGAGTTATTTGCTCATGGACCTGTTTACGTCTTTCCCATCGCAGATACTAGGTGGTAATGGTGATCATCTCTCGAGCATTCAAAATCTCCACATAAGACAAATCCTGCTCAGGCATAAGAATTAAGAACTCCAAGACCGCCTCGTCCGCATGATCGAATTCACATGTTCTCTTGATGATTTCGTCCAAACCCAACCTTCTTAAAGCATCTCTTGCTTTGTAGCAGAGGAAAAACCACATGCTTTGTATCTTCTGGACTAAAAGAACAAGCAAGGCATTGAGGTGAGACTTTGATATGTTGTTGGCCAACATAACACATAGTGGAGTTATGTTTTAGTGGCTTGTGAGTGTTTTACTAAAATAAAAGTTAAGAGAGAAGGGAAAGAGGGGTTGCACACAATCAAACTTGATATGCATAAAGCTTGCGGTAGGGTTGAATGGCCTTTCTTTAAGGAGATCATGCTAAAGCTGGTCCATGATGGGTAAATTTTATTATCCAATGTGTATTCATTGTTAAATTTTGGGTTCAGTTTAATGCGGAAGAAAGCGAGAGTTTCAAGCCTACGAGAGGATTACGACAAGGTGACCCTTTATCTTCTTGTTTGTTTTCATTGTGTATGAAAGGTCTGACTGCTGTACTTACGCATGTGGAGGAGAATGAAAATATTTTGGAAGTGAAAGTTTGTAGAGATGTCCCCTGGCTCGGATCACCAAGCATCTCTTCGCTGATGATTTTATTGATCCTCATGAAGGCTAATATGCACAATGCTGAGACTTTGAAGTCAATTTTGGATTTGTATTATGTCGCTTTGGGGAAAATGCTGCAGTTGGTCGAAATCGAAGGGGCGGCGGATGTGAAATTGGATAGGCGACCGACGCTTCAGTGGCCGTCTGGGGTGGCGGGCGGCGGAGTGGTGGCGGTAGCCTTCAACAGGGTGGAGGCCCGGCCGCACAAGGTAGCGAAACGACTTCGCTTTGGATTCACGGGGCAGTCATGCGATTTTGCATCTGCCAGCCAAGTGTTGTATATTTACAACACCTGTGCTACATTTTAGGGTTGTCTAAAATGTTTTTTTGCAAAAAAATTAGCTGCCGGAGGCTATTTTTTCGTTCAACTATCCTTAAAACATCTATTGCCAACAAGGTAGTTACTGGAGATGCTCTAACATCTTCTAAATATTACTCCCTCCGTCTTATAATGTAAGACGTTTTTTGACACTAGTATACATTATGAGACGGAGTAAGCTCCATGCGACAACCAATATTCGAAGCCATTTGTACGTTGTATATCAGTACATAAATACAAGTATAATTAGTAACATACATGTTTACATGCGTTGCATGGCTAACTGTTATCTTGGACTATACATAACCAGTCGGGAGAGGATTTGGGACACGTAGGTGCGGGGGGCACCGCGTGCTTTTTCTTTTGACTTCCAATTTCCAAACTTTATTAAATTGAAGTCCAAACTAGGTTTTGTTTTTATATTCGCATTTTTCGTGACAAGAGCTTTTAAATAAGATCTATTTTGAATACGTTTTGATGAATTTTGATTTTTTTTTTAAGTTTTAACTCTTGAAACTTAGTACGAGCGACCGATAAAATCACGACTTTAGTACCTGTGAACGACAAAAACAATCTCTTAAAGTTTGAAGTCAAAAACTTGAGATTTGCGACCGAGAAAATCAGAATTTTTAGATGTGAAATCATAAGTTTCAACGATTAAGACTTAAAACTTATTGTGCCCACATATGGGATCCAACTACTTCGCGATCGGACAAGGCTTGGCGGGTTTATGCCCCCACACCCGTGTGCCCCTGCAAATTTCTAATAATGGGTCGACCAGAACTCACCCCTTCGCTTGTAGCCTTGTACGCAAGGGCACCCAGGAGCTAAGGTTTCATGTGCCTCCCACTTATGATGTCGTTGGTCTACCTCGTCTCCTGTGGCCTCAGGGCCTTGGACCTTGCCAGCGGGAGGCTCCTTTTTTGATTGAATTTTGTAATGGTTTGTATCCTGCTCTAAGAGGCGAGGCAGCGATGGCTCTTTTAAGATTCAATAAAGTTCTCCCTGCCTAGCCCCCGTCTCGTGGTGCTTCTAGTGTCGTTCGAGTGCGAAGGTTGGTCTCCAACGAATATTGCAGGATTTGGTTGGCGTTTTTCTTTTGTGGATCCACGTGAATCCGGTCTTCGTTTGTGTGTGTTTGTGTGTTTTCAGGTTGGATCCTCCCGATCTACACTTCTCTTCATCATCGGCAGTTGTTGTTCTAGTGTGCTGGTTCTATAGGGCCTTAGCATGATGAATTTCTGACTGCCTACTACAACAAGGTTTGCCCGGCTCCGATGAGGGGAGAGTGATCACGGTGGCGCATCTTCGGCACGTTCAGTGCTTGTAGTCGTCGTAGCTGGTCTACGGACCTGGATGAAATTTCTATTTTTACTGTTATTTGTACTGCCTTCACAGTTGAGGAATTAATCGAAAGTTTATAGATTGAAAAATTTTCTTGTAAAAAAACGGTTATCTTGACTGTTGCTCCATCCATGCATGGCTTGATTGTTTTGAACTTTCCATCATGCGGCTGGGTAGGAAACGGGTCGAGCTACTCAAACCCGTTGGACATTCACTATAACGTAAATACTGGTAGCGAGTCGGTATATTTGCTCCCACTAGTAACATGTCAGATTATCAGTGACGGATGCAAATGTTTGTCCTTCAATTATACTATTTCACCTATGTAAATAATTCTGTAGTAGTGAAATGCTAAGTGTAGAACATCAACCCAAATAAAGAGCCAACTATTTTTTTAGTTTTGTAGGGGAAATAGACCACTTTATTGCTCTATAGAGAGTTTTACAGGAATTACTTTAGACTCATTTGGATTCACAAGCCAAACATGATGCCCATGTGATAAGGAAAGAGTGTGTTTCGCTAAACTATTTACTTCATAATTAGAAAGACATCCTTCATGGCCAAAGGTGCAAGAATTAAAAGCTAATGCCCACTGATTGATCTCTTGAATGATGGATGCGTTATTTCCTACAGTTCCCTTTGTCAGATCAATGATTAACACTTTGCAATCTGTAGCTATATTTACCTGGAATAGATTTAGATCACTTGCAAGCGAAAGCCCTTCACGCACACGAGAGTATCGAGAACTCCAGGATCACTGAGCCCTTCGATCATTACTGCATATGATCCCATATAATCTCTGGTGTGATTTCGTGCAACTGCACTAAAGGAGCCCTTGACGCCATCACGAGATACAACACCGTTGACATTAATCTTGCATACACCTGATTCAGGGGAAATCCATCTAGGCGTTGTAGCGGGAGCTGGTCGAGTCTGAACTTGCATCAGTGTATTTTTCGGCAGTTGCAGTTCGTCGACGAACCTTTTGATGAATAAGTGTGTCCCTAGGGGACTTTGCTGTCCTCCCTCATCTATCAGCTTCTTTGGGCCGACCAGATGGCCCATAAGGTAACAGGTTGTGTTAGCTGAGCATGTGATAACGAATCAAACATGGAGAAAAGCCAGTTCCCTGTTATCGGTTCGGCTGTCAACAATATGTGATGGAGTGTATCATCCTCATCCAGTGACTAGACACATCTCGAATGCAGCCATGAATCCTTAGCCCCACAAATTTGGCAATTGCTCGAGGTAGACATGTTCATGTTGCTTAACAAGACATCCGTAGGGATTGAATGTTGGGCTAATCGCAAAAGGAAGGCCTTCACTTCAATGATACATCCACTCACCATAGTTTTGTCCAGGAATTTTGTTCCCTGTCTGGGTCTGACGAACCCCCATGTCCCTCGGGCCATGCTTTACTTTGCAGTTTGGTAGTTACCAGCATTCGATAAGCTGACTTCACCGAAAAAACACCTTTCTTCTCCCGGCTCCATGCTAAAAAATCCTCTTGGTGCATTGTACCGATGGGTACATCCAGGATTGTATCAGCATCAATTTGGAGGAAAGTTTGAGCAATCTTAGTTCGGCTCCATGATGTCGTTGTTTCATCTATCAACTGTGAAACAAAATGTGGCCTCTCTTGTGTTAAACAAGCATATGGTCACATAGAAGAGTCCCTTGGTAGCCAATTCTGCTCCTAGATATTGATCGTCTTGTCATCACCTACCCTCTTGAGTAAGAGTGTAAGACCTATAACCACACATCTTTGCCTTCGATAATGGCCCGTTATATCTATGAAGGATTGCTATCGTGAAGAAAAAAAAAACAGATGATTTTCAACATGGACAGCGTAATCAAAGTACAAATTATTATGGGCCACACTGATACAATGTGCAACTTTTTGGCAATACATGGCCCAAGCTACAAATAAGTGGCACAATATCTTGCCCAGATCGAAAATGATTCATTGAAAATAACCTAACAATTGAAATTAGCCCCAAACGACTGTACCTAACCCAAAATGCATAACTATTGCACAATTTTTGTTGTCACGTCTAACTTAAAGATAGTATACATGATAAAGCCTGTACTTAGTAACCCAAAGTGTAAGACTCTGCTACAAATCTCTCAAATTTTAAAACATGGCATACGTGTGGTGAGCCCGGGAATTCCCTTCGGCAAGCATGTCAAATCCTGGCATGTTCAGTCTTTTTGTCAGGATTTACCATGGCATGTTCAGTCTTTTTGTTAGGATTTACCATGCTTGTTGTAGAAATTGCCATGCTCGAGATAGGTAATTTGCCTAAAAACCGTTTATTTGTCAAGCTTACAAAGCCGATGTCAGATTTTTAGCATTTTTAAACTGTAGTTAATATACAAGATGCAGTATAGAGACAGTAAAATTAGCAAATACAAAAACGAATAGGCATGGACATTTCGCTAAAAAGAAAGGCATCTGCATAAACTAGCTCGATCCACATGATTACATGGGTTGCATGGCCAGCTGTTATCTTGGACTCTCGTGCCATCCATGCATGGGTCATTTCTCATCGTGTAGCCGGGTCGGAAACAGATAGCGACTCAAGGTCACATGTGCGCGCCGCAATCGCAGCCATTCTGGGCCGTCGATCTTCGTTTCCTCTCGTAATCCGAGACGGGGACATCGCGCCGTGTGCGTGAGTGTGACCGTGAAACCGAAACCAGCAGCCCGGCCGATCCAAGGCACGGCACGGCATGCAGTGCACACGCATGCGCCACCGTGAAACCAGCAGCGTCCGCCGCGGGTTGCCCCCGCACGAGCTCGCACACGCGCCCGCCATCCGCGCGCGCCGCCGTCCCCAACACGTGTCCTCCGACCTTCACGTGCCCCTCTCTTCCTTCGCGCGCGTACTCCAGTGAGTGACGCCGTCAATCTCGCCGTCACACGCCCGCCCACGCGCGCGCGCCACCGGCCCACTCTCCCCCTCCTCTTCTACCGCGACCTCGCTATAAAAACGGAGCCACCAGCCCGCGAGTCCAGCCAGCCAGCCAGGCACCGCACCATGGAAGCCACCTCGTCCCTCACGCGCTCCCTCTCCCTCGTCCCCCGCCCCCGCCGCTCCTCCCGCGCCGCCAAGTCCTCGCACATGCCCACCCTCTCCCCGGCGCCGCGCGTCCTCCCGCTCCGCCGCGCCAGGTCGGACGCCGACCTCCTCGGATCCGTCCCCGCCGCGGCGCCAGGCTCCGCCGGCTCCGTCCTCCTCCGCTCGCCCCGCCCACGCACCCTCGGGGAGAGGGACGACGCGCCGATGGAGGACTGCTTCGACGGCTCGGGCGCCGGCAAGGGCAACAACAGCTCCGGCCGCGGCGGCGGCAGCGGAGGTGCCGGCGGCAACGGCCAGAGCGCCGGCATGGGGGAGCACTACCGCAGGCTGCTGAGGCTGGAGCCGGACAACCCGCTGCTGCTGCGCAACTACGGCAAGTACCTGCACGAGGTGGAGCGCGACCTGGCGGGCGCCGAGGAGTACTACGGCCGCGCCCTGCTCGCCTGCCCCGGCGACGCCGACCTGCTCAGCCTCTACGGCCGCGTCCTCTGGGAGGCCAACCAGGACAAGGACCGCGCCGCCGGATACTTCGAGCGCGCCGTCCAGGCCGCGCCCGACGACTGGTATGCGCGCGCCCCATATAGTTCGCGACCATTCTTGTTACCACCCTGTTAATCTTGGTTTCGGTGTGACTGTGTGGTCGATCGAATTACTTCTTGCTAACTAGTGATGTTTACTTGCAGCTATGTGCTGGGATCGTACGCAAGCTTCCTGTGGGACGCCGAGGACGAGGACGAGGAAGAAGCGAGCACGGCGGTGGCCAGCTCTCCGGCGTTGGTGTCGGCCTGCTGACCCTAGCCGTTGATCTGGAGTGGCGCGGCGGTGGCGGTCTACTGTACAATACCGCAACGCACTGTACTGTGCGTAGCAGAGCCGGGATGGCAGCTGGTCGGTGACATCCTCGGCCGTGTGAATTGGCAGGCTGGTCAATCCAGGGATAGATCGACGCTGCATGCCATTGCCGGCAACAAGTTGAGGAAGGAGACGACGGACTTGAATCGATCCGGCCGGGCCACCTGAGGCGTCAGTCAATAATAACTACTACTGCTCTACTGATGTTCTTTGTTGCTACTCTATTGGCAATCGCCTACTGCTGCTTAATTAACCTTTCTTGTACCAATCACTACCAGATGTTACTGTACCTATAGAGCGAGCTTGCTATCCGCTGTACTGCTCGGCTGATGCTGCTAAGCTTAATTCTAGTATTTCCTTGATGTGTAATTACATGCCGGTCGGGATAACCTTTGCTTCGATCAGGCTGTTTTCATCCAATAATTAAGCTATGTTTATAATAATATATCTGTCAGTGCCATATCTTCAAACAAAATATAATACCTGTTGGGTGGAGCCATTTGCACAGCTTGCGATGGCAGTGGCATTAGAGCATCTCAACGGCTCCAGGGAAGCCTAAAATCGCCGCCTGGGGGTGAGCCGGCGCAAGAAATCGGCCTGGGGGCGGGTTAGTCCCCAGCCGCCGGCCTCAGGGCCGCCCCAGGCGCGTTTAGAAAAGAAAAATATATAGAAAATTTCGGCAAAGTTCGGCGAAGTTCGGCTAAACACGACTAAATTTCGGCAAATTTGGGCATATATTAGACATGTTCGCGGATTTTCATTACATAGCAAATATATAACTAATCTAAAAAAGAAACTGGCTGAACGCCGAGTAGTCGCCGTCGCCGGCCTTCTTCTCCTTGACGCGGGCGCCCCTGCTGGACCCGGCGTCGCCATGGCGGACTGGTGGCGGCGGCGGCGCGTCGTCGATGACGACGACTCCTCCTTCGTCGCGGCCCCGGCGGCGCACTAGCGCTCCCTCGCCATCTTCAGGGAGTCCTGGCGTGCCCATTCGAGGGCCGCGTCGTCGTCGAGCTCCACGTCGCCGTGCTCCGTCTTCACCGGCGCGAGCCCCGGCACCGTCTTTGGCTTGTCGAAGCGCGGAGGAGGAGCCGACGAGGAGGCGGGCCGGCCGCCCTCGTTGATGACGATGCCGGCGCTGCGAGTGCGCCGGCCGAGCGGCGTCTCCGCCGCGGGCTCGGCCTTGACGCCGAGCAGCGCCGGAGAGTCGGAGGAGTGGGAGGAAGAGCGCGAGAAGGAAGAAGAGGAGGAGCCGAACCTCCTTGGCATCCACTGCCCGTCGCGTCGGCGGTGCGTCGGGGCGGCCGCCCTCACCGGGGGATACGCCAACGACGGGTTGTTGCCGCCCTCGAGGTGCGTCAGCACGCCCTCGAGTGTGCGGCCGGGGATGCCCCACCACAGGTGGCGCCCCTCGTTGTTCTTCAAGCCGCCGACCACCGGCGCGCCGTTGGTGGACGCCAGCCGCTGCTGCTGACGGCGCTCGAAGTACGCCGCCCAAGCCGCGTGGTTGTCGGCGGCGTACTGGGGGAGGGCGAGCTGGGCGTCGGTGAGGGAGCCACAACTCCTGTTCGCGGAGTGTGCGGCGGCCGAAGCCGTTGGCCGCCGCCTCGTCTCCGGGGAAACGCTCGGCCATCGGGAGGAGAGGGGGAGGGAGAGGGAGGGCTCGGCGGCGGCGCTCGGGAGAGGTAGAGCTCGGCGGCTAGGGCGGGGCTGGTGTGGCCAGAGGCGAGCAAGGCCACCGGCTTATATAGCCGCGCCGCGCCCGTGTGTACGCGTGCGAGGGAGGGGGAGGGGAGGCGTCGGCGCGCCGTCCCGTGACGCGCCGCCCGTGAGGAATCAATGGCAAGGCTGACCGACGGTAGCCTTGCCATTGATTCTTCGCGGGAAACCGAGGCGTTGGGGGAAGACGAGGCGCGGTGTCGCTGACGCGGCTGGCCCGCGGCTCTTTCGTGCGAAAACCGCTCGCCCCGGCGCTCCCGGGCGCTCCCCAGCGCTCCGGGTTCGGCCTGGGTCCGCCGGCGCTGATTTCGGCCCAGGCCGGCGAAAATCGGGCTCCTGGGGATGTGACTGGGCCGTTTTTTCAGCGCCGGCGCGAAAAAATCGCCTGGAGGGGCATTTCTGAGGACGCGGCTGGAGATGCTTTTATATGCGTGGTCTGCAATTTGGCAAGAAATAGAAGTGCGCGCGCTGGAACGATCGGTTTCGGAGAGGAACTAAACTTTCCTTCCTTAGTCTAGCGAATAGAGGATACTAAACGCAGTTGTCAAAAAAGGAACATAAACTAAACGCCCCGGGCTCACTGTTGAATTCACGGGTGATAAAATATGGAAGAGCACGGCTGGCCCCATCACCTGAAATCACGGGGACAGTGTTTTGAGACTAGCCACAATGGGGGCATGTTACTAGTCTATGTTACTACCTCCATAGTGGGGAGTAACATATGTGTGGTAACATGAAGCACTTCATTTATTAGGCTATAGACACATCTTGCCTTGATATGTGTGATGTTACTCATACTACTAGTAACTAGCTATGTTACCATTTTCATCTCTTTCTTCATTTATTGCATGCCACATCATCTATTTAACCTAGATATGTGTGATGTTACTACCTATGTTACTCCCATTGTGGATAGTCTGATGGTGCGCGCACACTTGATGGGGCCCCTGCCCTTTTAACAGCGCCCAGTAGATCGATCGTTGCAACGCGCGATCGCGAAAGAGTCGTTTCGGCATGTTAGTAGTACAAGAAAGTCGCGACGAACAAATACTCTACTGTTTGTTAGAGTAGTCATTATGGTATACGACTTCTAGTCCAAGTCAGTTTTGTACCCTACCCCAAGTCGGTTTGTACCCTCTTATATACTCTTGTATGCCACACCAAATCATCAATAAGCAACAGTTTTATTCAGCTTTCATGGTATCAGATACCGGTCCCAGGGTTTAGGGTATGGCTCCACCAACACCGCCGCCGCCGCCGCCGCCGCCCGGCTACTTCGAGCGCCGGGCCGCACTCATCGCCAAGGCTGCCAACGTCGCGGCCGCTTCTCTCTCGGCCCTCACCATAGCTCCACAAAACTACCCTGCACCCATCCTCGCCGCATCAATATCTCTTGCTGACACAATCTCCGACGTCAGCCCCTACATCCCCATAGTTGTTGATCTCGCCGCCCACAACTACTACCATTGGAGACATCTCTTCGATCTCCACCTCGGCCGCTGCAACCTGCGCTCGCATGTCGCCGCCAACTGTCTTCCCCGCCCCGACGATCCGCAATGGTTGAAAGACGATCTCGCGATCGTCCAGTGGTTCTACACCCGCATCACCACCGAGATCTTCAACATGCTCGATCACGACGGCGCCACCGCTGCCAACATCTGGCACTCCCTCCGTCAGCTCTTCCAAAGCAACACCAACGCTCGGAAAAACACTCTCCACACCGAGCTTCGCAATATGGTGCAAGGAGACGCCCCGGTGAACCTGTTCTGCCAGCGCGTTAAGACCATTGGCGATGAGCTCCGCGAACTCGGCGATACAGTTAGCGACTCACAGCTAATCAATATCGTCGTCGTCGGCCTCGGCGAAGACTTTGACAAGCAAGCCTCGTTCATACCGATGATACGGCCCCCTCCTACCTTCGCTGAAGTACGTTCCTTGCTACAACTCACGGCGGAAACACAAGCTCGCAAGGACTCTCGCCCCAAGGTCTTTCATGCTGCGGCTCGTCCTCCTCTGTCGTCTACACCAGCGCCGCCGGGCCGTCGGCATCGTCATCTGTTGAACCGCCCCCAGGCTGGCGTCCTAGTCTGAACTACCGCGGCAAAAACCCTATCTACAGGCCGCCGCCGACTCGTTCGGTTCCGCCTACGACATCACCAGCACCGAGTCCTGCACCACCCACCAGTGCTCCATCTGCGGTTGCATGGCGGCCTCCTCATGATCCTTGGACGGGGCTTGTTCAAGCATGGCCCATGCCCTGGTCCACTCCGTCCACCCTCGGTGCTCCGCCGGCATACTCAGGTGCCTGGCAACCCGGCCTTCGGCCGCCTACTGGTGCTCCCGGGGTTCTCAACCGCCGACAGCCGGCCAATGCCTATCACGCCGCCCCGACGTATGCTCCTTATGGTCATTACAACACCGACGGCGGCGCCTACTACACACCTCAGCCGGCCCTGCTCCCGACGCCACCCCCACCACAGCCGGCCAATGCCTACTACACTCCCCAGCCGGCCCTACTGCCTTCACCATCGTATCCGCCGGCACTGCTTCCGACGCCACCCTCACCTGCGACGCCGAGCTGGGATCAAGCTGCCTTTCTCCAGGCCATGAATAACTTTGCTGCACAAGGAAATTAAGGTACGGATTGGATCTTTGATTCAGGGGCCTCTAGTCATATGTCTGCATCTAGTAATTGGTTATCTTCTTGCACTAAATCTCCTTTCCCTTCCATTATCCTTGGAGATGGATCATCTATTCCTATATATTGTGTTGGTCAGGCTCAACTTCCCTCTTCCACCAAACCTCTTTTACTTCGCGATGTTCTAGTTGCACCCGCCCTCATTAAAAATCTTATCTCTGTTCGCCAATTTACTTGCGACAATCTAGTTTCGGCTGAATTTGACCCTTTTGGTCTATCTGTGAAGGATTACCTGACCAAGGCCGAGATCGCTCGCTTCAATAGCTCCGGTGATCTTTATTCTCTTAATGGAGTTCCTGCCGCCACCCCTCCAACATCCATGCTGGCCTCCGTCGATCTCTGTCATCGTCGCTTGGGCCATCCCAACCCCGCCGTCTTAACTTCTATGCTTAGTGAATTTACCATACCATGTAATAGGGACTCTCATAATTCTGTGTTTTGCGAGTCTTGTCAATTAGGCAAACATGTGCGTCTTCCCTTTAGTTCCTCTAGTTCTTGTAGCACTTATCCCTTTGAATTAATACATTGTGATTTATGGACCTCTCCCATTGCAAGTGTTTCGGGTTTTAAATACTACCTTGTTATCCTAGATGATTTCACCCACTTTGTCTGGACTTTTCCTCTACGCAACAAATCCGAGGTCCATTCTCTTTTCCTTAATTTTCAACGCTATGTGTCTGTTCACTTCTTCCTCCCAATTCGCTTTATCCAATGTGACAATGGTCGCGAGTTTGATAACATTAAAAATCGTACTTTCTTCTTACAACATGGCATCCTGCTTAGGTTCTCATGTCCCTACACCTCCCCTCAAAATGGTAAAGCAGAACGCTCTCTTCGCACCCTCAATGATATAGTTCGCACTCTCCTCATTCAATCATCTATGCCTCCCAAGTTTTGGGCTGAAGCCCTACACATGGCCACCTTCCTTCTAAATATTCGACCTTCTAAAACTAAACCCAACACTACTCCCTATTATTCCCTCTTTCTTTCCCACCCCGACTACTCCGCGGTTCGTGTTTTCGGCTGTCTCTGTTTCCCCAATGCCTACGCCACTTCTGCAAATAAATTGTCACCACGCTCTATCCCATGTGCTTTTCTCGGCTTCTCTGACGAGCACAAAGGCTATCGCTGTCTCGACCTTCACACCGGACACGTTCATGTCTCTCGTCATGTCACGTTTGCTGAGCACATTTTTCCTTTCTCACAACGCACTACTACACCATCCAACACCCCTAGCTCCGCAAACACCCCCTCTCCCCGTCCTTTCCAACTATATACTCCCCTACCTGCCAAACACAACTTATCACCACCACCATTAACACCCACCATAGCCAATCCCAACCATACACTCACCCCACCCGAGACGTCCCCAACACCCCGACCCCTGCTCCCTCCCCAACACCCCCGGCCCCTCCTCCCACTCCACCACCCAGCCCTGCTCCCACTCCACCACCCAGCCCTACTCCTTCGTCCGACTCTTCCGCTGCGCCGGACCCACCAGTACCCACCTTACCCCCTCGTGCTATTCCTACAGCAGCCCCGATTAATGATCATCGCATGCGTACTAGGGCCAAATCAGGATTTCATCAACCCCAAGACCGCCTAAACCTTCATACCTCCGTATCTCTCACTTCTCTTCCAAAGAATTACAAAACTTCTCTACTTGATCCCAATTGGGCCGCTGCCATGCAAGAAGAATATAATGATTTACTTCAAAACAACACCTGGCAACTTGTTCCTCGTCCTCCCAATACAAATATTGTTTCTGGCAAATGGGTTTCTCGCCAAAAGTTCCACTCCGATGGGAGCCTCTCACGATATAAGGCCAGGTGGGTTTGTCGTGGCTTTTCTCAGCAACAAGGAATTGATTACGAAGAAACCTTCTCTCCTGTTGTTAAACCTAGCACCATTCGCACCGTTCTTAGTGTTGTTGTCTCCTCTTCATGGCCCATTCACCAACTTGATGTGAAAAATGCTTTCCTCCATGGTTCCCTTCAAGAAACTGTCTACTGCCAGCAACCTCTGGGTTTTGAAAATCCATCCTTTCCAACTCATGTATGTCTTCTTCAGAAATCTCTCTACGGTCTTAAACAGGCCCCACGAGCTTGGTTTCAACGCTTCTCCTCCTTCATTCAAACAATAGGCTTCACTCCATCTCTCTCCGACACCTCTCTTTTTGTGTATCATCAAACTTCTGACACTGCCTATTTACTTCTCTATGTAGATGATATCATTCTTACCGCCTCCTCTCAAAAGCTCTTAGATCATATTGTCTCTCTTCTTAGATCTGAATTTTCTATGACTGACCTAGGACTTCTTCATCATTTCTTAGGCATTGCTGTTGTTCGAGATTCCCCCAGCCTTTTTCTTTCCCAACGCCAGTATATTCTTGATCTACTTAATCGTGCTGGTATGCTTGACTGTCAATCATCTCGCACTCCTGTCGATACTAGTTTTAAACTTTCGGCTACCGGTGAACCCTTTTCCGATCCTACTCTCTATCGTAGCCTAACAGGTGCTCTCCAATATCTCACCATTACTCGTCCTGAAATCTCTTTTGCTGTTCAACAAGCATGTCTCTATATGCATGATCCCCGGGTTCCTCACTATAATCATGTTAAACGCATTCTTCGGTATTTAAAAGGAACTCTCAATCATGGTCTCCACCTCAATAATTCTTCTGCAAACTTGCTTACCGCATACTCTGATGCAGACTGGGCTGGTTGTCCTGACACTCGAAGGTCCACTTCCGGTTTTTGTGTTTTTCTTGGTAACAATTTGATTTCTTGGTCTTCGAAAAGACAGGTTACAGTCTCACGTTCGTCGGCCGAGGCTGAGTATCGCGCTGTGGCACATGCCGTTGCAGATACAATCTGGATTCGGCAGTTACTCTCCGAGCTACATAGGCCTATTGAGCAGGCCACTATTGTCTACTGTGACAACATATCAGCAGTCTACATGACCAGCAATCCAGTTCAACACCGACGCACAAAGCATATTGAGATTGATATTCATTTTGTTCGTGAAAAGGTTGCTCTTGGTCAGGTTCGGGTGCTTCATGTTCCCTCTACGGCTCAGTTTGCTGACATTTTCACCAAGGCACTGCCTAGTAAGCCGTTTCAAGATATCTGTTTCAGTCTCAACGTCGTCGAGCCTGCCGTTGATACTGCGGGGGGATGTTAGAGTAGTCATTATGGTATACGACTTCTAGTCCAAGTCAGTTTTGTACCCCTACCCCAAGTCGGTTTGTACCCTCTTATATACTCTTGTATGCCGCACCAAATCATCAATAAGCAACAGTTTTATTCAGCTTTCACTGTTAACTAAGTTCGGGCGCGTGTGCTATTATCCAGTGGAATTCCTTTTTAGGGGAATAGTTCGGCATGATTTCCATAGAAAATTTCATTATTATTATTTTTAGTGGAACAAGGGCCACCCCTTGGATTTTCATTAGAGAAAACCATATGGTCTGTTGATTACAAATTTTATAAAACCGATGAATCTTAATTTTTCTTCTATATCTGAGTCTTCATCATATCTTCTATAACACTACGCTTTCTTTAAAGAGTCCACATTCAATTGAGGTCTTCAATTAAGATTGGGTCATCCGATTTTGAGCGACTCAATAGTTTATCAAAGCTATATCATTCAATTCTTTTATACTCCCTTCATTTTTATTTACTCTGCATATTAGAAACAATATAAACATTTATCATAACAAATGTATATGATGTGAAAGTACATTCAACAATGAATCTAATGGTATTGATTATTGTATATGTTAATATTTTTGCTTATAAACTTTGTCAAAGTTTGCAAAGATTGACTTTGACCAAAATTAATACGCAGACTAAATAAAAACGGAGGGAGTACTCCCTACGTCCAAAAATTCTTGTCTTAAATTTTTCTAGGTAGGGATTTATCTAGTAGAAATTCAAAGTCCATGGAATCTCATCCATTATCCATACATGGCGATCGGTTGCACTTTACTCAAACATTTTGGAAGAATTTTTTGCTTCTTCCGTGAGCAGTACCGAAATCATCCAGCTATCAGATGGAAGGATACAGTAATCCTACAACTTAGAGGTTTGCAGATTATCCGAGAATTCGAGGAGCCACAAAACTAATGTCTGACCGGCTAACCACAACTATCTAATGAACAATCTAGGGCCCTATGGTGAAATTCTATAGGAATTTTGGAATTTGGAGGATTCAGTTCCTTAGAATTTCTTTCCATAGAGCTTGTTTGGTTAATAGGATTATAAACCATAATTATTTGTAACATCTACTTTTCTGCGCAAAAGTTTGTTCATGTATTAAAAAAATTTGCGAGAATTGTTCATGTATTAATACTATGCAACAACAGTACAAAAACTCCCAGAAGTAAAAGAGATTACAACAATGACCATGGACCACCTAGTGACGACTATAAGCACTAGAACAAGTCGATCTTGTGCCGCTGTCATCGCCCCTTCCTCGTCGAAGTGGGACAAATCTTGTTGTAGTTGACACTGAAAAGTCTTCGTGCTAGTGCGTTAGAACAACAACAACCGCTGATAGTGTGAAAAGTAGATTGGAAGAGCCGTACATGCAAACACACCAAAGATCACGAGTGTTGGCTGAATCTAGACGGACCCGCTAGGGCACAACATCGGCAGATCCACGCAAATCCGCCGGACACACACCTTCACACATCCTCCACCGGCATTAGGCACACCGGCGGAGCGGGGATAGGGTGTGGAGGACATCATTCTAACTTTGGGACGCTGCGTAGCGCCTTGGCAGTAGCACATCCTGCCCAATGAGCCAGGCTGGCCAATAGTAGAACTACTCATAAAAAAATGTTTTTCTAAATATTTTTAACTTTTTTGCTATGATATAAAGCTATTGGAAAATCCCAGGAAGGGTTGCGGCCAATCCTGTCCACCCTCTAGCTCCACCACTGCGCCTTGCTGCCCCGACCAGGTCACTGAAACTGCCTATAGAGAGGTGCGAACCCTCCCACTTGTGAGACCAGGTTCCGCCGCACCTCCAAGGCCCATGAGGCTGCCGGAGGCTGGGTGGACCGGCAACAAAGTAGACAAAAGGGACAGAAACCATAATCGCCTCTAGATCGCCCGTGGAGGGGAGGGGAACTGTTGTTGTTCCAGTATTCTTCCTACGATCTATTTTGCATGTATTCAAAATATATATAAAACAGAGTTGGTGATGATGGTGTGCCTGCCATCCTGCAATATAGGCCATCCGATTTATATCTGACGGACAGGAAGGAAACTATGGCAATTTTGCAAAGAGATACCTACACCCCTCTCCATATTTGCAAATGAGGCCTTCCCTCTTTCATCCTTTTCTCTCACAAGATAAACTACTTATACAAAGGCATCTTGATGTTCCGTGCAACACACAGGCATCTTGCTAGTATTTTCAAGATGACTTTGCATCAAGTCTAACCTTTTATAAATGACAAGTCAAACAAATTATATTCATAGATTCGTATTTTTATAACTCCTGTTATAGTATTAAATGACATACATCTCAATAATGTTTTTCTTATTATTTTCACGTATTTGGATTGCCCTTAGTAATACAATGAGCCCCCATATTGGATCTTGTTCTTTCATGACAAATGGCCTTAATGCCCGCCCAGTTGTTCCCCTGCGTGATGAAACGCACCACTTCTGCACAATCAGAGATGATTGTTGAGACACTCGATGCCCAAGTCAACCGCAAGGCCCAGTGCCTCCCATCAAATCCAGAGCAAACCGGAGGGGGGGCGGCTATGTCCCGCCTAATGCGAGGCGGTAGCTTGCCTGGCTCGAAGGCAACTGATTTGTGGGTCGGCCGAGTAGTGCTGACGTCCGCCCACTTTTTCCTTTTTATGTTTATCTTTTCAGTTTTCAAATTTTTTTCCATTTTTCTCTTCTGTTTATTTCCATTTTCCTATTTTCCTTTTAGTTTTATAAAATATTCATCACACATTTAAAAAATGTTAATCATGTACTCCCTCTGTCCAGAATGAACTCTCGTAGTTCTTTACCACAATTGTGCATGAGTTAATTAAGTGTTGCGATAGTTTTTCCAGGACAGAGGGAGTATTTGAGAAAAGGTCAAACATGTATAACAAGAATATTTCTGGTGTACACGAATAATGTACAATGTGTATGAAAAAAGTAGTCATCAAAAAAGGTATTTTTAAAAAAGTTAATCATGTATTTTAAAAATGTTAAGCGTGTATAAAAAAAATTCTGGTCTATATAAAAAAATTACGATGTGTATGAGAAATGTAAACATAAAAACATAGGTTTTTAGAAAATTTGATAATGTATTTGAAAAATGTAAGCCTGTATGAAAAAGTTTAATATGTGTACAAAAAAGTGTAAATTATGAAGGAAATATGCCCTAGAGGCAATAATAAAGTTGTTATTTTATATTTTCTTATATCATGATAAATGTTTATTATTCACACTAGGATTGTATTAACCGGAAACTTGATACATGTGTGGATACATAAACAAAACACCGTGTCCCTAGTAAGCCTCTACTAGACTAGCTCGTTAATCAAAGATGGTTAAGTTCCCTAACCATAGACATTTGTTGCCATTCGATGAACGGGATCACATCATTAGGAGAATGATGTGATGGACAAGACCCATCCATTAGCTTAGCGCATATTGATCGTTCAGTTTTATTGCTATTGCCTTCTTCATGTCAAATACATATTCCTTCGACTATGAGATTATGCAACTCCCGGATACCAGAGGAATACCTTGTGTGCTATCAAACGTCACAACGTAACTGGGTGATTATAAAGATGCTCTACAGGTATCTCCGAAGGTGTTTGCTAGGTTGATGCTACCTCTTGAGCACTGCGTTGGTTTTTTCTTGAAGAGGAAACGGTGATGCAGCAAAGTAGCGTAAGTATATCCCTCAGTTTTGAGAACCAAGGTATCAATCCAGTAGGAGGCCACGCACGAGTCCCTCGCACCTACACAAACAAATAAATCCTCGCAACCAACGCGATAAGGGGTTGTCAATCCCTTCACGGTCACTTACGAGAGTGAGATCTAATAGATATGCTAAGATAATTATTTTGGTATTTTTATGATAAAGATGCAAAGTAAAATAAAAGGCAAAATAAAAGGCAACGGAAATAGCTTGTTGATGGGAGATTAATATGATGGAAAATAGACCCGGGGGCCATAGGTTTCACTAGTGGCTTCTCTCAAGAGCATAAGTATTACGGTGGGTGAACAAATTACTGTTGAGCAATTGACAGAATTGAGCATAGTTATGAGAATATCTAGGTATGATCATGTATATAGGCATCACATCCGAGACAAGTAGACCGACTCCTGCCTGCATCTACTACTATTACTCCACACATCGACCGCTATCCAGCATGCATCTAGAGTATTAAGTTCATAAGAACAGAGTAACGCTTTAAGCAAGATGACATGATGTAGAGGGATAAATTCATGCAATATGATAAAAAACTCATCTTGTTATCCTTGATGGCAATAATACAATACGTGCCTTGCTGCCCCTACTGTCACTGGGAAAGGACACCGCAAGATTGAACCCAAAGCTAAGCACTTCTCCCATTGCAAGAAAGATCAATCTAGTAGGCCAAACAAACTGATAATTCCAAGAGACTTGCAAAGATAACCAATCATACATAAAAGAATTCAGAAGATTCAAATATTGTTCATAGATAAACTTGATCATAAACCCACAATTCATCGGTCTCAACAAACACACCGCAAAAGAAGATTACATCGAATAGATCTCCACAAGAGAGGGGGAGAACATTGTATTGAGATCCAAAAAGAGAGAAGAAGCCATCTAGCTAATAACTATGGACCCGAAGGTCTGAGGTAAACTACTCACACATCATCAGAGAGGCTATGGTGTTGATGTATGAGCCCTCCGTGATTGATGCCCCCTCCGGTGGAGCTCCGTATCTGGTAGTTTGGGGGTACGTAGGTATATATAGGAGGAAGAAGTACGTCGGTGGAGCAACAGGGGGCCCACGAGGGTGGAGGGCGCACCGAGGGGGGTAGGCGCGCCCCCCTACCTCGTGGCTTCCTGGTTGATGCCTTGACGTAGGGTCCAAGTCCTCTGGATCACGTTCGTTCCGAAAATCACGTTCCCGAAGGTTTCATTCCGTTTGGACTCCGTTTGATATTCTTTTTCTGTGAAACTCTAAAATAGGCAAAAAAAACAGCAATTCTGGGCTGGGCCTCCGGTTAATAGGTTAGTCCCAAAAATAATATAAAAGTGTATAATAAAGCCCAATAATGTCCAAAACAGAATATAATATAGCATGGAACAATCAAAAATTATAGATACGTTGGAGACGTATCAAGCATCCCCAAGCTTAATTCCTGCTCGTCCTCGAGTAGGTAAATGATAAAAACAGAATTTTTGATGTGGAATGCTACTAGGCATAATTTCAATGTAATTCTTCTTAATTTTGGTATGAATATTCAGATCCGAAAGATTCAAGATAAAAGTTCAATATTGACATAAAAATAATAATACTTCAAGCATGCTAACTAAGCAATTATGTCCTCTCAAAATAACATGGCCAAAGAAAGTTCATCCCTACAAAATCATATAGTTTAGTCATGCTCCATTTTAGTCACACAAGAATGCTCTCATCATGCACAACCCCGATGACAAGCCAAGAAATTGTTTCATACTTTAGTAATCTCAAACTTTTTTCAACCTTCACGCAATACATGAGCGTGAGCCATGGATATAGCACTATGGGTGGAATAGAATATAATGATGGGGGTTATGTGGAGAAGACAAAAAGGGAGAAAGTCTCACATCAACGAGGCTAATCAATGAGCTATGGAGATGCCCATCGATTGATGTTAATGCAAGGAGTAGGGATTGCCATGCAACGGATGCACTAGAGCTATAAATATATGAAAGCTCAACAAAAGAAACTAAGTGGGTGTGCATCCAACTTGCTTGCTCACGAAGACCTAGGGCACTTGAGGAAGCCCATCGTTGGAATATACAAGCCAAGTTCTATAATGAAAAGTTCCCACTAGTATATGAAAGTGACAAAACAAGAGACTCTCTATCATGAAGATTATGGTGCTACTTTGAAGAACAAGTGTGGTAAAAAGGATAGTAACATTGTCCCTTCTCTCTTTTTATCTCATTTTTTCTTTCTTTTTTCTTTTTTTGGGCCTACTCCTTTTTTTATGGCCTTTCTCTTTTTTTACCTCACTTGGGACAATGCTCTAGAGAATGATGATCATCGCACTTCTATTTATTTATAACTCAATGATTACAACTCGATACCAGAACAAAGTATGACTCTATATGAATGCCTCCGGCGGTATACCGGGATATGCAATGAACCAAGAGTGACATGTATGAAAGAATTATGAATGGTGGCTTTGCCACAAATACTATGTCAACTACATGATTATGCAAAGCAATATGACAATGATGAACGTGTCATGATAAACGAAATGGTGAAAAGTTGCATGGCAATATATCTCGGAATGGCTATGGAAATGCCATAATAGGTAGGTATGGTAGCTGTTTTGAGGAAGATATAAGGAGGTTTATGTGTGAAAGAACGTATCATATCACGGGGTTTGGATGCACCGGCGAAGTTTGCACCAACTCTCAATGTGAGAAAGGGCAATGCATGGTACAGAAGAGGCTAGCAATGATGGAAAGGTGAGAGTGCGTATAATCCATGGACTCAACATTAGTCATAAAGAAATCACATACTTATTGCAAAAATCTACAAGTCATCAAAAACCAAGCACTACGCGCATGCTCCTAGGGGGATAGATTGGTAGGAAAAGACCATCGCTCGTCCCCGACCGCCACTCATAAGGAGGACAATCAAAGAACACCTCATGTTTCAAATTTGTTACATAACGTTTGCCATACGTGCATGCTACGGGACTTGCAAACTTCAACACAAGTATTTTTCAAATTCACAACTAGCAACTTTGATATCACTACCTCCATGTCTCAAAACAATCATCAAGCATCAAACTTCTCTTAGTATTCAATACACTCATAAGAAAGTTTTTACTAGTCTTGAATACCTACCATATTAGGATTATTTAAGAAAATTACCATGCTATTTAAGACTCTCAAAATAATCTAAGTGAAGCATGAGAGAATAATAGTTTCTATAAAACAAAACCACCACCGTGCTCTAAAAGAGATAAGTGAAGTACTAGAGCAAAAACTATATAACTCAAAAGATATAAGTGAAGCACATAGAGTATTCTAATAATTTCCGAATCATATGTGTCTCTCTCAAAAGGTGTGTACAGCAAGGATGATTGTGGTCAACTAAAAAGCAAAGACTCAAATGATACAAGACGCTCCAAGCAAAACACATATCACGTGGTGAATAAAAATATAGCTCCAAGTAAAGTTACTCATAGAAGTAGACGAAAGACGGGATGCCTTCCGGGGCATCCCCAAGCTTTGGCTTTTAGGTGTCCTTAGATTATCTTGGGGTGCCATGGGCATCCCCAAGATTAGGCTCTTGCCAATCCTTGTTCCATAATCCATCAAATCTTTCACCCAAAACTTGAAAACTTCACAACACAAAACTTAACAGAAAATCTCGTGAGCTCCGTTAGCGAAAAAAACAAAACACCACTTCAAGGTACTGTAATGAACTCATTCTTTATTTATATTGGTGTTAAACCTACTGTATTCCAACTTCTCTATGTTTTATAAACTATTTTACTAGCCATAGATTCATCAAAATAAGCAAACAACACACGAAAAACAGAATCTGTCAAAAACAGAACAGTCTGTAGTAATCTGTAACTAACGCAAACTTATGGAACTCCAAAAATTCAGCAAAAATAGGAAGACCTAGACAATTTGTTTATTGATAAGTATCAATTGGAATCAATATTTTATCACGTTCTGGTGATTTTTAACAATTATTTTCGTGAACAGAAAGTTTCTGGAATTTTCAGCAAGATCAAATAACTATCATCCAAGAAGATCCTATAGGTTTAACTTGGCACAAACACTAATTAAAACATAAAAACACATATAACCAGAGGCTAAATCTAAGATTTAATCCTAAACAGAAGTAAAAAGCAAAAAACTAAAAATAAAATTGGGTTGCCTCCCAACAAGCGCTATCGTTTAACGCCCCTAGCTAGGCATAAAAGCAAGGATAGATCTAGGTATTGCCATCCTTGGTAGGCAATCCATAAGTGGCTCTCATGATAGATTTATATGGTAATTTTATTTTCTTTCTAGGAAAGTGTTCCATGCCTTTCCTTAACGGAAATTGGAATCTAATATTTCCTTCCTTCATATCAATAATTGCACCAATCGTTCTAAGGAAAGGTCTACCAAGAATAATAGGACATGAAGGATTGCAATCTATATCAAGAACAATAAAATCTACGGGCAAATAGTTCCTATTTCAACAATATGAACATCATTAATTCTTCCCATAGGTTTCTTAATGGTGGAATCCGCAAGGTGCAAGTTTAAAGAGCAATCATCAAAATCACGGAAACCTAACAAATCGCACAAAGTCTTTGGAATCGTGGAAACACTAGCACCCAAATCACACAAAGCATAGCATTCATGGTCACTAATTTTAATTTTAATAGTAGGTCCCTACTCATCATAGAGTTTTCTAGGGATAGAAACATCCAACTCAAGTTTTTCTTCATAAGATTGCATCAAAGCATCAACGATATGTTTAGTAAAAGCTTTATTTTGACTATAAACATGAGGATAATTTAGCATGGATTGCAACAAGGAAATACAATCTATCAAAGAGGAATTATCATAATTAAATTCCTTGAAATCCAAAATAGTGGGTTTATTAATATCTAATGTTTTGATCTCTTCAATCCCAGTTTTATCAATTTTAGCATCAAGATCTAAAAACTCCGAATTTTTGGAACGCCTTCTAGGTAAAGGTGGATCATATTCAGTCCCATCATTATCAAGATTCATATTGCAAAACAAAGATTTAATTGGGGACACACCAATAACTTTTAGATCTTCATCTTTATTTTCATAGAAATTTGAAGAACAAGCTTTTACAAAGCAATCTTTCTTAGCACGCATCCTAGCGGTTCTTTCTTTGCACTCATCAATGGAAATTCTCATGGCTTTGGGAGACTCATTGATATCATGCTTAGGTGGAATAGATCTAAGTTTCAAAGAATCAACATCAAGAGAAATTCTATCAATGTTCCTAGCCAATTCATCAACTTTAAGCAATTTTTCTTCAAGCAAAGCATTGAAATTCTTTTGCGAATTCATAAATTCCTTAACATTAGTCTCAAATTCAGAAGGCATCTTATTAAAATTTCCATAAGAATTGTTGTAGGAATTACCATAATTATTAGAGGAATTACTAGGATAAGGCCTAGGATTAAAGTTTCCTCTATACGCGTTGTTACCAAAATTATTCCTACCAACTAAATTCACATCCATAGATTCATTATTATTCTCAATCAATGTAGACAAAGGCATATCATTAGGATCAGAAGAAACACTCTTAGTAGCAAATAATTTCATAAGTTCATCCATCTTTCCACTCAAAACATTAATTTCTTCTATTGCATGCACCTTTTTATTAGTAGATCTTTCAGTGTGCCATTGAGAATAATTAACCATAATATTATCTAGGAGTTTAGTAGCTTCTCCTAAAGTGATTTCCATAAAAGTGCCTCCCGCGGCCGAATCTAAAAGATTTCTAGAAGCAAAATTTAATCCGGCATAAAAAATTTGTATGATCATCCATAAATTCAAACCATGTGTAGGACAATTACGTATCATTAATTTCATCCTCTCCCAAGCTTGTGCAACATGTTCATGATCAAGTTGCTTAAAATTCATAATATCGTTTCTAATAGAGATGATCTTAGCGGGAGGAAAATATTTAGAGATAAAAGCATCTTTGCACTTATTCCAAGAATCAATACTATTTTTAGGCAAAGATGAAAACCAAGCTTTAGCACGATCTCTAAGCGAAAAAGGGAATAGCTTCAATTTAACAATATCATTATCCACATCTTTCTTTTTTCGCATATCACACAAATCAACGAAGCTATTTAGATGGGTAGCGGCATCTTCACTCGGAAGGCCGGAGAATTGATCTTTCATGACAAGATTCAACAAAGCAGTATTGATTTCGCAAGATTCAGTATCAGTAAGAGGAGCAATCGGAGTGCTAAGGAAATCATTGTTGTTGGTATTGGTGAAGTCACACAATTTGGTATTATCTTGAGCCATCGTGACAAGCAAGCAATCCAACACACGAGCAAACAAGAGACGGGCAGAAAGAGGCAAACGAAAAAGAGAGGGCAAATAAAACGGCAAGGGTGAAATGGGGGAGAGGAAAACGAGAGGCAAATGGCAAATAATGTAATGCGGGAGATAAGGGTTTGTGATGGGTACTTGGTATGCCGACTTTTGCGTAGACTCCCCGGCAACGGCGCCAGAAATCCTTCTTGCTACCTCTTGAGCACTGCGTTGGTTTTCCCTTGAAGAGGAAAGGGTGATGCAGCAAAGTAGCGTAAGTATTTCCCTCAGTTTTGAAAACCAAGGTATCAATCCAGTAGGAGGCCACGCACGAGTCCCTCGCACCTACACAAACAAATAAATCCTTGAAATCAACGCAATAAGGGGTTGTCAATCCCTTCACGGTCACTTACGAGAGTGAGATCTGATAGATATGATAAGATAATATTTTTGGTATTTTTATGATAAAGATGCAAAGTAAAATAAAAGGCAAAATAAAAGGCAATGGAAATAGCTTGTTGATGGGAGATTAATATGATGGAAAATAGACCCGGGGGCCATAGGTTTCACTAGTGGCTTCTCTCAAGAGCATAAGTATTACGGTGGGTGAACAAATTACTGTTGAGCAATTGACAGAATTGAGCATAGTTATGAGAATATCTAGGTATGATCATGTATATAGGCATCACATCCGAGACAAGTAGACCGACTCCTGCCTGCATCTACTACTATTACTCCACACATCGACCGCTATCCAGCATGCATCTAGAGTATTAAGTTCATAAGAACAGAGTAACGCTTTAAGCAAGATGACATGATGTAGAGGGATAAATTCATGCAATATGGTATAAAACTCATCTTGTTATCCTCGATGGCAATAATACAATACGTGCCTTGCTGCCCCTACTGTCACTTGGAAAGGACACCGCAAGATTGAACCCAAAGCTAAGCACTTCTCCCATTGCAAGAAAGATCAATCTAGTAGGCTAAACAAACTGATAATTCCAAGAGACTTGCAAAGATAACCAATCATACATAAAAGAATTCAGAAGATTCAAATATTGTTCATAGATAAACTTGATCATAAACCCACAATTCATCGGTCTCAACAAACACACCGCAAAAGAAGATTACATCGAATAGATCTCCACAAGAGAGGGGGAGAACATTGTATTGAGATCCAAAAAGAGAGAAGAAGCCATCTAGCTAATAACTATGGACCCGAAGGTCTGAGGTAAACTACTCACACATCATCGGAGAGGCTATGGTGTTGATGTATAAGCCCTTCGTGATCGATGCCCCCTCCGGTGGAGCTCCGTATCTGGTAGTTTGGGGGTACGTAGGTATATATAGGAGGAAGAAGTACATCGGTGGAGCAACAGGGGGGCCACGAGGGTGGAGGGCGCACCGAGGGGGATAGGCGCGCCCCCCCTACCTCGTGGCTTCCTGGTTGATGCCTTGACGTAGGGTCCAAGTCCTCTGGATCACGCTCCCGAAGGTTTCATTCCGTTTGGACTCCGTTTGATATTCTTTTTCTGTGAAACTCTAAAATAGGCAAAAAAACAGCAATTCTGGGCTGGGCCTTCGGTTAATAGGTTAGTCCCAAATATATAAAACTGTATAATAAAGCCCAATAATGTCCAAAACAGAATATACTATAGCATGGAACAATCAAAAATTATAGATACGTTGGAGACGTATCAGTTGGCATAGATTGAGATTAGGATTTGTCACTCCGAGTATCGGAGAGGTATCTCCGGGCCCTCTCAGTAATACACATCATATGAAGCCTTGCAAGCAAAGTAACTAATGAGTTAGTTACAGGATGATGTATTACAGAACGAGTAAAGATACTTGCCGGAAATGAGATTGAACTAGGTATGTGGATACCGACTATCGAATCTCGGGCAAGTAACATACCGATGGACAAAGGGAATAACGTTTGTTGTCATTACAGTACGACCAATAAAGATCTTCGTAGAATATGTGGGAACCAATATGAGCATCCAGGTTCTGTTGTTGGTTATTGACCGGAGAGGTGTCTCGGTCATGTCTACATAGTTCTCGAACCCATAGGGTCCGCACGCTTAACGTTCGATGACGATTTTGTATTATATGAGTTATGTGATTTGGTGACCGAATGTTGTTCGGAGTCCCAGATGAGATCACGGACATGACGAGGAGTCTCAAGGTAAAGATTGATATATAGGACGATAGTATTCGGAAACCGGAAGTGTTCCGGGGTTACCGGGTACATATCAGGTCACCGGAAAGGGGTTCCGGGCACCCCGACAAAGATATGGGCCAAATGGGCCAAAAGGGGAAATGTAGCAGCCAGCATGGGCTGTTGCGCCACCCATATAGGCCGAGCCTGGAGGGGAAGCAAAGAGGGGAAGAGAGAAAGGAAGGGAGGGATTCGGCCTCCCCCTTCCTTCCTGAAGGAAATATGCCCTAGAGGCAATAATAAAGTTGTTATTTATATTTCCTTATATCATGATAAATGTTTATTATTCATGCTAGAATTGTATTAACCGGAAACTTAGTACATGGGTGAATACATAGACAAACTAAGTGTCACTAGTATGCCTCTACTTGACTAGCTCATTGAATCAAAGATGGTTAAGTTTCCTAGCCATAGACATGAGGTGTCATTTGATTAACGGGATCACGTCATTAGAGAATGATGTGATTGACTTGACCCATTCCGTTAGCTTAGCATTTGATCGTTTAGTATATTGCTATTGCTTTCTTCATGACATATACATGTTCCTATGACTATGAGATTATGCAACTCCCAAATACCGGAGGAACACTTTGTGTGCTACCAAACATCACAACGTAACTGGGTGATTATAAAGGTGCTCTACAGATGTCTCCGATGGTACTTGTTGAGTTGGCATAGATCAAGATTAGGATTTGTCACTCCTATTGTCGGAGAGGTATCTTTGGGCCCTCTCGGTAATGCACATCACTATAAGCCTTGCAAGCAATGTAACTAATGAGTTAGTTGCGGGATGATGCATTACGTAACGAGTAAAGAGACATGCCGGTAACGAGATTGAACTAGGTATTGAGATACCGACGATCAAATCTCGGGCAAGTAACATACCGATGACAAAGGGAACAACGTATGTTGTTATGCGGTTTGACCGATAAAGATCTTCATAGAATATGTAGGAACCAATATGAACATCCAGGTTCCGCTATTGGTTATTGACCAGAGACTGTCTCGGTCATGTCTACATAGTTCTCGAACCTGTAGGGTCTGCACGCTTAACGTTCGGTGACGATCAGTAATATGAGTTTATGTGTTTTGATGAACCGAAGGTAGTTCGGAGTCCCGGATATGATCACGGACATGACGAGGAGTCTCGAAATGGTCGAGACATAAAGATCGATATATTGGATGACTATGTTTGGACTTCGGAAGGGTTCCGAGTAAGTTCAGACAAATATCGGAGTACCGGGGGGTTACCAGAACCCCCCGGGGAGTGCAATGGGCCTATAGGGCCTTAGTGGAGAAGAGGAGGGGCGGCCAGGGCAGGCCGTGCGCCCCCTCCCCCTCTAGTCCGAATTGGACAAGGAGGGGGCGGCGCCCCCCTTTTGAAGGAAATATGCCCTAGAGGCAATAATAAAGTTATTATTTATTTCCTTATTTCATGATAAATGTTTATTATTCTTGCTAGAATCGTATTAACCGGAAACTTAGTACATGTGCGAATACATAGACAAAACAAAGTGTCCCTAGTATGCCTCTACTTGACTAGTTCGTTTATCAAAGATGGTTATGTTTCCTAACCATAGACATGTGTTGTCATTTGATGAACGGGATCACATCATTAGGATAATGATGTGATGGACAAGACCCATTCGTTAGCTTAGCATTATGATCGTTACAGTTTCATTGCTACTGCTTTCTTCATGACTTATACATGTTCCTCGGACTATGAGATTATGCAACTCCCGAATACCGGAGGAACACTTTGTGTGCTATCAAACGTCACAACGTAACTGGGTGATTATAAATATGCTCTACAGGTGTCTCCGATGGTGTTTGTTGAGTTGGCATAGATCGAGATTAATATTTGTCACTCCATGTGTCGGAGAGGTATCTCTGGGCCCTCTCGGTAATACACATCACTATAAGCCTTGCAAGCAATGCAACTAACGAGTTAGTTGCGGGATAATGTATTACGGAACGAGTAAAGAGACTTGCCGGTAACGAGATTGAACTAGGTATTGAGATACCGACGATCGAATCTCGGGCAAGTAACATACCGATGACAAAGGGAACAACGTATGTTGTTATGCGGTTTGACCGATAAAGATCTTCGTAGAATATGTAGGAGCCAATATGAACATCCAGGTTCCGCTATTGGTTATTGACCGGAGACGTGTCTCGGTCATGTCTACATAGTTCTCAAACCCGTAGGGTCCGCACGCTTAACGTTTGGTGACGATCGGTATTATGAGTTTTTGTGTTTTGATGTACGAAAGGTAGTTCGGAGTCCCGGATATGATCACGGACATGACGAGGAGTCTCGAAATGGTCGAGACGTAAAGATCGATATATTGGACGACTATGTTTGGACACCGGAAGTGTTTCGGGAGGTTTCGGACATATACCGGAGTACCGGGGGGTTATCGGAACCCCCCGGGGAGTATATTGGGCCTAATGGGCCTTAGTGGGAGAAGAGGAGGGGCGGCCAAGGCAGCCGCGCGCCCCCTTCCTCTCTAGTCCGAATTGGACAAGGAGGGGGGCGGCGCCCCCCTTTCCTTCTCTCCCTCTCTCCCTTCCTTCCCCTCTCCTACTCCTACTTGGAAGGGGGGAGTCCTACTCCCGGTGGGAGTAGGACTCCTCATGGGGCGCGCCATAGGAGGCCGGCCCCCTCCCCCCTCCACTCCTTTATATACGGGGAGGGGAGCACCCCTTGGAGACACAACAATTGATCATTGATCTTTTAGCCGTGTGTCGTGCCCCCCTCCACCATAATCCACCTCGGTCATATCGTAGCGGTGCTTAGGCGAAGCCCTGCGTTGGTAGCATCATCATCACCGTCATCACGCCGTCGTGCTGACGGAACTCTCCCTCGAAGCTCTGCTGGATCGGAGTTCGTGGGACGTCACCGAGCTGAACGTGTGCTGAACTTGGAGGTGCCGTGCTTTCGGTACTTGGATCGGTCGGATCGTGAAGACGTACAACTACATCAACCGCGTTCTCATAACGCTTCCGCTTACGGTCTACGAGGGAACGTGGACGACACTCTCCCCTCTCGTTGCTATGCATCACCATGATCTTGCGTGTGCGTAGGAATTTTTTTGAAATTACTACGTTCCCCAACAGTGGCATCCGGGCCAGGTTTATACGTAGATGTTATATGCACGAGTAGAACACAAGTGAGTTGTGGGCGATACAAGTCATACTGCTTACCAGCATGTCATACTTTGATTCGGCGGTATTGTTGGATGAAGCGGCCCGGACCGACATTACGCGTACGCTTATGCCAGACTGGTTCTACCGATGTGCTTCGCACATAGGTGGCTGGCGGGTGTTAGTTTCTCCAACTTTAGTTGAATCGAGTGTGGCTACGCCCGGTCCTTGTGAAGGTTAAAACGGCACATACTTGACGAAATATCGTTGTGGTTTTGATGCGTAGGTAAGAACGGTTCTTGCTCAGCCCGTAGCAGCCACATAAAACTTGCAACAACAAAGTAGAGGGCGTCTAACTTGTTTTTGCAGGGCATGTTGTGATGTGATATGGTCAAGACCTGATGCTAAATTTTATTGTATGAGATGATCATGTTTTGTAATAGAGTTATCGGCAACTGGCAGGAGCCATATGGTTGTCGCTTTATTGTATGAAATGCAATCGCCATATAATTGCTTTACTTTATCACTAAGCGGTAGTGATAGTCGTAGAAGCAACAGTTGGCGAGACGACAACGATGCTACGATGGAGATCAAGGTGTCGCGCTGGTGACGATGGTGATCATGACAGTGCTTTGGAGATGGAGATCAAAGGCACAAGATGATGATGGCCATATCATATCACTTATATTGATTGCATGTGATGTTTATCCTTTATGCATCTTATTTTGCTTAGTTTGACGGTAGCATTATAAGATGATCTCTCACTAAATTTCAAGGTATAAGTGTTCTCCCCGAGTATGCACCGTTGCGACAGTTCTTCGTGCTGAGACACCACGTGATGATCGGGTGTGATAAGCTCTACGTTCACATACAACGGGTGCAAGCCAGTTTTGCACACGCAGAATACTCAGGTTAAACTTGATGAGCCTAGCATATGCAGATATGGCCTCGGAACACTAGAGACCGAAAGGTCGAGCGTGAATCATATAGTAGATATGATCAACATAGTGATGTTCACCACTGAAAACTACTCCATCTCACGTGATGATCGGACATGGTTTAGTTGATTTGGATCACGTGATCATTTAGATGACTAGAGGGATGTCTATCTAAGTGGGAGTTCTTCAGTAATATGATTAATTGAACTTTAATTTATCATGAACTTAGTCCTGATAGTATTTGCATATCTATGTTGTAGATCAATAGCTCGCGATGTAGTTTCCCGTTTATTTTTGATGTGTTCCTAGAGAAAAAATAAGTAGAAAAATGTTAGTAGCAATGATGCGGACTAGCTCCGTGATCAGAGGATTATCCTCATTGCTGCACAGAAGTATTATGTCCTTGATGCACCGCTAGGTGACAGACCTATTGCAGGAGCAGATGCAAACGTTATGAACGTTTGACAATGCTCAGTATGATGACTACTTGATAGTTTAGTGCACCATGCTTTACGGCTTAGAACCGGGACTTCAAAAAATGTTTTGAACGACATGGAGCATATGAGATGTTCCAAGAGTTGAAATTGGTATTTCATACTCATGCCCGTGTCGAGAGGTATGAGACCTTTGACCAATGTTGAGGAACTCGGTAACTGGTAACTGCTCGGTCGGCTTGGGAGTAAGGATTAATCGGTGAATCGGCCTATTAACTGGATTAATCGGTCGAACATTAATCGGTAGATTAAATAGGAATTTAGCAATATATATTCAAAAAAAATATGTATTGTACTACACTCCCATGCTCCTAACTATATGATATAGCAAAATATGGTACTATAGGCATATGAAAAATAAAAATCATAAACAAGATCACAAGAGGTAAAATTGTTAATCCGGATATAGGAAATAACAAACAATATGCATCCAACATATCAAGATAAATATGCAACCACACAGTACAGTATGCAATCCAACATGTCAATATAAATGGCAGCCACACAAACAGGGAATACAAAATAAATGGCAGCCACACAATATGCATCCACATGTAAAGATAAATAGCAGCCACACAAATAGGAAATACCGAATATAATTCATAATAAGGTTCACAAGACGAATAGGTAACAAGGTCCAAATAAGCTCAGCTATATAGATAGAAATAGCCAAATAAGTAACATGCTAACAAGGTTCGGCCACACACATAGAAATAGGTATCAAGGTAATAAGGATTAAGAACATAAGGTTCGGGCACACAAATAGCAAGCAAAATAAGTTTGCGACGAATGGCTCAAGGCTGCGGGGGATCCTCCTCATCATCATCATCTTTGGTTGCCATCACCCCATCATCATCGGACTCGTAATCAATCTCATCATCCTCCGTATCTACCGCATGATCAGATTCATCATCATCATCCTCAACGTATTCTTCAACTTCATGGAGTTCTCTAACTCGTGCACTCCTACGAAGCTCTGTAGGTTCGCTTACCCCCATTGCTTCATCAATGATGTTGTATGGCACCCCCGTAGTGGGATCAAACTCATCATCAATGTATGCCTCTTCACATATCCAATCTTGTGCTCGTGACGCATCTTCACCAAGAAGAACATCACTAGAAGAGGATAACTTCTTTCTTTTATCAATCATCCTTCCATTGAATTGGATATAAACTAGATTGTCCCTACGGGCCACATCTAGTTTATTTCTCCTCTTTGCATCTACCTACAAAATGAAAATGGAAGCCTCATGAAATAAATTGTGAGAAGAATATTCAGATTTGACAAATTGTGAGAAGAATATTCAGATTTGACTAATTGTTAGAAGTCTAAGAGTTACCATTTCAAAAGTGCTCCAATTTCTTTCGCATCCGGATGAACTTGTGGTCAAGTTGAGTATCCTTATGGCCATGTGTTGCAATGTAGGAGTTTGTAATCCATAAGTTGACCACCAATCAGCTACAATTTGAGACAAGTGAAATAACATGCAATCAGCCCATAATTTCATAAATGTCATAATAAGTTTTTTTTTGCTTTGAGAACATGCTTACCGGCATCGAAATTGTTATTCTCCATTGCTTTCAATGCAGCCACCTTCCCAAACATACCTCTTTCTTTTTAAACTTGGTGAAGTCAATGTTAAACACCTTATTTTGCTTGATGTCATCATCATAATAAAATGTCTCCATGACTTCCATAAGCGCAGCCACTACCTCCACATCCGTAAAGATGCTCGGATCAGCATAGCTATATTTGGGATTCAAGATGTATGCTGCCATGTGCAATGGAGAATCCAGCCTCCCACTCATCTTGGTATTCATGGCATTAGTGATCACCAAATAGTGTTTTTCTGAATTTTCAACAGCAACCTTGATTTCCCTTTTTGCACTTATTAGTTCTCCATACATAGAGGCCATAGATGGACCATCCCCATCAGCCAACCAACCAACCTTGCATGGTAACATAAAAATGATCAAATGAGTCATATAAGCACGTGCAAACAGCCCCAACATTATAAATTCACAAGTTACAACTACAACTATGACTACTTGACAAGATGCAAACAACCCCAACTTGGAAATACATAGATGCAAACACCCCAACATATGACTAGATGCAAACAGCCCCCATAAACATACCTTGATGCAAAGTGATACATTTTTCCAAAAGCCCCTACTCATTATTGTGGCGTTGGCCGCCTTTCCTTTCACCGTTTTCGTGTGCTTGCATGCTTCCCATTCATCACTACAAACCATTGCCCTTCTTTCTTTTTAGAAACCAAACTTTGCAACGTAATAAATGCCGAAGAAAATCGTGTCACCCCCGGTGTAACAGTGTCTCTTTTTTTCATGAAAGACCTCATCAAGGACAATGTTTTATGATGTGCATAAAGAAAAATCGTCATTTGCTTAGCTTTGATGATTGTAGGGCCAAATTGCTTCAGCTCCCCAATTGCTTCTACCATCAAATTGAGGGTGTGAGTTGCACATGAGCTCCAAAAGATTTTTGGCCATTTTCCTTTGAGCATCTCCTTTGCTCCCATGTTGTTGGAAGCATTGTCCTTGACCACTTGCACAACATTTTCAGCACCTACAAGATGGAAAATCTCAAAATCAGCACCTACAACATTATGAAAATCAATGAATGAAAGTAATCTTGAGACTTCAAGAATCATACCAATTTTCTCAATGCACTCAACTACATAATTGAAGATGTATAGAATTGTGTGTGCATCAGTCGACGCCTCCTTTGATTCAAGAAAGGCGGTCCCTAACTTGCAATGCACACACAAATTCATTATACGTCTTCTTTTCTTGTCGGTCCAAGCATCGGTCATGATAGAGCACCCGGTTTCCACCCTCTCAAGCTCATGTGGCTTCATCAAATCCTTTGTTCTTTCCACCTCTTGCAGCAACATCTTCTCTCGGAGCATATATTGGGAAGGTGGCTTCCATTTAGGACCAAACCGACCAAGGGCTTCACAAAACTGCTTGAAGTCATCATCATTGACAGCATTGAAAGGAATATTTTTCTTGTACATCCATCTAGCCAAATATTGCCCTACCATGTAAGCTTTCTCCTTGTCAATTGCATCATTTATGTTTTGTTTGGAACTTCTTCAATGGGATGGAAGGATCAATTGGCATCACATATTTATCAATAGGCCCTGACTTGCGAGCTTCAACTTCTCCAATTGCATGAAGCTCTTCCTCGTTCTTTTCATCATCAACTTGAATGACAACCTCAGCACGTACTTCTTCATCATGTTTTTCTTTCAGCTTCTTCTTCTTTTGTGGTGCCTCATAAGCATCCTTACACCTTTTCTGCTGATCTGGTGTGGCTACATTGCAACTTGTCACGCTTCCCTTTACCTGCCCAATATGTTGCTTCATCCTATTGACGCCTCCACCCATCTCCTTTCCACATAACTTGCACTTCACTCGCTGTAGATCTAAAGGATTGATCAAGGTTGCAAACTCCCACCCCATGTCATCTGAATTTCTTTTGAGAGTATGAGAACTTGCACCGGTAGAGGCAACCGTAGACCCCTACAAATATATTGAATGAGCAAACATAATAAGTATCAATGAGCGATCTGTAGTATTAAATAATTAATCTATAGTCTATAGATCATACCACAGAAAATCAGATTTGTTAGGACTTTGGAGTATGTTACAGTAGCATAAGAAAACCCAGCTAGGCAACTATTGCACGTACAGATCCGCCAAAAATTAATATAACCTACACCTAACTTGCTAAACAACGAGTTTTTAATGTACAGATCATCCCACAATTAATATTTAATATACCCTAAGCAGAATATCCATGGATTATTAGTTCATTGCTATAATTGGAGTGTTTCTGCATTAACATTTTAACACATCAATTATTACTATAATAGACAGGCATACATCAAGCCATCCATCCGTCTACTAATTTACTGTAATTGGAGTGAATGTCCGCAGAATTTAGTTGGAACAACCCATCCATCTACTAATCTTAATTAGTTACATACTTACATTACGTCTACTCCCCAAATAGATCATCACGACTCATAGATATTGATCAGTGATCACACTCACACATCTCACTGTATGGCTGTATGAAATTGGAAATTGAATCAATGATGTACCAGACCACAACGGCTACAGAGACTGAGAGGGGAAGAAGATGTTACCTTGCTCACCGGTGAAGCCATGGAGGAGCAGGTCGGCAGCGACGGCAGCAGGCAGTCGGGAGCAGATGGCGACCAGCTGCTGGGACGAGAGATTGGGAGGAGCCCACGGGTGAAGGAGTCTAGCCGATGGATGGGAAGGAGGAGCAGGTAGGCTAGCGGCGGGGCTACTGCAGCATGCAGCGGCGGAGCTACTCGACCGGGCGCCGGCGAGGACCTGCCAGCCGCCAGCCAGATCGGGGCTGGATGGGAAAAGGAGTGGGAGGGGCGGCAGGAGCCAAAACCTAGCTAATTTAGGAGCGGGAGGGGGCCGAGCGGGCCAAAGTATTGGGCTTTTGTCTCCAACAATTAACTGGTCATGGCGACTAATCGGTCTAACAACCGATTACTCGACCTCACAGACCCGTTAATCGGCTTGGGCAGTTAACACCATGAATAAGCACTATTCGAGTCGGCCACCTAGCGAGTAGCGATTAACTGGCCCGTTAACTGATTTAATCGCCGATTTCTTGAACAGTACCTTTGACAATACTTTGCCTACAAGATGAAGGAGAATAGCTCAACCAGTGAGCATGTGCTCAGATTGTCTGGGTACTACAATTGCTTGAATCAAGTGGGAGTTAATCTTCCAGATAAGATAGTAATTGACAAAATTCTCTAGTCACTATCACCAAGTTACTAGAACTTCGTGATGAACTATAATATGCAAGGGATAACGAAAACAATTCCCAAGCTCTTCGTTATGCTAAAATCGGCGAATGTAGAAATCAAGAAAAGCATCAAGTGTTGATGGTTAACAAGACCACTAGTTTCAAAAAAAGGGCAAAGGGATAGAAAGGGAACTTCAAGAAGAATGACAAACAAGTTGTCACTCCCGTGAAGAAGCCCAAAGCTAGACCCAAGCCTAAAACTGAGTGCTTCTACTGCAAAGGAAATGGTCACTAGAAGTGGAACTGCCCTAAATACTTGGCGGATAAGAAGGATGGCAAAGTAAACAAAGGTATATTGGATATACATGTTATTGATGTGTACTTTACTAGTGTTTATAGCAACCCCTCGGTATTTGATACTGGTTCAGTTGCTAAGAGTAGTAACTCGAAACGGGAGTTGCAAAATAAACAGAGACTAGTTAAGGGCAAGGTGATGATGTGTGTTGGAAGTGATTCCAAGGTTGATAAGATCACCATCGCACACTCCCTTTACCTTCGGGATTAGTGTTGAACCTAAAATAAATGTTATTTGGTGTTTGGGTTGAGCATAATATGATTGGATCATGTTTATAGCAATACAGTTATTCATTTAAAGTCAAAGAATAATTGTTATTCTGTTTACGTGAATAAAACCTTCTGTGGTCATACACCCAAGGTGAATGGTTTATTGAATCTCGATCGTAGTGATACACATATTCATAATATTGAAGCCAGAAGATGCAAAGTTAATAATGATAGTGCAACTTATTTGTGGCACTGCCGTTTAGGTCATATTGGTGTAAAGCGCATGAAGAAAATCCATGTTGATGGGCTTTTGGAATCACTTGATTATGAATCAGTTGATGCTTGCGAACCATGCCTCATGGGCAAGATGACTAAGACTCCGTTCTCCGGAACAATGGAGCGAGCAACAGACTTGTTGGAAATAATACATACTGATATATGCAGTTCGATGAGTCTTGAGGCTCGCGGCGGGTATCGTTATTTTCTGACCTTCACAGATGATTTGAGCAGATATGGGTATATCTACTTGATGAAACATAAGTCTGGAACATTTGAAAATTTCAAAGAATTTCAGAGTGAAGTGGAAAATCATCGTAACAAGAAAATAAAGTTTCTACGATCTGATCACGGAGACGAATATTTGAGTTACGAGTTTGGTCTTCATTTGAAACAATGTGGAATAGTTTCACAACTCACGCCACCTGGAACACCACAGCGTAATGGTGTGTCCGAACGTCATAACCGTACTTTATTAGATATGGTGCGATTCATGATGTCTCTTACCGATTTACCACTATCGTTTTGGGGTTATGCATTAGAGATAGCTGCATTCACGTTAAATAGGGCACATCTAAATCCGTTGAGACGACACCATATGAACTGTGGTTTGGCAAGAAACCTAAGCTGTCGTTTCTTAAAGTTTGGGGCGGCGATGCTTATGTGAAAAAGTTTCAACCTAATAAGCTCGAACCCAAATCGAAGAAGTGCACCTTCATAGGATACCCAAACGAAATTGTTGGGTACACCTTCTATCACAGATCCGAATGCAAAATATTCGTTGCTAAGAATGGATCCTTTATAGAGAAGGAGTTTCTCTCGAAAGAAGTGAGTGGGAGGAAAGTAGAACTTGATGAGGTAATTGTACCTGCTCCCGAATTGGAAAGTAGTTGATCACAGAAATCAGTTCCAGTGATTCCTACACCTATTAGTGAGGAAGCTAATGATGATGATCATGAAACTTCTGATCAAGTTGCTACCAAACCTCGTAGGTCAACCAGAGTAAGATCCGCACCAGAGTGGTACGGTAATCCTGTTCTGGAAGTCATGTTACTTGACCATGACAAACCTATGAACTATGAGGAAGCGATGATGAGCCCAGATTCCGCGAAATGGCTTAAGGCCATGAAATCTGAGATAGGATCCATGTATGATAACAAAGTATGGACTTTGGTGGTATTACCCGATGATCGGCAAGCCATAGAAAATAAATGGATCTTCAAGAGGAAGACGGACGCTGATAGTAGTGTTACTATCTACAAAGCTAGACTTGTCAAAAAAAGGTTTTTGACAAAGTTCAAGGTGTTGACTACGATGAGGTTTTCTCACTCGTAGCGATGCTTAAGTCTATCCGAATCATGTTAGCAAATTGTCACATTTTATGAAATCTGGCAAATGGATGTCAAAACTACATTCCTTAATGGATTTCTTAAAGAAGAGTTGTATATGATGCAACCAGAAGGTTTTGTCGATCCTAAAGGTGCTAACAAAATGTGCAAGCTCCAGCGATCCATCTATGGACTGGTGCAAAGCATCTCGGAGTTGGAATATAAGCTTTGATATGGTGATCAAGGCATATGGTTTTATACAGACTTGTGGTGAAGCCTGTATTTACAAGAAATTGAGTGGGAGCACTACAGCTTTTCTGATAAGTATATGTGAATGACATATTGTTGATCAGAAATGATGTAGAATTTTCTGGAAAGCATAAAGGAGTGTTTGAAAGGAGTCTTTCAAAGAAATACCTCGATAGAGTTGCTTACTCCCTCCGTCCTTTAATGAGTGTACTTCCAACTTTGTTGGAAAGTCAAAAAAATTATGTTTGACCGTATTTATATAATAATACACCAACATTTACGCCATCAAATTATTATCACTAGATTCATGATAAAATATATTTTCATCATATACCTATTTGATTTCATAAACATTGATATATTTTTTCACAAACTCAGTCAAACTTTGAGACAGTTTGACCCTCCAACAAAGTTGGAAGTACACTCTTTGAAGGACGGAGGGAGTACATATTGAGCATCAATATCTATAGAGATAGATCAAGACGCTTGATAAGTTTTTTCAATGAGTACATACCTTGACAAATTTTTGAAGTAGTTCAAAATGGAACAGTCAAAGAAGGAGTTCTTACCTGTGTTACAAGGTGTGAAGTTGAGTAAGACTTGAAGTCCGATCACGGCAGAAGATAGGAAGAGAATGAAAGTCATTCCCTATGCCTCAGCCATAGGTTCTATAAAGTACGCCATGCTATGTACCAGACCTATTGTATACCCTGCCCCGAGTTTGGCAAGGGAGTACAATAGTGATCTAGGAGTAGATCACTGGACAGCGGTCAAAATTATCCTTAGAGGACTAAGGAAATATTTCTCGATTATGGAGGTGATAAAGGGTTCGTCGTAAAGAGTTACGTCGATGCAAGCTTTGACACCGATCTGGATGACTCTAAGTCACAATCCGGATACATATTGAACGTGGGAGCAATTAGCTAGAGTATCTCCGTGCAGAGCATTGTAGACATAGAAATTTGCAAAATACATACGGATCTGAATGTGGCAGACCCGTTGACTAAACTTCTCTCACAAGCAAAACATGATCACACCTTAGTACTCTTTGGGTGTTAATCACATGGCGATGTGAACTAAGATTACTGACTCAAGTAAACCCTTTGAGTGTTGGTCACATGGCGATGTGAACTATGGGTGTTAATCACATGGTGATGTGAACTATTGGTGTTAAATCACATGGCGATGTGAACTAGATTATTGACTCTAGTGCAAGTGGGATACTGAAGGAAATATGCCCTAGAGGCAATAATAAAGTTATTAATTATTTCCTTATTTCATGATAAATGTTTATTATTCATGCTCGAATTGTATTAACCGGAAACTTAGTACATGTGTGAATACATAGACAAAACAAAGTGTCCCTAGTATGCCTCTACTTGACTAGCTCGTTTATCAAAGATGGTTATGTTTCCTAACCATAGACATGTGTTGTCATTTGATGAACGGGATCACATCATTAGGATAATGATGTGATGGACAAGACCCATTCGTTAGCTTAGCATTATGATCGTTACAGTTTCATTGCTACTTCTTTCTTCATGACTTATACATGTTCCTCAGACTATGAGATTGTGCAACTCCCGATTATCGGAAGAACACTTTGTGTGCTACCAAACGTCACAACGTAACTGGGTGATCATAAAGGTACTCTACAGCTGTCTCCGAGGGTACTTGTTGAGTTGGCATAGATCGAGATTAGGATTTGTCACTCCAATTGTCGGAGAGGTATCTCTGGGCCCTCTCAGTAATGCACATCACTATAAGCCTTGCAAGAAATGCAACTAATGAGTTAGTTGCGGGATGATGTATTACGGAACGAGTAAAGAGACTTGCCGGTAACGAGATTGAACTAGGTATTGAGATACCGACGATCGAATCTCGGGCAAGTAACATACCGATGACAAAGGGAACAACGTATGTTGTTATGCGGTTTGACCGATAAAGATCTTCGTAGAATATGTAGGAGCCAATATGAACATCCAGGTTCCGCTATTGGTTATCGACCGGAGACGTGTCTCGGTCATGTCTACATAGTTCTCGAACCCGTAGAGTCTGCATGCTTAACGTTCGGTGACGATCGGTATTATGAGTTTTTGTGTTTTGATGTACCGAAGGTAGTTCGGAGTCCCGGATATGATCACGGACATTACGAGGAGTCTCTAAATGGCCGAGACGTAAAGATCGATATATTGGACGACTATTTTCGGACACCGGAAGTGTTTCGGGAGGTTTCGGACATATACCGGAGTACCGGGGGGTTACCGAAACCCCCCTGGGTGTATATTGGGCCTAATGGGCCTTAGTGGGAGAAGAGGAGGGGCGGCCAGGGCAGCCGCGCGCCCCCTCCCCCTCTAGTCCCAATTGGACAAGGAGGGGGGCGGCGCCCCCCTTTCCTTCTCTCCCTCTCTCCCTTCCTTCCCCTCTCCTACTCCTACTTGGAAGGGGGGAGTCCTACTCCCGGTGGGAGTAGGACTCCTCATGGGGCGCGCCATAGGAGGCCGGCCCCCTCCCCCTCCTCCACTCCTTTATATACGGGGAGGGGAGCACCCCTTGGAGACACAACAATTGATCATTGATCTTTTAGCCGTGTGCGGTGCCCCCCTCCACCATAATCCAGCTCGGTCATATCGTAGCGGTGCTTAGGCGAAGCCCTGCGTCGGTAGCATCATCATCACCGTCATCACGCCGTCGTGCTGACGGAACTCTCCCTCGAAGCTCTCCTGGATCGGAGTTCGTGGGATGTCACCGAGTTGAACGTGTGCTGAACTCGGAGGTGCCGTGCGTTCGGTACTTGGATCGGTCGGATCGTCAAGACGTACGACTACATCAACCGCGTTCTCATAACGCTTCCGCTTACGGTCTACGAGGATACGTGGACGAAACTCTCCCCTCTTGTTGGGATGCATCACCATGATCTTCCGTGTGCGTAGGATTTTTTTTTGAAATTACTACGTTCCCCAACACCTTTTTCCTTCCCCCTCTCTCCTCCTTCCTTCCCTCCTACTCCTACTCTTGGAAGGGGAAATCCTACTCCCGGTGGGAGTAGGACTCCTCCAGGGCACGCCATAGGAGGGCCGGCCCTCCCCCCTCCTCCACTCCTTTATATACGGGGAGGGGGGCACCCCATAGACACAAGTTGATCAGTTGATCTTTTAGCCGTGTGTGGTGCCCCCCTCCACCATAATCCACCTCGGTCATATCGTAGCGGTGCTTAGGAGAAGCCTTGCGTACATCAACACCGTCATCACGTCGTCGTGCTGACGGAGCTGTCCCTTGAAGCTCTACTGGATCGTGAGTTCATGGGACGTCACCGAGCTGAACGTGTGCAGATCGCGGAGGTGCCGTACGTTCGGTACTAGGATCGGTCGATCGTGAAGACGTACGACTACATCAACCGCGTTGTCATAACGCTTCCGCTTACGGTCTACGAGGGTACGTGGATGACACTCTCCCCTCTCGTTGCTATGCATCACCATGTTCTTGCGTGTGCGTAGGAATTTTTTTTGAAATTACTACGTTCCCCAACAGTGGCATATGAGCCAGGTTTATGCGTAGATGTTATATGCACGAGTAGAATACAAGTGAGTTGTTGGCGATACAAGTCATACTGCTTACCAGCATGTCATACTTTGATTCGACGGTATTGTTGGATGAAGCGGCCCGGACGGACATTACGCGTACGCTTACGCGAGACTGGTTCTATCGACGTGCTTCGGACACAGGTGGCTGGCGAGTGTCAGTTTCTCCAACTTTAGTTGAATCGAGTGTGGCTACGCCCGGTCCTTGAGAAGGTTAAAATAGCACATACTTGACGAAATATCGTTGTGGTTTTGATGCGTAGGTAAGAACGGTTCTTGCTCAGCCCGTAGCAGCCACGTAAAACTTGCAACAACAAAGTAGAGGACATCTAACTTGTTTTTGCAGGGCATGTTGTGATGTGATATGGTCAAGACATGATGCTAAATTTTATTGTATGAGATGATCATGTTTTGTAACAGAGTTATCGGCAACTGGCAGGAGCCATATGGTTGTCGCTTTATTGTATGAAATGCAATCGCCGTGTAATTGCTTTACTTTATCACTAAGCATAGCGATAGTCGTAGAAGCAATAGTTGGCGAGACGACAACGATGCTACGATGGAGATCAAGGTGTCGCGCCGTTGACGATGGTGATTGTTGGGGAACGTAGTAATTTCAAAAAAAATCCTATGCACACGCAAGATCATGGTGATGCATAGCAACGAGAGGGGAGAGTGTTGTAACCGTACCCTCGTAGACCGAAAGCGGAAGCGTTATGACAACGCGGTTGATGTAGTCGTACGTCTTCACGATCGACCGATCCTCAGTACCGAACGTACCGCACCTCCGCGCTCAGCACACGTTCAGCTCGCTGACGTCCCGCGAACTCACGATCCAGTAGAGCTTCGGGGAAGAGCTTCGTCAGCACGATGGCGTGATGACGGTGTTGATGGAGTTACCGACACAGGGCTTCGCCTAAGCACCGCTACGATATGACCGAGGTGGATTATGGTGGAGGAGGGCACCGCACACGGCTAAGAGAGATCAATGATCAACTTGTGTCTCTATGGGGTGCCCCCTGGCCATGTATATAAAGGAGCGGAGGAGGGGGAGAGGGCCGGCCCCTATGGCGCGCCCTGGAGGAGTCCTACTCCCACTGGGAGTAGGATTCCCGCCCCCTTCCCTAGTTGGACTAGGAGAGAAGGAAGGGGGGAGAGGGAGGAAGGAAAGGGGGGCGCCGCCCCACCTCCTAGTCTAATTCGGAACAGAGGGGGAGGGGGCGTGCGGCCTGCCCTGGCCTCCTCTCTCTCTCCACTATGGCCCATTAAGGCCCATACAATTACCGGGGGTTCCGGTAACCTCCCCGTACTCCGGAAAAATCCCGATTTCACCCGGAACCATTCCGATGTCCAAATATAAGGCTTCCAATATATCGATCTTTACGTATCGACCATTTCGAGACTCCTCGCCATGTCCGTGATCATATCCGGGACTCCGAACTACCTTCGGTACATCAAAACACAAAAACTCATAATACCTATCATCACAGAACTTTAAGCGTGCGGACCCTACGGGTTTGAGAACTATGTAGACATGACCGAGACACGTCTCCGGTCAATAACCAATAGCGGAACCTGGATGCTCATATTGGTTCCTACATATTCTACGAAGATCTTTATCGGTCAAACCGCATAACAACATACGTTGTTCCCTTTGTCATCGGTATGTTACTTGCCCGAGATTCGATCGTCGGTATCTCAATACCTAGCTCAATCTCATTACCGGCAAGTCTCTTTACTCGTTCTACAATGCATCATCCCGCAACTAACTCATTAGTTGCATTTCTTGCAAGGCTTATAGTGATGTGCATTACTGAGAGGGCCCAGAGATACCTCTCCGACAATTGGAGTGACAAATCCTAATCTCGATCTATGCCAACTCAACAAGTACCCTCGGAGACAGCTGTAGAGTACCTTTATGATCACCCAGTTACGTTGTGACGTTTGGTAGCACACAAAGTGTTCTTCCGATAATCGGGAGTTGCATAATCTCATAGTCATAGGAACATGTATAAGTCATGAAGAAAGCAATAGCAGTAAACTAAAACGATCAAGTGCTAAGCTAACGGAATGGGTCAAGTCAATCACATCATTCTCCTAATGATGTGATCCCGTTTATCAAATGACAACTCATGTCTATGGTTAGGAAACTTAACCATCTTTGATCAACGAGCTAGTCAAGTAGAGGCATACTAGTGACACTCTGTTTGTCTATGTATTCACACATGTATTATGTTTCCGGTTAATACAATTCTAGCATGAATAATAAACATTTATCATGAAATAAGGAAATATATAATAACTTTATTATTTCCTCTAGGGCATATTTCCTTCAGTCTCCCACTTGCACTAGAGTCAATAATCTAGATTACACAGTAATGATTCTAACACCCATGGAGCCTTGGTGCTGATCATGTTTTGCTTGTGAGAGAGGCTTAGTCAACGGGCCTGCAACATTCAGATCTGTATGGATCTTGCAAATCTCTATGTCTCCCACCTGGACTTGATCGCGGATGGAATTGAAGCGTCTCTTGATGTGTTTGGTTCTCTTGTGAAATCTGGATTCCTTTGCCAAGGCAATTGCACCAGTATTGTCACAAAAGATTTTCATTGGACCCGATGCACTAGGTATGACACCTAGATGGGATATGAACTCCTTCATCCAGACTCCTTCATTTGCTGCTTCCGAAGCAGCTATGTACTTCGCTTCACACGTAGATCCCGCCACGACGCTTTGTTTAGAACTGACAGCTCCACCGTTCAATATAAACACGTATCCGGTTTGCGATTTAGAATCGTCCGGATCAGTGTCAAAGCTTGCATTGACGTAACCATTTACGATGAGCTCTTTGTCACCACCATAAACGAGAAACATATCCTTAGTCCTTTTCAGGTATTTTAGGATGTTCTTGACCGCTGTCCAGTGATCCGATCCTGGATTACTTTGGTACCTCCCTGCTAAACTAATAGCAAGGCACACATCAGGTCTGGTACACAGCATTGCATACATGATAGAGCCTATGGCTGAAGCATAGGGAACACCTTGTAACACAGGCAAGAACCCTTTCTTTGCTTGAACCATTTTGAACTTCTTCAAAACTTTATCAAGGTATGCGCTTTGTGAAAGTCCAATTAAGCGTCTTGATCTATCTCTATAGATCTTGATGCCCAATATATAAGCAGCTTCACTGAGGTCTTTCATTAAAAAATTCATATTCAAGTATCATTTTATGCTATCCAGAAATTTTATATCATTTCCAATCAACAATATGTCATCCACATATAATATTAGAAATGCTACAGAGCTCCCACTCACTTTCTTGTAAATACAGGCTTCTCCAAAAGTTTGTACAAAACCATATGCTTTGATCACACTATCAAAACGTTTATTTCAACTCCGAGAGTCTTGCACCAGTCCATAAATGGATCGCTGGAGCTTGCATACTTTGTTAGAACCTTTTGGATCGACAAAATCTTCTGGTTGCATCATATACAACTCTTCTTCTAGAAATCCATTCAGGAATGCAGTTTTGACATCCATTTGCCAAATTTCATAATCATAAAATGCGGCAATTCCTAACATGATTCGGACAGACTTAAGCATCGCTACGGGTGAGAAAGTCTCATCGTAGTCAACCCCTTGAACTTGTTGAAAACCTTTTGCAACAAGTCGAGCTTTGTAGACAATAACATTACCGTCAGCGTCAGTCTTCTTCTTGAAGATCCATTTATTCTCGATGGCTTGCCAATCATCGGGCAAGTCAACCAAAGTGCACACTTTGTTCTCATACATGGATCCCATCTCAGATTGCATGGCCTCAAGCCATTTTACGGAATCGGGGCTCATCATCGCTTCCTCATAGTTCGTAGGTTCGTCATGGCCAAGTAACATGACCTCTAGAACAGGATTACCGTACCACTCTGGTGCGGATCTTACTCTGGTTGACCTGCGAGGTTCGGTAGTAACTTGATCTGAAGTTTCATGATCATCATCATTAGCTTCCTCACTAATTGGTGTAGGTGTCACAGGAACCGGTTTCTGTGATGAACTACTCTCCAATAAGGGAGCAGGTACAGTTACCTCATCCAGTTCTACTTTCCTCCCACTCACTTCTTTCGAGAGAAACTCCCTCTCTAGAAAGGATCCATTCTTAGCAACAAATGTCTTGCCTTCGGATCTGTGATAGAAGGTGTACCCAATAGTCTCCTTTGGGTATCCTATGAAGACACATTTCTCCGATTTGGGTTTGAGCTTATCAGGTTGAAGCTTTTTCACATAAGCATCGCAACCCCAAACTTTAAGAAACGACAACTTTGGTTTCTTGCCAAACCATAGTTCATAAGGCGTCGTCTCAACAGATTTAGATGGTGCCCTATTTAACGTGAATGCATCTGTCTCTAAAGCATAACCCCAAAACTATAGCGGTAAATTGGTAAGAGACATCATAGATCGCACCATATCCAGTAAAGTACAATTACGACATTCAGACACACCATTACGTTGTGGTGTTCCGGGTGGCGTGAGTTGCGAAACTATTCCGCATTGTTTCAAATGAATACCAAACTCGTAACTCAAATATTCTCCTCCACGATCAGATCGTAGAAACTTTATTTTCTTGTTACGATGATTTTCCACTTCACTCTGAAATTCTTTGAACTTTTCAAATGTTTCAGACTTATGTTTCATTAAGTAGATATACCCATATCTGATCAAATCATCTGTGAAGGTGAGAAAATAACGATATCTGCCACGAGCCTCAATATTCATCGGACCACATACATCAGTATGTATGATTTCCAACAAATTTGTTGCTCGCTCCATTGTTCCAGAGAACGGTGTTTTAGTCATCTTGCCCATGAGGCATGGTTCGCAAGTACCAAGTGATTCCAAAAGTCCATCAGAATGAAGTTTCTTCATTCGCTTTACACCAATATGACCTAAACGGCAGTGCCACAAATAAGTTGCACTATCATTATCAGCTCTGCATCTTTTGGCTTCAACATTATGAATATGTGTATCACTACTTTCGAGATTCATTAAAAATAGACCACTCTTCAAGGGTGCATGACCATAAAAGATATTACACATATAAATAGAACAACCATTATTCTCTGATTTAAATGAATAATTGTCTCGCATCAAACAAGATCCAGATATAATGTTCATGCTCAACGCTGGTGTCGGTGCCAAAACCGGCGGATCTCGGGTAGGGGGTCCCGAATTGTGCGTCTAAGGTCGATGGTTACAGGAGACGGGGGACACGATGTTTACCCAGGTTCGGGCCCTCTCTATGGAGGTAATACCCTACTTCCTGCTTGATTGATCTTGATGAATATGAGTATTACAAGAGTTGATCTACCACGAGATCGTAGTGGCTAAACCCTAGAAGTATAGCCTGTATGACTATGGTAATGAGTATATCCTTTCCGGACTACACCCTCCGGTTTATATAGACACCGGGGGGATCTAGGGTTACATAGAGTCGGTTACATAAGAAGGAATCTTCATAGTTGATCGCCAAGCTTGCCTTCCACGCCAAGGAGAGTCCAATTCGGACACGGGTACAGTCTTCGGCCTTCATGTCTTCACAGCCCATCAGTCCGGCCCATGGATAACAGGCCGAACGCCCGAGGACCCCTTAGTCCAGGACTCCCTTAGTAGCCCCTGAACCTGGCTTCAATGACGAGGAGTCCGGCGCGCAGATTGTCTTCGGCATTGCAAGGCGGGTTTCCTTTTTTCCGAACTCCAAGATAGTCTTCAGCTGTATTGTATCTGGACTTGTATACACACTGCAGAGGATATAATATTTCAGGAGTCCAATCTGCTGACAACTTTTTGGTAATATGACATCACGCCTGCTCGGTCATTATTTTCAAACCGTTAGCTAGCCCGTCGTCCCACGTCTCGAGACGTGATTTTATTGGCATGTCTTATCCAAACGGATCATGTCTCCCCTTTTTTTAAGGGATCTTTATCAACCCGGACGTGGGTAACCCAACCGTCACTTGGGTACAACTTCTTGGGAATAGGCAAGTTTTGAGGCCCAGGAGGAGACGTTCGATATTCGTGGCTTTTATATAGGGGTACAGACCCGTCTTTTTCTTTCACGCTTGCTTCTTCCTCAACCCCTGCTACCCCAGGTTCCAACACCCGGGTTTCAATCGCCACAAGCTCCGATCATGTCCGGATCCAGCCGTCAAGGTCGGTGGGTGGCTTCTTCTGTCACGGAGGGAGATATTGCAAAGCTTCGGGCAGCGAGGTATCTGACCGCAGAAATCCTTCATCAGCTTCCTGCCGAGGGGCAGGTTATTCCCACCCCCAGATCCGGCGAGAGGGTCGTGTTCGTGTCCCACTTCCTCCGTGGGTTAGGGTTTGCACTTAATCCCTTCATCTGAGGGCTCATGTTCTATTATGGGCTAGATTTTTACGATCTGGCCCCGGACTCTATTCTTCTTATCTCAGCGTTTATCGTCACGTGTGAAGCCTTCCTCCGAACTCCTCCGCACTTAGGCTTGTGTCTCAAGACCTTCGATGTGAAGCCGCAAGCGATAGAGGGGGAGCAGGCAAAGTGCGGTGGTGCCATAGTGAGCAAGCTTGCCAGCACTGCTTGGCTGAAAGGATCCTTTGCCAAATCTTCCGATTTATGGCAGCAGGGGTGGTTCTATATCACCGAGCCCCGTGGCTCCAAGTGGACAGCTGCGCCCGCATTTTGATCTATTCCCCCAATTCAGCTTGCATCGTGGATTAATAAGGGGTTGGACTGGGGACCAACGGACGAGGTGCGGGCTTTGCGAAGTCGCATCCGAAGCCTCATTGAGAGGGACATCAATATCGTCAACGTTGTTCAACTAATGCTAGTCCGCCGGACCCTGTCGTGCCAGCGACGGCCTCTCCGCATGTGGGAGTTCAATCCAGAAGGGTCGCGGACTCTTCAGCATTTCCTCGGCACTACGCACGAAGGAATGTGGACATTATTTTTCGGGAAACGAAAGCAATGGCCGGACACCACCGAAGATATTGGCCAAGACTGTAACCATCCGGACACCCCGGTAAGTACCCGTTCGTTGAACACCTCATAATCAGACGCCCAGTGGTAAGACACTGACCGAATCATCCTTTTTCAGGGCTGGATAAAGAAAGTGGAACGGATTAGGTGTCCGGCTCCCCTTCCCGAAGACTCAGCTAATCCTATGTTAACAAGGATGCTGGCCTTGGCACCATACCAGGCGCCGGCAAGGGAGGGTAAAGAGGAGAGTGGGAAGACCCGAGATGACCTTTGTTCCGGAAGTAAGCCGGATACCGAGTCTGGAGAAATCGACCTTTCCTCGCCTGAAGACATAGGCGAAAGAGGACCCTAGTATCCCTTCTCCGAGCAGGAGGAAAAGGGCCGCCTCCGAAGGTTGGGAGGGGTGGTCTCCCAAGAGGGGCAAGATGCCACCGTCAAGCGGCTTGGGTTTGGAAAGCGACGCCGTTGAACAACACCAACAAGGGGACAAGCCCTCGACCAAACCGTACGTGAATCCGGGGTACTTTGATAGCGTCCCGCTCCTTAGCCGTTACTGAAGATATACGTAATGTGTCCGTGCATTTTTACAGGTCGGCACAGAGTTTTTCTTGGCAATCCTCTTCTTCGGGAGGTCTCCTCCCAGAGATGATGGAGAGCGAGACGCCTCCCCCAACCTCCTCACCTAATAAGGCGGACGACTCTGAAGTGTCATCGTGGAGGGTTTTCCTTGATCAACAAGCTACGCAGGGGATAAAAGAGGCAGTACCCGAAGGTGGATCTCCGACCGTCCGGGATTCTGGGGCTGATAATAAAGGCCCCGGACTGCCCGGCTCGCAGCCGACGGTGATTCTGGAGACGGGTGAACGGGTTCCTTCAAAGGATGGTTGTGCTCCTAGAGCGGCTTCCGGAGACCCGGAGGCTCCGGATATATTGCGAGACATGTTGCGAAAAGCATATGTCTCGGGGGAACAGCGTACCTTGATGGGTACAGTGGTTGAGAAGATTTTGTCCGCGAAGAGCGGATTGAATGAAGCCTTCATGAGCCTGCTAAAAGGTTTCGAGGTTTGTGGTATAATGTTTTCAGCTATGTTTTATTTGCAAAGATGCACCTGTGTATAGGTAGTAGCCCCTGAGACTCGGGTTGGCTTCCACTGGGAAGCGAACGGAGGATCGAAAAGAATTACTCAAGGACTGATCTGATGAACTTGAACGCAGGCTGTTTCCCCTTTAGCTACTTCCCAGACTATGGATATTGCTGAGCTGCAGTGTAAGCTTTATGTAGTAGGGGATGACCTTGCGTTAATCAATATGCGTCTTGACGAGTCACAAGGTATGTATTCAGGGCAATCCCCATACATTTTTTGTGGTATAAGCATGATGCTAAAATCTATATGCTTGAATATGCATGGCTGCAGATGGTGCTGCCGCTGTTGAAGTTCTTCGAGCGGAGCTGGCCCGGGCCAAGGAGCAGGCCTGGTGTAGCAATGCGGCTGCCGATAAGGCATCAGCTGAGTTAAAAGCCGAACAAGCTGCACGGCGCCAAGACGAGGAGAAGATATCCACGATGGCGCTCGAATTGAAAAATGCTACTGGCCGCTGTGAATTTCTGGAGAAGGAGAATGAAGCCAAAACGGCTGAACTGGACAAGGCCTTACAAGAGGCGAGAGAAGCGTGGTCGGAATCCAGAGCAGCCCGTGAGGAGATCCGGCAAGCTGGGGAGATTGCGGCTGGTAAACCCTTTCTGCTACAGACTAAGTTCGGCGATCCGAACTATGCTCAGCTTGACCGAGTGTGGAGTTCTCCGGACGAGTTTTTAGACTTGCCGAAGAGTTCTTCCGATGCGGCGCAGTATTATCAAGCACGAGAGGGGTACGCAATGGAGAAGCTTTTCTGGTCACAGTTTGGCGCATCAAAGTGCCCTCTGTTGCTGAATGAACAGATGTCCCAATGGGCCGAGCTTCATAGGATAGCCGGCGGTGCCACGAAGAACGTCATAATCCGGTTGTGGCCAACCGAGCCTGTTCCGAATAGCTATTTCGGTTTGGTGCAAAGGCTTGTTGATGCTCGAAATACATAATGTTCGAGTGAGGTGTATGAGAATTGTCAAAAGATAATTTTATAGTTAATCTATTTTTATGTTTTGCTCGAAAGCTTGTACTCCTCCTGTGCGGCCGTTTTAATATAATCTGAAAGTTTTCCAGTCATCGGCTTCAGCCCCCTTGTAGGAAGTACGGGGGTGTTCGGAAAAGCATTTAATCACTCTTTATCCAACGTCTTGGTCCATGAAAGAGGTGATAATGCGGCAAACCAGACAATCGGACTATAGGGCGTTAACACTTTCACTTAACCATAGGAGTTTTATGGTGGGGCTACGACATAGCCCCTAGTATGTATGCGGCGTATTATAATATAGTGCCTTACATATTTGATCTGAAAAAGATCCCTCGTGTGACACGGAGAATCGCTAAAGATTCCAATAAGTCGTCAAGTGGTTGACCAGCTCTCGCCGCATCATGACAGTCAGTTTCGGCTTTCTCTACTGAGGTACTTGACTAGATGAACCGAAAGCACAATCGTAGTAGTTCTCCCTTTACTAGCCTAGCTGATGGAGCGGAACGTAGGGTAGCAAGCAGAGGAGCCGGGCAACCCAACTATTGACCCAAGACAATGATTTTGAGCTGATACATATAAGGCCAAACTTGCGACGCCGAAGTACGCTATAGAGTTGTTCGGGCTTTTGCTGGCAACTCATTTGTTCCCATACCGAGCCCCTGGCAGGTTATGCCAAGGTATATCTGTGAAACAACTATAGGATCCATATTCATTGGCGAAGCAACCCGGATGATTACTTCGGATACTGTTTACTGGGACCTGAGCAATATGCCAGTGATTACTTTATATATAAAGACCACAACCCCAGCTATTTGACATGCGCGAGGTCGGAGGCGGAGGAAGAGGCATAGTACAGGTCTCGAAATAAAGAGTGCGGTCTACAAAAAGTTATTTTGGACCTCCTGTCGCACGTCTGCGTCGCCTGTCCTCAGCAAGGGGAATCCTTGATGGAAGTAGCCCCTTAGGTGAGTGTACGGATTCGAACTCCGATAGGGTCAGTTTTATATGTTTGCCCTGTTCGTCACCTATTTTTAAGAGATAGTGGAGGAAGGAATAAAAAGAAAATAGATAAAAAGTGTTATGGGAATGCTTGCAGGCTTGTCCGTAGTGTGCTCCACCAATGCCCATGGTATCTTGAGTGCGTAGTGATGTATGCGCGATACAAATTTTGCAGGTGTACGAGGTGGGCAGCGGAAGCCGGACTGCTATTTTCGCTCCGGGAGTAGTCGATCCTCGGGTGGAAACTGCTTCTGACCCAGGTATTTCGTTGGTGAACCTCTCCGTCATCCCTGTCGCCTGACGACCTCCTCCCCATGTGTTCGGCGTTGAGCTTGCCGACCTGCTTAAAGACCCAGCAGTTTCTGTTAGTATGATTAGCTGGTTTATCGGGGTGGCCGTGAATCTGGCAGGGTCGGTCCAATATCCTGTCTAGGTTCGATGGTTCGTCTCGGTTCGCCTTGAATGGCTTCTTCCGTTGACCGGGCTTGGGATTGCTGAATCCGGCGTTGACCGCTGTGTCGCGTGATATTTCATTATCATTGCGACTATTGTGTTTGCTTCATTGTGGCTTGCCGTTGCCGTCTCGGATTTCGGAAGTGCCCAGGTCACTGGCGCTGTTGCTTCTACGAGCGAGCCAGATGTCTTCTCTCGCGCAAAAGCGGGTCATTAGAGCAGTAAGGGCTGTCATGGATTTAGGTCCTTCTTGACCGAGGTGGCGTGCAAGCCATTCGTCCCGAACGCTGTGTCTGAAGGCTGCGAGGGCTTCTGCGTCCGGACAGTCGACGATTTGGTTCTTTTTGACTAAGAACCGAGTCCAGAGCTTCCTGGCTGACTCTCCGGGCTGCTGGACAATGTGACTTAGGTCATCGGCATCCGGTGGCCGGACATATGTTCCTTGGAAGTTGTCAAGGAAGGCTTCTTCCAAGTCTTCCCAGCTGCCTATGGAATTTTCAGGCAGGCTGTTTAACCAGTGCCGGGCTGGCCCTTTTAGCTTTAGTGGAAGGTATTTAATGGCATGGAGGTCATCTCCACGGGCCATATGGACGTGGAGGATAAAATCTTCTATCCATACCGCGGGATCGGTGTTCCATCGTATGATTCAATATTGACGGGTTTGAATCCTTCGGGGAATTCATGATCCATTACTTCATCAGTGAAGCAAAGAGGGTGTGCGGCGCCTCTATGTAGGGCCACGCTGCGACGTAACTCCGAAGGAGTCCATTTGCGGTTTTCGGCTCTGGCGTGGCTAGGTTTGTCACGTCCGAATAGGTAGCCATCGTCGCGTGTCGAGGCATGCCCTCGCGATCCGTAGATCGATCTTGTGTGTCCTGCTCTACTGTCCAAGTCCCGCCGAAGGTCGTCAGTACAACCATGAGCTGTGTTATTCTTGCCTTTACAGCGAGGTGGGGCGGTCTGGTGTTCGGCTTGAATTGTCTCTTTATCTGGACAGAGTTGTCGACGACATGCCGCATTGTGTGATGATGGTACGGGCTCCAACGCCTCGTCATCGAACTGAGGTAGCAATCTATGCTTCAGGTAGCTTTTGGCTGGGCCACTAAGGCCGTATTCTTCAGCGGCCAGGACTTCGGTCCATCTATCGTTGAGTAGGTCTTGGTCAGCTTGAAGCTGCTGCTGCTTCTTTTTCAGGCTACTTGCAGTAGCTATTAGCCTGCGCTTGAAGCGCTCCTGCTCGAGGGGTTCTTCGGGTACGATGAAGTCTTCGTCGCCGAGGCTTACCACATCTTCGGAGAGCGGAAGGTAGTTGTTGTCCTCCGAATTGTCGCTGGGCAGGGCCTGTTCATCGAGGCCGGCTTGCCCGTTTTCTTGTTTCTTATGTTCGGATCTTGCTCCAACAGGGTCTTCATTGTTTTCAGCGTCGTCCGAAGTACTATTTTCTCCGGTGCCAGCGTTGCTGCGATGTGACTTAGAGCAGCGTTTAGGGTGCCGGTACGTAGACTGTGTCTCAGGAGGTTTATTCTCAAGTGGATCTTCTTTGTCATCATCGCTAGCTTTTTTAGGTGTATCAACCATGTACACGTCGTACGAAGAGGTGGCCGTCCCACGTCCCGTGAATGGCGGGTCTTGGCCTTGCTTCTTGTCGGCATCGTCGTCTATACCGCCGATGTCTTCGGAGCCATAATCAAGCATGTCAGTTAAGTCCTCGACAGTGGCTATAAAGTGGGTGGCGGGTGGGAAGCGAAATTCTCCATCATCAGCCTCTAGTTCTTTTTAGTCGGAGTTCAATTTCTTTTCATCTTATCAAGTTTCCTTCTCTTTTTCAGTCGGAGTGCTGTCCAAATTATGTCATTCTTGTTCCTTGTTTCTCTTTTCTACCGGTGTGGTCATATTCTTTTGGTTCTTGAAGCTCTTATTTCATGTCTTTCAACCTACAAGGTTCTCGAATGTTCCTTGTTCCTCTTTGATAACGGAGTGTTTTCAATCTCGTTCATCTCCCTTGTATTCTCTCTTTTCGTTCGTTCAATCTCTCAAGGTTCATGGTTTCACTCGTTTGTCGAAGAAGCAACTTTGTTTTACCTCTTCCTCTTCCGCTTTTCTCTCTGGTGCCATCCTAGATCTCGGGACGAGATCCTCTTGTAGTGGTGGAGCGTTGTAACGCCCCAAGACCGACGCTCCAGACGCCTGCCATGTTTTGCGTGACCGTCGTGTGTTTTATTTGTTTGTTGCATTTCATCATGGCATCAGCCGCATTGCATCGGCACCTCGTTGCCGTCATTGTTTTTAAAACTTACATCCGCTCATAGTTGCCGTGTCCCCCTTGCTTTCATTGACCGCTCCGAGTCAAACCTTGTTATTCGTTTGCCCTCTTGCCTAAACCGAAGTCTCTCTGTACAGTGCACAAACCCCCTTGTGTGCGCGTCCGAAGTTGTCCCGAACCCGAACCGGACTTTCGTTAACGTTGGTCCGGATCATCCCCTAACATCTATAAAAAATCACCGTTTTCTTTGTTGGACTCTCCTAGCTTATTTTTCTTAACCGTCCGATTTCAATCGAAGGGACTAGGTAGCCCCTAAGCTAACCCTTCCTATAAATAGACCCCTAACCCTAAATTTTAGGAACAATGTCCCATCCATCCCCACGCCGCCGCCACTCCACCGAATCCCCTCGGGATCTCCCCTGCCCGATTCACCCAACCAGCGCTCTCCCTCCTCCTCGTTCCAGATGCCCGAGCCCCCAATCAAAAATTCCTCTCGGCCTCCACCATGTAGCCTCCTCCCTCGATCCATCCTACCAGCACCGCTCGCCCGATTCCCCTGTCACCACAAGCCACCGGAGCACCAGTAGCCCTCCAGCCCTTGCTCCAGCGCGCCTCCTACCCCGAGTTCCTCTCGTGCTCCTCCCATGGCGCCCTTGTTCCCGAGCACGTCGACCCCGCCGCCTCGAACTCCCGTGCCGAAGCACCACCTCGCGCGCCTCCTTCCTCAAGCAGGAGCTCGACCTGCTGCTAGCGACCTCGCCCTCCGTCGACCACGGCAAGGACCGGCCTCGTCCCGCTCCTCTCCTTCCCTGTCTTTCTCCCTCACCTCACATCTCTCCCTCTCTGTTTGCTCGAACAGGAGCAGGAGCTTCTCCAGCAGCGAGCGCCCGAGGCCTCCTCCTCGACCCTCCCTGTCGCCTGCATCTCCTCCGGCAGCGCCGCCGTGCCCGCACGCCTATGGCGAAGCTTCGGTGATCCAAGCCGCGCCCGTGCCTCTGTTTCTTCCTTCCCCTTCACCTTCTATCTCTCACACGTCTCCCTCTCTCTCTGATGCGTCCACAGGAGGAGTTTCAACCTCGCCGAAGTCCTTCTCCTGCATCTTGCCTCCGCCGCCCTCGTCGAACCTCGCCGCCGGCACCTCCATACTCGACGCCCTCACCACCATCTTCGGTGAGCCTCGTCGCTCATCTTCTCTCACTCTCTATCTCTCCCCTGTCTCTCTGTGTTCTCTGAACCTTCTCCTTTTTCCTTCGACAAGAGCATCCATGGCCGTCCCTATGTCGTCGCTGCCTCGAAGTTTCTCCCTCCGGCCACCTCGAGATCTGGCCATTCCTTGCTCTGGATGAGGATCAGCGCCCCGCAACTCCGGTCGTCCCCACCGCCAAGTCCATCGCCGCCTGAACCTCCCTGCTTCGCCAAGTCCCCTGCCGCGGCCTCTGCTTCGTTTGCATCGAGCGAGCGAGGGGAGCGCTCGCGTTGACCGCACCTCTAGGCCCAGCGCGCCCCTTCGCGGCCTGCCTTGGTCTCTCCATCGATCTGGGCTTGGCCCATGGTGAGCGCCCCAGCGCCCAGCAGATTCGGCCCGTTTCTGTTTTTTCCTGTCAGCGAATTTGTCTATTTCCCAGGATTTATAGTTTTGCAGAAAACCCTCTTTGTCATGCATATAATAACTTAATAACCATGCATCATTTGTAAAAACATTATATATGAAAAATGCTCAGAATTTCATCTAGTTTCATAATATGATGCTTACATCCTTGTTTAAAATGTTTAAAATGCTGTTTGCATTTAATTTGCTAAATGCCATGTTAAAATGTTTTATTTCATAACTAAATAACCGTAGCTCGGATTTAAATAAACTTTATATGTAAATGGGGTAGAAAAATGCATAGATTAACTTGGTGCACTTCATTTTGCTTTTTAACAACATTAAAATATGTTTTAGGTCAGAACAGTACCAAATCTAAAATATGCACATGGGGATTTTCCGGAATTGTTGTTTGTTATTTCCGGCCTCATTTAACTTGCTTAAATAGTTAGTTTACTTATGCTTCACCCTTTTGACATGTTTAATAACATTTAATATTGTTGGGTACATAACCGAGAGAGAACTAAATAATTGATGTGGTGTTTCGTCAACATGCAACTCGTTGCATATTGAGCTCCACTTAATTTGTAGTGTTGTTTGCTGCATTTTGCCATGCCGTGCCTCATTAAACCGGACATGCATCATACTTGTTTTTGCACCATGCCATGAGTATGTGGTGGTTTTTTACTATGTTGTTTGTTTCTTTCCGGGTTGCTTCTCTCGTTAGCTTCGGTTTTGTTCCGGAGTTGTGAGGATTCGTTCGACTACGTCCGTTTGTCTTCTTCATGGACTCGTTCTTCTTCCTAGCGGGATTTCAGGCAAGATGACCATACCCTCGAAATCACTTCTATCTTTGCTTGCTAGTTGTTCGCTCTATTGCTATGCCGCGCTACCTACCACTTGTTAGATCATGCCTCCCATATTGCCATGTCAAGCCTCTAACCCACCTTTCCTAGCAAACCGTTGTTTGGCTATGTCACCGCTTTTGCTCAGCCCTCGTATAGCGTTGCTAGTTGCAGGTGAAGATTAAGTTTGTTCCATGTTGGAACATGGATATGTTGGGATATCACAATATCTCTTATTTAATTAATGCATCTATATACTTGGTAAAGGGTGGAAGGCTCGGCCTTATGCCTGGTGTTTTGTTCCACTCTTGCCGCCCTAGTATCCGTCATACCGGTGTTATGTTCCTTGATTTTGCGTTCCTTACGCGGTTGGGTGATTTATGGGACCCCCTTGACAGTTCGCCTTGAATAAAACTCCTCCAGCAAGGCCCAACCTTGGTTTTAACATTTGCCACCTAAGCCTTTTTCCCTTGGGTTCTACAGACTCAAGGGTCATCTTTATTTTAACCCCCCCGGGCCAGTGCTCCTCCGAGTGATGGTCCAAACTAGAGCCCTTTGCAGCGCCACCTCGGGGAAACTTGAGGCCTGGTTTTAGTTGTACGGACTGCTCATCCGGTGTGCCCTGAGAATGAGATATGTGCAGCTCCTATCGGGATTTGTCGACACATTCGGGTGGTCTTGCTGGTCTTGTTTTACCATTGTCGAAATATCTTGTAAACCGGGATTCCGAGACTGATCGGGTCTTCCCGGGAGAAGGAATATCCTTCGTTGACCGTGAGAGCTTATAATGGGCTAAGTTGGGACACCCCTGCAGGGTATAAACTTTCGAGAGCCGTGCCCGCGGTTATGTGGCAGATGGGAATTTTTAATGTCCGGTTGTAGAGAACTTGACACTTGACTTAATTAAAATACATCAACCAGTGCCACAATATGATAGGCGCTCCCACCCCCACTCCGGCGATCGCCACCACCTCCGGTGATCTCCTCCCTTAGCCACCAAATTTCATTTCCTTTCCAATAGATCTCTCTGGCGCACTGAGATCTACGTTTTAATACCCATCTCTATGGGTTCTGCTGATGGATCCACCCTTGGCTTGGACTTCTCCGAGGGTCTGGTTTTTGCGGAGAAGGTTTTTCAATCTACGGGTTTTCCGGTGCACCCCATGGATGACACGGGCTTCTTCACCATGGTAATTTATTTTGGCCGACATGATTTTCGTTTGACTGAGGATTCGGTGGCAGCGGCGCTTGAGGCGGCCATCGGGGGTTCTGCTATTGAGTTCATGGTTTTTATGATCACGGAGAGGGTTTTTGGTTTTCAAGTTTCTTGCAAGGCTGTGGCTTTAATCATTCTCAGGCTCCGTTCTTTCTCTTGTGATCATTTTAAATGTTTCTTTCATCTTTGGGGTAATGGTGGCCCAAATTGGGGCCGTGAGTTCAAGCTTTGGAAATTGGAATGTGATGCCGAGTGGATCATTGTTAGCCCTTCCAAACGTCGAGCTACCCTTGGCATGTTGGCTATGCACACCAAGCCCCGTAAATCTTCGATAAAATCATCGCATGCCCCTGCCAAGAAGCTTTCTTTTTCACAGTTCCAGAATTATCCTGCTTGTCGTGGTTATTGTTATCCGGCCACGCAAACTTGCATTCAAACTGTTGAGGATGCGGGGTACACGCTTCCTGCGCATGAACGGGTGGTCATCCACCCTGCGCCGCCGGCTGAGCTCCGGTGGACGACAACTACCCCCTCCATTTCTTTTGGAACGGTTAGGGATCTTCAACCAGCTGCGAATGGGTCGCCGTCTATCTCGGGCGGAAATTTTGGCTCTCCGAATGTGGACGTGCCATCCCATGTTGGGCCGTCATCTTCACGGTCCACGGTCCAGGTGGAGCCGGTGCTATCTTCTGGGCCTTCCATTCCATCTTCTCAGCAAGCAGACGAAGATTTTGATAAATTGGTTGCGGGCATGGTGGATGAAATTTTAACGTGTCAGATTTGCTTGTCTAAGGGTCATTTTGCTGCGGCGTGCACGTCTAAATTGCGTTGTACCTCTTGTCTGCGGGTGGGGCATGGTAAAAAGGATTGCAACAAGTTTGCAAGCATTTTGGGTTGGTTTGGAAACCAAAACCCGGTAACGTTGCAACTTCCGAGGATCGCTCAGCTCCCACCGAGAATATCTCTCTGACACAGCTTTTACCAAACTTGGACTCCTCTTGCACTTCCGCATTTACTGCTTCGCCCTGTTCCATCAGTCCTGGTCCCAAAACGCCTTCGACCGCGCCGCCTGAGACCCCTCCTCCGCCGGAGTTCTTGCCGTCTGCTTCCAGCCCGGGTTGTTCCTCTCCGATGGCCAACTTCCCTCTCGACCCCTTGTTGTATGTGCCGGCTGGCCATCACATTGTGGACGGCGGTGATGCTCGTCTGCCTCGGACCTATGTGACGCCACATACCCCACTTGTGCGCCGCCATGAGGAATTCATGCTTGCTGAGGTAATGCCCATCCCCCCTCCCGATCAGATTGGTGCTGCTAGAGAGGAAGTGGTCCAGTGGTTGCAAGCTCATGGGGTGTTGGTGAGGTCTGCTCAGCCTTGGATTAGATCGGTGGGTCTTTTCGAGCTTCGGGATGCTGCAGTCAGGTTTTCTCTTCTTCAGATGCCGCCCCAACCTCTAGGCAATGATCGTTTTGTGCGTTTTATGAAGCACGATGAGGGTGAATCGTTTAGAGGTGCTCAGGGTTTCCGTCAGGGACTGCTCATGTTCTTGGGGATTCCGCTCGATCTTCGCAATGAGGAGAGTATTCGGGCAGCGGTCAACACATTTGGGAAGTTTCAGCATTGGATTAGTGAGGATCCATACCTTGTGCGCACTTTGGTCTTTGCGTCTTTTCCAGAAGATATTTTAGTGCCAAGAGATGTGGTGTTCATGGATTATGCTGCCTGGGGTGGTGCCCGGGTGTCTTGGACGGTGCCTCTGTATATCCTGGGGGCCAATTTTGCTGAACAGATGCCCCAAGATGAAGACTGGATGCCCATGAATGGCAATCCTCATCCCATGCCTGGTGTTCCCTTCCCGGAGATGCCACCTTTTATTCTGCCTCCATTCCCGGCTCTGGGGTGGAACGATGTGCCACCACCTCCGCCTGAACCTGCACATAATGAGGTGCATGAGGACAATTGGGGCAACTGGGAGGAACCTGCTGCGGAGCCTGCTGTGGAGGATCAAGAACCTGTGGTATTGAATGCCTCGGCTCAACCTAGTTCGGCTCACCAAAGTTCTGAAGCTCAACCTCAGGTGCCCCCTGCTCCTATCGTTCTCATTGATGGGGCTCCACCTGCTAACTTGAATGATCAGATGGAAGCACCGGACCTGGAGGATGCTAATAATTGGGCAATTGTGGTCTATCAACCTCCTCCTTTTGATGTCCGCACTTTGGAGCAGCCTGTGGTTCAGATTCCCTTTGGTCCCCCTCTGCCGCCTGAGATGATTTGGAGGCGCTCGTTTGAAAACCTGCTGAATGCTCCAATGGTGTTTGAGGTGCCTAAACCCCTGCTGCCTAAACCCCTGTCGCCTGTCATTTTGACCAAGAGAACCTGGGACTTTGCTTTCCAGCAGGATGCCCTTCCTTTGCTGACATGGAAGGAGCCGGTACCTGCTCGACCTGTGGCTAGAGCATTATTTGTGGATGAAGCTGACAGGGTTGTGCCTGTTGTCCCTTCTCCTCCTGAGCGTGCACCTACAAGGAGGCCACGCAAACTTTGGCGCCAACTCCACTTGTTGAAACATCTGTTCGTAGGTGTACCAGAAGTTCGGCCCAGCGGGATGGGTTTAAGCCCACTTTCCATGAGCTGGTTCTGCAGCCCAAGAAGAAGAAGCCCAAGGCCAAGCCCCTTTCTGCGGAGATGTCTGAAGACCCTGCATTTGGAGATGTTCCTCCACCTACTCCCATCAGTCATCTGCAAGCTATTGGCAAGGAGCTGGAGATTGATGCAGCTCTGCTCACGGAGGATGCACTTATGGTGGACCCTTCTGCTACTACAAATCAAGCCTCCAATGAATAGTGTGCTCCTATTCTGCTGGGTTTGGCAAGCCCATAAATCTGCTTTATGCGTTTGGTTTTCTTTTTCTGATCCGGGGCTATGTAATAATGTTGGTTTGGAACTCTTATGTGCTTTTGGGCATCTGACACTGTGTGTCATGTGCATGGGTGACTTGATTTTGTTATTCCTTTATGAATAATCTCTGTAGAAACTGGAATGTCCTGTGCTGGAATGTCAGGGGTTTAAATTCTGAGGCTAGGCAAAGAGCTGTTAGACAAAAGATTGACGAAAGCCACTGTGCTATTGCTTGTCTGCAAGAAACTAAATGTGCTTCATTCGATTCCCGAATGATTAAAAGCTTTTGCCCCAAGAGATTTGACAGCTTTGCTTTCTCTCCTTCCTTGGGGGCCTCTGGTGGAATTCTAGTTGTTTGGAACTCGTCTATATTTGGTGGGACTTTATTGCAAGTCCAACAATTTGCAGTGGTAATTGAGTTTGTTTCTAGGCACAACAATGAGCGGTGGACTCTTGTGGTGGTTTATGGACCTTGTCAGGGGGAAGCCAGGGATAATTTTGTAAACTGGTTGTATCACCTGAACATTCCTGTGGATGAGAATTGGCTGTTACTGGGGGATTTTAATTTCTTACGATCTATGGATAACAGGAATCTACCTGGTGGTGATTTGAATGACATGTTCATCTTTAATGAGATAATTGGACACCTCGGCCTTTTGGAATTGCCCATCAAAGGCAGGTCCTACACTTGGTCCAATATGCAGGATGATCCACTCCTTGAGCAGCTTGACTGGTTCTTCACTTCTGTTGATTGGATCTCTGATTATCCCATGACTGAGGTGCTACCTCTTGCCAGAACTGCTTCTGACCATGTGCCTTGTATGGTTACAATCAAAACTTCTATTCCCAAGTCTAATATCTTTAGGTTTGAGAATTATTGGTTGGAGTTGGAGGGTTTTATGGACTGTGTTGATTCCTCATGGCAGAAACAATCCAGAAAGGGCCATATTACTGCCAGGATAGCTGACAAATTTAAGTCCTTGAGAATGTGTCTCAAAAGGTGGCAGAAGAACATTTCTAAACTGAAAACTCTAATTTGTAAATGCAATAGTGTTATCCTGCTCTTGGATGAGCTTGAGGAATATAGAACACTCTACAGACAGGAATCAAATTTCAGGATTGTGGTTAAATCCCATGTTGAGAAATTGCTCCACCTTCAATGTCTCTATTGGAGGAAAAGATGTACTATCAGATACATCAAAGTGGGTGGTGAGAACACCAAGTTCTTTCATGCTATGGCCACGGAGAGATATCGAAGAAATTCTATTGCTAGCTTAAAATTGCCTGATGGTACGGTGGTGACTGATCATTCCCAAATGGAGGGTATTATCTGGGATTGTTTTAAGAACAGAATGGGTTCTTCCAGGGGAATTAACATGGGCTTTGATCTTTCTTCCCTTATTGAACCAGTTGTGGGATTGGATGTTCTCACTAAGCCTTTTGAGAAGGAGGAAATGGACTTGATTGTCAAGCACATGCCAGTTGATAAAGCTCCAGGTCCAGATGGTTTTAATGGTCTTTTCTTCAAAAGGTGCTGGCACATAATTTCTCAGGATTTTTATGAACTGGCCCAGGCTTTCTTTCAGGGTACTGCCCATCTGGAGAATATCAATGACTCTTACATAACTTTGGTGCCCAAGAAGCCCTCCCCTGAGGAGGTGGGTGACTTCAGACCTATCTCTTTAACAGGAATGGGTCTTAAGTTCTTGTCTAAGATGGCAGCCAATAGGTTTCAAGAGGTGATTATGCAGTGTGTTCACAAGAACCAATATGGTTTCATAAAAAGTAGAACAATTCAGGATTGTATTGGGTGGACCTTTGAGTATTTGCACCAGTGCCACCAGTCCAAGAAACCTATTGTGATTCTAAAGTTGGATTTTGAAAAGGCTTTTGACTCCCTTGAGCATGAGGCCATTGTGCAAATTTTGAGATATAAGGGCTTTAATGAGAAGTGGATCCTTTGGATGAAGCAACTTCTCTCCACAGGTACCTCCTCTGTTCTGCTCAATGGTGTCCCTGGTAGGAAGTTCAGGTGCAAAAAGGGTGTCAGACAGGGTGATCCAGTCTCTCCTCTCCTTTTTGTCCTAGCTGCTGATCTCCTGCAGACTGTAATTAATGACATGTTCAGAAGGGGCATTCTTCAGTTACCTATTCCTTGTCATGATCAGGATTACCCTGTGATTCAGTATGCTGATGATACTCTTATTATCTTGCCTGCTGACAAGGACCATCTCCTAGCTCTCAAGGATATGCTCAGGATCTTCTCTGAGTCCACTGGTCTGGATGTGAACTATCACAAATCCTTTATTATTCCCATCAATGTGGACACTACTGTCATGGCTGAATTAGCTTCTGCATTTGGCTGCCAGATTGGGAAAATGCCTTTTACCTACCTTGGGTTGCCAGTGGGAACTACAAGGCCTAAAATGCTGGATTTTATGCCACTGGTTGATTGCATGGAGAGGAGAATGACAGCTAGTTCATCTTTTCTGAATCAGGGGGAAAGGCTGCAGTTCCTTAACTCTGCTCTGTCATCTATGCCCATTTTCTTCTTGTGCAGTTTGGCTGTCCCAGCTGGAATTCTTAAACAATTGGAAAGAATCCAGAGACAATGCCTCTGGAGGAGGAATAGGGGTCAGCCTGCCCCCTCCCTAGCTGCGTGGGACCTTATTTGCAGGCCAAAAAACAGGGGAGGTCTTGGCATTCTCAACCTTGGTTCCCAGAACGTTGCACTTTTGATCAAACATGCCAATAATTTCCTTAATAAAAAGGATCTCCCTTGGGTTTCTTTAATTTGGGATACCTACTATCATAATAGGGTCCCCCAGGGAACTTCTGATTGTGGCTCATTCTGGTGGAAGGATATTTGCAAGGTCATGCATCATTTTAGGGAGTGTGCTTGGGTTCAGATTAATGCAGGGAACACTGCCCTCATGTGGTCAGATAACTTGCAGTTTGATGGTCAGGTGTCTAGCCTTCAGCTCAGATTTCCCAGGCTCTATTCCTATGTTAAGGACCCCTGGGTTACTGTTATGGAGTTCTTGGACTCTCAGGACATTTTCCAGCATTTCCAGCTTCCTTTGTCCAGCCAGGCTTTTGATGAATGACTATTCTCCAGTCCATGTTGGGTGGCCTTATTAGAGCACCTGGGTCCAAGGATATCTGGTTTTGGAAGGGCACTGCCAAGGGATACTCACCAAAGTTGTTTTACTCACATACTTTTGTCTCAGCATCTTTCAACCCTTTGACAGCTTGGATCTGGAAGTCCTCTTGTACAATGAAAATCAAAGTTTTTGCTTGGATGCTTATTACGGACAGGTTGAACACCAAGGGCATGGTGGATAGGAGGCATTGGCATTTGGAGGATGGAGTGAACTGTGTCCTTTGCCCTTTGCAGACTAGGGAAACAAGGGATCATTTGTTCTTCAATTGCAACTTTAGTGTCAGAATTTGGAACTATCTGCAAATTGATTGGTCTTCTGGTGACTCCATGGCTCATTTGGTTCTTAATGCTAGCAGGAGTTTTAGGAAGCCCTTCTTCACTGAAGTGGTGTTCATTGCTTGCTGGAATATCTGGATCATCAGGAATGCTAAGGTCTTCAGGCATGAGAGAGCTAGATTTAATAAATGGAGATCTGCTTTCATCCATGACATCAGCTTAATGCAATATAGAGTGAAAGCTGCCTACAAAGATGATCTTCTACGCTGGATTTCATTCCTGCCACCTTGAGGCCATTAATATGTATCTTCTAACTTGTTTTTCTCCTTCTTCCCCTAGATTCTTTGATTACCTCTTGTAATCCACCTTTGGTACTTGTACTGTATGTCTTTTCTCAATAAAGTTTTGATATGCTGTGGGGGTTTCCCCTACAGTTCCCAGTCAAAAAAAATACATCAACCGTGTGTGTAAACGTGATGGTCTCTTTTCGGCGGAGTCCGGGAAGAGAACACGGTTTTGGGTTATGTTCAACGTAAGTAGGAGTTCAGGATCACTTCTTGATCATTACTAGTTAACGACCGTTCCGTTGCTCCTCTTCTCGCTCTTATTTGCGTATGTTAGCCACCATATATGCTTAGTGCTTGCTGCAGCTCCACCTCACTACCTTCTCCTACCCATAAGCTTAAATAGTCTTGATCTCGCGGGTGTGAGATTGCTGAGTCCTCGTGACTCACAGATTCTACCAAAACAGTTGCAGGTGTCGACGATACCAGTGCAGGTGATGCTACCGGACTCAAGTGGGAGTTCGACGAGGAACTTGGTCATTACTATGTTTCGTTTCCTGATGATCAGTAGTGGAGCCCAGTTGGGACGATCAGGGATCTAGCATTTGGGGTTGTCTTCTTTTCTTTTGGTTCCGTAGTCGGACCTATGTGTGAACTAAATTGATGTATGATTTATTTATGTATTGTGTGAAGTGGCGATTGTAAGCCAACTCTTTATCCCATTCTTGTTCATTACATGGGATTGTGTGAAGATGACCCTTCTTGCGACAAAACCACAATGCGGTTATGCCTCTAAGTCGTGCCTCGACACGTGGGAGATATAGCCGCATTGTGGGTGTTACAAGTTGGTAATCAGAGCCATCCCCGACTTAGGAGCCCCCTGCTTGATCGAATCGCTGACGTTGTTGAGTCTAGAACAAAAATGTTTTGAGTCTTAGGATTATATATATCGGAGAGTAGGATTCTTTTTACTCCTCAGTCCCTTCGTCGCTCTGGTGAGTCCTCCTGACGTAGAAGTTTTGACTCTTCTCTCCTCAAATTTTCACTAAAAAAAATTTTAGGATCATGCGGGTATCTTGGAATCATTCCAATTGTTTTGTGACGAGAACATTGTTCTTGGTGCCTCCTGACATTTAGGGGTTGTGGCAGTGTCCCGGGGAGTTGAGCTCCGAGGTGTTGTCGTCACAATTTTATCGTTGTAGTTCTGGAATACCTGAGTTTCGACGACATCGAAAATCTCTTTTATGCAGTTGTTGGTGAGATCACCTCGACGCCACCCAGTACTGGGCGGGAGTTCGTGAGTATTGCCATAACTCGTATAACGGATGCTTTTCGAAGGTTGAGGTACACGATTTCCGAAGGTTTCTTGGTTATGTGTTGAAGGATGGATACAGCTGGATCTAGGTATTGTTAGTTTGGGTGAGATATATTGTGCCCCCTATATCCCCAACACCAGATTGCATAACCAGCAAGTTTTGGGTGTTTATAAGTGGGAATTCAAGTAGCTCTTAGAATATCTTTCCGACAGATGCAGGATATGGGATTGGGTAAATCTCTATCATATGTATTTGTTCCGGCTTATTCTGCAAGCCAATCCTTTGTTTTGTTTTGGTTTGTGGTATTCGAGTTGCTTCAATGCCAAGTGTTGATTCCATACCTTATTCTAAGCGGTGTTCTCATATTTCTATGTGGATGCTAATCCTTCTTGATCTTCAAGGTTGTCTTTTCAATTCTTTCCAATCGGCGTGCTTCTCTTCAAGTGGATCCGATCATTTCAACATTCGCAAGATCATCCCTCAGTTTTTTCTCAACGGTGTTCGTTTCATCCGACCCAAGTTGCCTTTGTTTTCGCACCCTCCCACCCTTTTCTTCAAGGACTCAGATTTCTTAACCAAGTATCCATCTTATAGATGGGAAGTCTCTCCATTTTTTTCCGTCAATGTTCTTATCCGGTGATTCTCAGGAAGATACTAACGAAGCTTCAAGTTTATCATTCTTCATTCTTTTCTTCTCCGGTGGATTCAATTCAAGCTTTGTCGATCATATCTTTCCTTGTTTCAAATGTTTTCTCATGCCGATGCACCTCTTAATCATCCACTTCTCGTTATTCAATTGTTCCGGAGTGCTGAAGATATCTCAGAAGGCTTGTCTTTTCATTCAAGATCCGTTCAAGCTATTTCGAGGTCTTACCTTATTCAAGCCATTTAATTGAACCGACGCAATCTCTCTTTTAAATCGTTCAACGGTGTATCTTTTGAGTGGGCACTAACCCACAGGTCTTTTCCCAGGATCTTACCTGACTCTTCTAATTTTCCCGGAGCTTCAAAAATTCCTTTCAAAGTTTGACGTAAGAATGGGTTATCATCAGTCATATGTCTTTCTCCAAGATCTTTCAAATTCTTTTCATCGTTGGTTCAACCTTTCCAATTTTCATTCCGGAGTGCCTCAACAATTCATGGTGGTGTTTCTCATCGTCATTCTCAACATTTGAAGACCGAAGAAGAGTTTCTCTTAAATCTTGCTCCATTCTCTTCAAGATTCATGGTTCTAGCTTGATGCCATCCTCTCATAATTGTTTTCGATTGTGAGAATTCTTTTCACCCATCCGGAGCATTTCAGGAGTCTTTTCAGTTTGATTCTCCGGAGCCCATCATCTCAGAATTATTCATTCAAGCTTTCAGCTCTCGTTCTCCAAATCATACCGGTGCATCATTCAAGTATTACCTAAACAACCCGGGACCTCTGCGTTCACTTGTATCTAAATTCTCTCAAGTATCTTCGTTCATTTCCTAATTCTTCCCGGTATTTCTTTATCTTTTCTTCGTTCATTTTCAATTCTTACGGTGGTTCGTTCAAGAGTTCTCTTCCTTGGTTATCATATCAATTCATTCGTTCTTTCCAATCCTACCGGTGGTTCGTTGAAGACCTTCCCAAGTTTGCGCCATATCTATCTTAATCCTTTCTACGAGAATAAGTAGTATGCCAAATCCGTTGCTTGTCATCAATTTAAATTGGTGAAGGATACGCATAACGTAATTCTTATTATTGTTTCATCCAAGTGATTAATTCCTTCTTCCGGAGTTCGTAGTGATATCAACTTCTCAGTTATATGTTGTTCATCTTTCTTTTCCGGAGTTCCAAGTTTTCCGCATTATCTCATTGCGAAGCTCCATCTAAATCATCGCAAGGCTTCACCTTGTGTTCTCAACTTCTCTTTCTTTTATCATCCTTTCATTACCGGAGTTCTTCATGGAGGTTCACATGGTGGTTCGTCAAGGATTCTTTTCATTCTTCAATTGTTCTTCAAGATTTCTCTCGAAGCTATGATCTGTCAAGCCATACTTCAAAATAAACATGGTGCTCAACACATGTGTTGTTTTGAGGAGTTCAAGCATTCTTCATCTTGCATTCCGAAGTGCAATTCTTTCTACCTCATGTTGAGATGGTGATATGTCATTCTTGACAATTTCTTTTCATGTTTCATGATTCACAAGTTATCAAGAATGAGATATTTTAAATCCACCAATCTCTTCGTTGGAGTCATCTTGTGTCATGTTTCACCTAAAGCCTTCCCTAAGGAATGTTGCTATTATGGTGCTTATCAATGACCCAAGTTCTTCATTTATCCTCCGGAGAAATAAGTTTCTCGTCTCCTTGTTCATACAATCCAATCTATTGTTTCCGTTAGTGGCAGAATTTCACCTCATAGTTTTGAGAAGTTTTTTCCATAAGTCCACTACAAGCTTATTCTTACCGTTGTTGTTTTTCAAACAACTCTATTCAATCCTACTTCGTAAGGATGCTCTTTAAAATTCATTTATGGTAGGAGATGTTGGTTTCATTCTTCGTTCTATTCACTCCAACTATCTAACTATCATGCATTGTTTCCGGAGGCATTGTGATATCGCTCTCTTCGACCCATTTTCTTGTTTTGTCAAGATCATCTTCTTTCCTTGCTTATCCATTTAACCGGAGCATTGTGTCATCTCTTCAATTTCTTTTCATCTTATCAAGTTTCCTTCTCTTTTTCAGTCGGAGTGCTGTCCAAATTATGTCATTCTTGTTCCTTGTTTCTCTTTTCTACCGGTGTGGTCATATTCTTTTGGTTCTTGAAGCTCTTATTTCATGTCTTTCAACCTACAAGGTTCTCGAATGTTCCTTGTTCCTCTTTGATAACAGAGTGTTTTCAATCTCGTTCATCTCCCTTGTATTCTCTCTTTTTGTTCGTTTAATCTCTCAAGGTTCGTGGTTTCACTCGTTTGTCAAAGAAGCAACTTTATTTTACCTCTTCCTCTTCCGCTTTTCTCTCTGGTCCCATCCTAGATCTCGGGACGAGATCCTCTTGTAGTGGTGGAGTGTTGTAACGCCCCAAGACCGACGCTCCAGACGCGTGCCATGTTTTGTGTGACCGTCGTGTGTTTTATTTGTTTGTTGCATTTCATCATGGCATCATCCGCATTGCATCGGCACCTCGTTGCCGTCATTGTTTTTAAAACTTACATTCGCTCGTAGTTGCCGTGTCCCCCTTGCTTTCGTTGACCGCTCCGAGTCAAACCTTGTTATTCGTTTGCCCTCTTGCCTAAACCGGAGTCTCTCTATACAGTGCACAAACCCCCTTGTGTGCGCGTCCGAAGTTGTCCCGAACCCGAACCGGACTTTCGTTAACGTTGGGTCCGGATCATCCCCTAACATCTATAAAACATCACCGTTTTCTTTGTTGGACTCTCCTAGCTTATTTTTCTTGACCGTCCGATTTCAATCGGAGGGACTAGGTAGCCCCTAAGCTAACCCTTCCTATAAATAGACCCCTAACCATACATTTTAGGAACAATGTCCCATCCATCCCCATGCCACCGCCACTCCGCCGAATCCCCTCGGGATCTCCCCTGCCCGATTCACCCAACCAGCGCTCTCCCTCCTCCTCGTTCCAGATGCCCGAGCCCCCAATCCAAAATTCCTCTCGGCCTCCACCATGTAGCCTCCTCCCTCGATCCATCCTACCAGCACCGCTCGCCCCATTCCCCTGTCACCACAAGCCACCGGAGCACCAGTAGCCCTCCAGCCCTTGCTCCAGCGCGCCTCCTACCCCGAGTTCCTCTCGTGCTCCTCCCATGGCGCCCTCGTTCCCGAGCACGTCGACCCCGCCGCCTCGAACTCCCGTGCCGAAGCACCACCTCGCGCGCCTCCTTCCTCAAGCATGAGCTCGACCTGCTGCTGGCGACCTCGCCCTCCGTCGACCACGGCAAGGACCGGCCTCGTCCCGCTCCTCTCCTTCCCTGTCTTTCTCCCTCACCTCACATCTCTCCCTCTCTGTTTGCTTGAACAGGAGTAGGAGCTTCTCCAGCAGCGAGCGCCCGAGGCCTCCTCCTCGACCCTCCCCGTCGCCTGCATCTCCTCCGGCAGCGCCGCCGTGCCCGCACGCCTATGGCGAAGCTCCGGTGAGCCAAACCGCGCCCGTGCCTCTGTTTCTTCCTTCCCCTTCACCTTCTATCTCTCACATGTCTCCCTCTCTCTCTCTGATGCGTCCACAGGAGGAGTTTCAACCTCGCCGGAGTCCTTCTCCTGCACCTTGCTCCGCCGCCCTCGTCGAACCTCGCCGCCGGCACCTCCATACTCAACGCCCTCACCACCATCTTCGGTGAGCCTCGTCGCTCATCTTCTCTCACTCTCTATCTCTCCCCTGTCTCTCTGTGTTCTCTGAACCTTCTCCTTTTTCCTTCGACAGGAGCATCCATGGCCGTCCGTACGTCGTCGCTGCCTCGAAGTTTCTCCCTCCGGCCACCTCGAGATCTGGCCATTCCTCGCTCTGGACGAGGACCAGCGCCCTGCAACTCCGGTCGTCCCCGCTGCCAAGTCCATCGCCGCCTGAACCTCCCTGCTTCGCCAAGTCCCCTGCCGCGGCCTCTGCTTCGTTTGCATCGAGCGAGCGAGGGGAGCGCTCGCGTTGACCGCACCTCTAGGCCCAGCGCGCCCCTTCGTTGCATGCCTTGGTCTCTCCATCGATCTGGGCTTGGCCCATGGTGAGCGCCCCAGCGCCCAGCAGATTCGGCCCGTTTCTGTTTTTTCCTGTCAGCGAATTTGTCTATTTCCCAGGATTTATAGTTTTGCAGAAAACCCTCTTTGTCATGCATATAATAACTTAATAACCATGCATCATTTGTAAAAACATTATATATGAAAAATGCTCAGAATTTCATCTAGTTTCATAATATGATGCTTACATCCTTGTTTAAAATGTTTAAAATCATGTTTGCATTTAATTTGCTAAATGCCATGTTAAAATGTTTTATTTCATAACTAAATAACCGTAGCTCAGATTTAAATAAACTTTATATGTAAATGGGGTAGAAAAATGCATAGATTAACTTGGTGCACTTCAGTTTGCTGTTTAACAACATTAAAATATGTTTTAGGGCAGAACAGTACCAAATCTAAAATATGCACATGGGGATTTTCCGGAATTGTTGTTTGTTGTTTCCGGCCTCATTTAACTTGCTTAAATAGTTAGTTTACTTATGCTTCACCCTTTTGCCATGTTTAATAACATTTAATATTGTTGGGTACATAACCGAGAGAGAACTAAATAATTGATGTGGTGGTTCGTCAAAATGCAACTCGTTGCATATTGAGCTCCACTTAATTTGTAGTGTTGTTTGCTGCATTTTGCCATGCCATGCCTCATTAAACCGGACATGCATCATACTTGTTTTTGCATCATGCCATGAGTATGTGGTGGTTGTTTACTATGTTGTTTGTTTCTTTCCGGGTTGCTTCTCTCGTTAGCTTCGGTTTCGTTCCGGAGTTGTGAGGATTCGTTCGACTACGTCCATTTGTCTTCTTCATGGACTCGTTCTTCTTCCTAGCGGGATTTCAGGCAAGATGACCATACCCTCGAAATCACTTCTATCTTTGCTTGCTAGTCGTTCGCTCTATTGCTATGACGCGCTACCTACCACTTGTTATATCATGCCTCCCATAATGCCATGTCAAGCCTCTAACCCACCTTTCCTAGCAAACCATTGTTTGGCTATCTTACCACTTTTGCTCAGCCCTCGTATAGCGTTGCTAGTTGCAGGTGAAGATTAAGTTTGTTCCATGTTGGAACATGGATATGTTGGGATATCACAATATCTCTTATTTAATTATTGCATCTATATACTTGGTAAAGGGTGGAAGGCTCGGCCTTATGCCTGGTGTTTTGTTCCACTCTTGCCGCCCTAGTATCCGTCATACCGGTGTTATGTTCCTTGATTTTGCGTTCCTTATGCGGTTGGGTGATTTATGGGACCCCCTTGACAGTTCGCCTTGAATAAAACTCCTCCAGCAAGGCCCAACCTTGATTTTAACATTTGCCACCTAAGCCTTTTTTCCTTGGGTTCTGCAGACTCAAGGGTCATCTTTATTTTAACCCCCCCCCCCCGGGCCAGTGCTCCTCCGAGTGTTGGTCCAAACTAGAGCCCTTTGCAGCGCCACCTCGGGGAAACTTGAGGCCTGGTTTTAGTTGTACGGACTGCTCATCCGGTGTGCCCTGAGAACGAGATATGTGCAGCTCCTATCAGGATTTGTCGGCACATTCGGGCGGTCTTGCTGGTCTTGTTTTACCATTGTCGAAATGTCTTGTAAACCGGGATTCCGAGACTGATCGGGTCTTCCCGGGAGAAGGAATATCCTTCGTTGACCATGAGAGCTTATAATGGGCTAAGTTGGGACACCCCTGCAGGGTATAAACTTTCGAGAGCCGTGCCCGCGGTTATGTGGCAGATGGGAATTTGTTAATGTCCGGTTGTAGAGAACTTGACACTTGACTTAATTAAAATACATCAACCGTGTGTGTAACCGTGATGGTCTCTTTTCGGCGGAGTCCGGGAAGAGAACACGGTTTTTGGGTTATGTTTGACATAAGTAGGAGTTCAGGATCACTTCTTGATCATTACTAGTTGACGACCGTTCCGTTGCTCCTCTTCTCGCTCTTATTTGCGTATGTTAGCCACCATATATGCTTAGTGCTTGTTGCAGCTCCACCTCACTACCTTCTCGTACCCATAAGCTTAAATAGTCTTGATCTCGCGGGTGTGAGATTGCTGAGTCCTCGTGACTCACAGATTCTACCAAAACAGTTGCAGGTGCCGACGATACCAGTGCAGGTGATGCTACCGGACTCAAGTGGGAGTTCGACGAGGAACTTGGTCGTTACTATGTTTTGTTTCCTGATGATCAGTAGTGGAGCCCAGTTGGGACGATCGGGGATCTAGCATTTGGGGTTGTCTTCTTTTCTTTTGGTTCCGTACTCGGACCTATGTGTGAACTAAATTGATGTATGATTTATTTATCTATTGTGTGAAGTGGCGATTGTAAGCCAACTCTTTATCCCATTCTTGTTCAGTACATGGGATTGTGTGAAGATGACCCTTCTTGCGACAAAACCACAATGCGGTTATGCCTCTAAGTCGTGCCTCGACACGTGGGAGATATAGCCGCATCGTGGGTGTTACAAGTTCGAACCGGGCATAGTTCGGCTGTGAGTCCCCCGCCAAGGACAGGTTTTTTAATGAATTTAGCACATCGCCCAAGGGCGAGTGTTGGAAGATATCTGCGGCGCTGAACTTGAAGATCGATAACCGATCCAGCACTGCGCCCGCAGGCGTGCGTGGTTCGGAACTTATAGTCGGAGACGAGTCCAGAATTCCGTTGACGCAGGCATTGCAAGGTGCTGAGTCCGTGTGCGGCTCCAATGCCGCGGATTCAGCGGTTTTGGATGGCGCAATCTGCTCCGGATCGAAGGTCGTAGCAGTTATAGGAACCATCTCCTGAATATGGTCCGACGACATTTTTAAGTCATGTTCATCGGAGCGGGGGGAGCGATCGCCGTGGTCTCAAATCCGTTGAAGATCAGGTCTCCACGGATATCCGCGACGTTGTTCAAGCTTCCAAATCTGACCTGGTGGCCAGGGGCGTAGCTATCGATCTGCTCCAGATGGCCAAGCGAGTTGGCCCGCAGTACGAAGCCGTCGAATACGAAAATCTATCCGGGGAGGAAGGTTTCTCCTTGGATAGCGTCACTATAGATGATCGAAGGGGCCATCGAACCTTTCGTCGACGGCACAGTGGAACTCTCAATGAAAGCACCAATGTCGGTGTCAAAACCGGCGGATCTCGGGTAGGGGGTCCCGAACTGTGCGTCTAAGGTCGATGGTTACAGGAGACGGGGGACATGATGTTTACCCAGGTTCGGGCCCTCTCTATGGAGGTAATACCCTACTTCCTGCTTGATTGATCTTGATGAATATGAGTATTACAAGAGTTGATCTACCACAAGATCGTAATGGCTAAACCCTAGAAGTCTAGCTTGTATGACTATGGTAATGAGTATATCCTTTCCGGACTACACCCTCCGGTTTATATAGACACCGGGGGGATCTAGGGTTACATAGAGTCGGTTACATAAGAAGGAATCTTCATAGTTGATCTCCAAGCTTGCCTTCCACGCCAAGGAGAGTCCAATCCGGACACGGGTACAGTCTTCGGCCTTCATGTCTTCACAGCCCATCAGTCCGGCCCATGGATAAAAGGCCGGACACCCGAGGACCCCTAATTCCAGGACTCCCTCAGCTGGCACCAAATAACAATTATTCAGGTCTAAAACTAATCCCGAAGGTAGATGTAGAGGTAGCGTGCCGACGGCGATCACATCGACTTTGGAACCATTTCCCACGCGCATCGTCACCTCGTCCTTAGCCAATCTTCGCTTAATCCGTAGTCCCTGTTTCGAGTTGCAAATATTAGCAACAGAACCAGTATCAAATACCCAGGTGCTACTGCGAGTTTTAGTAAGGTACACATCAATAACATGTATATCACATATACCTTTGTTCAGCTTGCCATCCTTCTTATCCGCCAAATACTTGGGGCAGTTCCGCTTCCAGTGACCAGTCCCTTTGCAGTAGAAGCACTCAGTCTCAGGCTTAGGTCCAGACTTGGGTTTCTTCTCTTGAGCAGCAACTTGTTTGCCGTTCTTCTTGAAGTTCCCCTTCTTTTTCCCTTTACCCTTTTTCTTGAAACTGGTGGTCTTGTTGACCATCAACACTTGATGCTCCTTCTTGATTTCTACCTCCGCAGCCTTTAGCATCGCGAAGAGCTCGGGAATTGTCTTATCCATCCCTTGCATGTTATAGTTCATCACGAAGCTTTTGTAGCTTGGTGGCAGTGATTGAAGAATTCTGTCAATGACACCATCATCTGGAAGATTAACTCCCAGTTGAATCAAGTGATTGTTATACCCAGACATATTGAGTATATGCTCACTAACAGAACTATTCTCTTCCATCTTGCAGCTGTAGAACTTATTGGAGACTTCATATCTCTCAATCCGGGCATTTGCTTGAAATATTAACTTCAACTCCTGGAACATCTCATATGCTCCATGAAGTTCAAAACGTCGTTGAAGTCCCGGTTCTAAGCCGTAAAACATGGCACACTGAACTATCGAGTAGTCATCAGCTTTGCTCTGCCAGACGTTCATAACATCTGGCGTTGCTCCTGCAGCGGGTTTGGCACCTAGCGGTGCTTCCAGGACGTAATTCTTCTGTGCAGCAATGAGGATAATACTCAAGTTATGGACCCAGTCCGTGTAATTGCTACCATCATCTTTCAACTTTGCTTTCTCAAGGAACGCATTAAAATTCAACGGAACAACAGCACGGGCCATCTATCTACAACAACATAGACAAGCAAAATACTATCAGGTACTAAGTTCATGATAAATTAAAGTTCAATTAATCATATTTTAAGAACTCCCACTTAGATAGACATCCCTCTAATCATCTAAGTGATCACGTGATCCATATCAACTAAACCATGTCCGATCATCACGTGAGATGGAGTAGTTTTCAATGGTGAACATCACTATGTTGATCATATCTACTATATGATTCACGCTCGACCTTTCGGTCTCAGTGTTCCGAGGCCATATCTGCATATGCTAGGCTCGTCAAGTTTAACCCGAGTATTTCTGCGTGTGCAAAACTGGCTTGCACCCGTTGTATATGAACGTAGAGCTTATCACACCCGATCATCACGTGGTGTCTCGGCATGACGAACTTTGGCAACGGTGCATACTCAGGGAGAATATTTGTACCTTGAAATTTAGTGAGAGATCATCTTATAATGCTACCGTCAATCAAGCAGAATAAGATGCATAAAGGATAAACATCACATGCAATTGATATAAGTGATATGATATGGCCATCATCATCTTGTGCCTTTGATATCCATCTCCAAAGCACCGTCATGATCACCATCGTCACCGGCGCGACACCTTGATCTCCATCATAGCACCGTTGTCGTCTCGCCAACTATTGCTTCTACGACTATCGCTACCACATAGTGATAAAGTAAAGCAATTACAGGGCGATTGCATTGCATACAATAAAGCGACAACCATATGGCTCCTGCCAGTTGCCGATAACTCCGTTACAAAACATGATCATCTCATACAATAAAATATAGGGACAAATACACTTCTCCCCCTAACTTGAGCCACCACCTGGGATTTGCCCCTAGTTTTCAGGTATGCTCAAAAATACCCCTCTTCCGTCTGTGGCCCTTACAGAAATCCCCCTCCGGGCCGTTTCCGTCGGGTCAATGGTCTTTGACCGGTAACTGGGCGTCTGTTGGACATTTTGGCCCCTGGTTCTTACATGTGGGCCCGTATCAAAACGTTATCCACTCGCTCACTACCCGAGCTCCAGAACGATGTCGTTCATGCGCCGGTGGTGCTTTAGAGATGGAGATCAAAGGCACAAGATGATGATGGCCATATCATATCACTTATATTGATTGCATGTGATGTTTAACTTTTATGCATCTTATTTTTCTTAGATCGACGGTAGCATTATAAGATGATCTCTCACTAAATTTCAAGGTATAAGTGTTCTCCCTGAGTGTGCACCGTTGCGAAAGTTCGTCGTGCCGAGACACCACGTGATGATCGAGTGTGATAAGCTCTACGTTCACATACAACGGGTGCAAGCCAGTTTTGCACACGCAGAATACTCGGGTTAAACTTGACGAGCCTAGCATATGCAGATATGGCCTCGGAACATTGAGACCGAAAGGTCGAGCGTGAATCATATAGTAGATATGATCAACACAGTGATGTTCACCATTGAAAACTACTCCATCTCACGTGATGATCGAACATGGTTTAGTTGATATGGATCACGTGATCACTTAGAAGATTAGAGGGATGTCTATCTAAGTGGGAGTTCTTGAGTAATTTCATTAATTAAACTTTAATTTATCATGAACTTAGTACCTGATAGTATTTTGCATGTCTATGTTGTTGTAGATAGATGGCCCGTGCTGTTGTTCCGTTGAATTTTAATGCGTTCCTTGAGAAAGCAAAGTTGAAAGATGATGGTAGCAATTACATGGACTGGGTCCGTAACTTGAGGATTATCCTCATTGCTGCACAGAAGAATTACGTCCTGGAAGCACCGCTAGGTGCCAAACCCGCTGCAGGAGCAACGCCAGATGTTATGAACGTCTGGCAGAGCAAAGCTGATGACTACTCGATAGTTCAGTGTGCCATGCTTTACGGCTTAGAACCGGGACTTCAACGACATTTTGAACATCATGGAGCATATGAGATGTTCCAGGAGTCGAAGTTAATATTTCAAGCAAATGCCCGGATTGAGAGATATGAAGTCTCCAATAAGTTCTACAGCTGCAAGATGGAGGAGAATAGTTCTGTCAGTGAGCATATACTCAATACGTCTGGGTATAACAATCACTTGATTCAACTGGGAGTTAATCTTCCGGATGATAGTGTCATTGACAGAATTCTTCAATCACTGCCACCAAGCTACAAGAGCTTCGTGATCAACTATAATATTCAAGGGATGGAGAAGACAATTCCCGAGCTCTTCGCGATGCTAAAGGCTGCGGAGGTAGAAATCAAAAAGGAGCATCAACTTTTGATGGTCAACAAGACCACCAGTTTCAACAAAAAGGGTAAAGGGAAGAAGGGGAACTTCAACAAAAACGGCAAGCAAGTTGATGCTCAAGTGAAGAAGCCCAAGTCTGGACCTAAGCCTGAGACTGAGTGCTTCTACTACAAAGGGACTGATCACTGGAAGCGGAACTGCCCCAAGTATTTGGCGGATAAGAAGGATGGCAAGGTGAACAAAGGTATATGTGATATACATCTTATTGAGTGTACCTTACTAATGCTCGTAGTAGCACCTGGATATTTGATACTTGTTCTGTTGCTAATATTTGCAACTCGAAACAGGGGTTACGGATTAAGAGAAGATTGGCTAAGGACAAGGTGACGATGTGCGTGGGAAATGGTTCCAAAGTCGATGTGATCGCGGTCGGCACGCAACCTCTACATCTACCTTCGGGATTAGTTTTAGACCTGAATAATTGTTATTTGGTGCCAGCGTTGAGCATGAACATTATATCTGGATCTTGTTTGATGCGAGGCGGTTATTCATTTAAATCTTAGAATAATGGTTGTTCTATTTATATGAGTAATATCTTTTATGGTCATGCACCCTTGAAGAGTGGTCTATTTTAGATGAATCTCGATAGTAGTGATACACATATTCATAATATTGAAGCCAAAAGATGCAGAGTTGATAATGGTAGTGCAACTTATTTGTGGCACTGCCATTTAGGTCATATTGATGTAAAGCGCATGAAGAAACTCCATTCTGATGGACTTTTGGAATCACTTGATTATGAATCACTTGGTACTTGCAAACCATGCCTTATGGGCAAGATGACTAAAACGCCGTTCTCCGGAACAATGGAGCGAGCAACAGATTTGTTGGAAATCATACATACTGATGTATGTGGTCCGATGAATGTTGAGGCTCGCGACGGGTATCGTTATTTTCTCACCTTCACAGATGATTTGAGCAGATATGGGTATACCTACTTGATGAAACATAAGTCTGAAACATTTGAAAAGTTCAAAGAATTTCAGAGTGAAGTGGAAAATCATCGTAAGAAGAAAATAAAGTTTCTACGATCGGATCGTGGAGGAGAATATTTTAGTTATGAGTTTGGTCTTCATTTGAAACAATGCGGAATAGTTTAGCAACTCACGCCACCCGGAACACCACAGCGTAATGGTGTGTCCGAACGTCGTAATCGTACTTTACTAGATATGGTGCGATCTATGATGTCTCTTACTGATTTGCCGCTATCGTTTTGGGGTTATGCTTTAGAGACGGATGCATTCATGTTAAATAGGACACCATCTAAATCCGTTGAGACGACGCCTTATGAACTGTGGTTTGGCAAGAAACCAAAGTTGTCGTTTCTGAAAGTTTGGGGCTGCGATGTGATACGTCTCCAACGTATCTATAATTTTTGATTGTTCCATGCTATTATATATTCTTTTTTGGATGTTTAATGGGCTTTATTATACACTTTCATATTATTTTTGGGACTAACCTATTAACCCAAGGCCCAGTGCAAATTGTTGTTTTTTGCCTATTTCAGTGTTTCGCAGAAAAGGAATATCAAACGGAGTCCAAACGGAATGAAACCTTCGGGAGAGTTATTTTTGGAACAAACGTGATCCAGAGGACTTGGAGTGGACGTCAAGAAATCACCGAGGAGGCCACGAGGCAGGGGGCGCGCCCTCCACCCTTGTGGGCCCCTCGTGGCTCCACCGACCTACTTCTTCCTGCTATATATACCTACGTACCCTGAAACCATCGAGGAGCACCACGAAAACCTAATTCCACCGCCGCAACCTTCTGTACTCGTGAGATCCCATCTTGGGGCCTTTTTCGGCCCTCTGCCAGAGGGGGCATCGATTACGGAGGGCTTCTACATCAACACCATAGCCTCTCTGATGATGTGTGAGTAGTTTACCACAGACCTTCGGGTCCATAGTTATTAGCTAGATGGCTTCTTCTCTCTCTTTGGATCTCAATACAAAGTTCTCCTCGATCTTCTTGGAGATCTATTCGATGCAACTCTTTTGCGGTGTGTTTGTCGAGATCTGATGAATTGTGGGTTTATGATCAAGATTACCTATGAACAATATTTGAATCTTCTCTGAATTATTTTATGTATGATTGGTTATCTTTGCAAGTCTCTTCGAATTATCAGTTTGGTTTGGCTTACTAGATTGATCTTTCTTGCAATGGGCGAAGTGCTTAGCTTTGGGTTCAAACATGCGGTGCTCGATCCCAGTGACAGTAGGGGAAACGACATGTATTGTATTGTTGCCATCGAGGATAAAAAGATGGGGTTTATATCATATTGCATGAGTTTATCCCTCTACATGATGTCATCTTACCTAATGCGTTACTCTGTTCTTATGAACTTAATACTCTAGATGCATGCTGGATAGCGGTCGATGTGTGGAGTAATAGTAGTAGATGCAGGCAGGAGTCGGTCTACTTGTCGCGGACGTGATGCCTATATACATGATCATGCCTAGATATTCTCATAATTATGCACTTTTCTATCAATTGCTTGACAGTAATTTGTTCACCCACCGTAATACTTATGCTATCTTGAGAGAAGCCACTAGTGAAACCTATGGCCCCAGGGTCTATTCTCCATCATATTAATCTTCCGTCAACAAGCTATTTCTATCGCTGTTTATTTTGCTTTCTTTACTTTTAGTCTTTATCATAAAAATACCTAAAATATTATCTTATCATCTCTATCGGATCTCACTTTTGCAAGTGGCCATGAAGGGATTGACAACCCCTTTATCGCGTTGGTTGCAAGGTTCTTATTTGTTTGTGTAGGTACGAGGGACTTGCGTGTTGCCTCCTACTGGATTGATACCTTGGTTCTCAAAAACTGAGGGAAATACTTACGCTACTTTGCTGCATCACCCTTTCCTCTTCAAAGGAAAACCAACGCAGTGCTTGTAGCGACCAGACCTCAAACAGTCTGTGCTCTATGCTTTAGTGTCATCCCTGGATCAGTAATGCTGACACGCACAGTACAAATGGAGGATTTATAACAGAGTAGCAATCACACACTTATTACATCGAGTATCTCAAAGGAGAAATAAGTATGATAAATACGGCTTAAGGCCATCTAAATACGATAACAGCGGAAGACTTGGAAGATAAGTGAGTCCATCAACTCCAACGGCATCACTGAGTATAAGACCACGACCTAAGGCACCTTACTCGTCGTCTGAAAAGTCTGCAACATAAAACGTTGCAGCCCGAAAACGGGTCAACACATGGAATATGCTGGCATTGTAACACATAGAGAGTAATGAACATAATAATGCTATACTACATGCATATATGGCTGGTAGAAAGCTCTATGGTTACAGTTTTGCGAAAAGCCAATTTTTCCCTACTGCAAAGGAATAAAGTTTATTTAACTATCATGGTGGTTGTGAAACATTGAGATGGTTGACAGCATCTCAATCCCAATTAAGTATCATCATTAACCCAACAATATTAATTAAAGTAACATGGTGGTGAGATTCACATGATAATCCAAGTACTAGATACTCAAGATGTCCATAACCGGGGACACGGCTAACCATGATTAGTTTATACACTCTGTAGAGGTTTGTGCACTTTTCCCCACAAGACTCGATCTCCTCCGTTGGGATTCTCGCACTTCATGGTGTTTGAGAAACGGATGACCGAGACACAGTCTTTCAGAAGCGTTAACTCTCTACTCCGGGTAGACAGTACCACCTACATCCCCTACATCTGCTAGTCTACCTCTTCAAGAGCTCACACAACCTACTCAACTATGCTAGAGCCCATAATAGCTTGTGGCTGCACACGGAAGTTTCTAGCATGAATAATCTCATGATCCCTTTGCGCCTGGGTGGCGGTCCATAGGATGATCACACGGGTACTCCGGGATATCCAAAAATACAGGCAGCACTGGGTTCTCCAGGTGCCTCAATCCACCCAGATGTGAGTTTTAGTTGCCACCTTAAGTAAACCATTAATTAACAATCTCACATCTGTCGTGAATACCTCTCAAACCCAGTCCACGTCTACTAGCATAGCATAGCGATATAAGCAAACGTAGAAGTAACTCCCGAGGGTTTGACAATAAACAGGGCAATAGGTACTACCTCAACTATTTCCCAATACCCACAATTTAATTAGATCCTAACCATGCAATGTTTGAGGGTTGGTCTAATGCAATAAAACTGGGTAGTAAAAGATATGATCAAAGTGTTACTTGCCTTGCTGATGATCCGTGAAACTTAGAGATTCGAAGTAGCAAGCGGCGCACTCCGGGTACTCTATCGCAAACAAACAAGCATACAATAAGCACTCATCAAATGCACAGGTAAAACTCAAATAATGATCTAACCAGAAAGTTCAACTTAAGAACTCCGGTTTGCAAAAAGAATCAAATCGAACGAAGCAACGAAAATCAAGCGGCGAAAGAAACAAGCTTCGTTTACTAATCTGGATCTAGGTCAAATTTTACAGTAGCAAAAACTTGTTTGAGTGGGTTAAACGGAAAGAGAATTTCGAGAGGAAACTCTTGGCGCTTAAATCGCCTGATTCCGATAAACGAGCGAAAAGATAAACGAAAACGAAAATCTGATCGGAAATTGCAATCTGGAATAACCGCGGAAAATCCGACGAAAAAGAAAACTGACGAACAGTTAAACGAACGGACGTTCGTTAACAGCGACAATCCGACGAACACGTTCGTTAAAACGAACGGGTCGGTGAACGTTCACTAATTAATAAAACCAAAAAAATAAACCGATCTATATATATATAAAAACTAGGGTTTCAAAAAAAATAAACCGAGGCGGTTTTTTTGAAAAAAACCGGACGGTCGGCGGCGGCTTCGGTTACCACGGGCGAGGCTACTCCGGCGGGGCGGGGCGGCTCCGGCGGGGCTCGGGGGGTGCGGCCGGGGTGCGGGGAGGCGGCGGGTGGCGACGGGGTTGGCGGGCGGCGGCAGAACGGCGTCGGGGCGGGCTCCTCGCGGCGGCGGCGGCGGCTTCGGGCTGCGGCTCCGGCGTCGGCGGGGTTCGGCGGCGGGCGAGGTGAGGGAGGCGGCGGCGGGGCGAGGTATATATATAGGTGGGGGCTACTCCGGCTTGGGGAAGGGGGCGCCGGGGAGGCGTGGCCGTCCCGGACTCGGGCGGCGGCGGCGTGCTCGTCCCGGTCTCCAGGAGGGAGACGGTGACGCGGGATGGGCCGGCCTGGCTCGGCTGGGCCTCGGCCCAGTCGGGCGCGGGGATTTTTTTTAATATTCCGCCGAACTAAAAAAATTGCAGAAAAATAAATAAAAATGCCAAAACAAATTTTCACTGTCTAATTAAAATAATTAGAACGAGATGAACATTTTCTTGGCCCAAAAATGCAGTTTTGAAAACGTGCAATTTTTTCTAATGCAATAAAAATCCGAATAAAATCAAATATTTGATTTTAATTTTTTCCTCCAATATTTCAATTATTTTGGAGAAGTCATATTTTCTCCTCTCATTTATTTTAATACGAAATATTTTTCGGAGAGAAAAATAATTAAAACCAAAAATCTTCGTTTTATGATTTGATAAAAATCAAATATGAAAATCGGTAAAAATCCCCAACTCTCTCCGAGGGTCCTTGAGTTGCTTAGGATTTTCGAGGATTTGCCAAAATGCAATAAAATATGCTATGCAATGATGATCTAATGTATAACATTCCAAATTGAAAATTTGGGATGTTACAAACCTACCCCCTTAAGATGAATCTCGCCCTCGAGATTCGGGTTGGCTAGAAAATAGGTGAGAGTGGTTCTTCCGTAGATCTTCCTCTCGCTCCCAGGTGGCTTCATCTTCAGTGTGGTGACTCCACTGAACTTTGTAGAACTTGATAACCTTGCTGCAGGTGACTCGGCTGGCATACTCAAGAATCTTAACTGGTTTCTCCTCATAGGTCAAGTCACTTTCCAACTGAATCGCTTCCAGGGGCACTGTATCTCTCAGTGGTATCTCAGCCATCTCTGCGTGGCACTTCTTTAACTGGGAAACGTGAAATACATCATGAACTCCTGACAATCCTTCAGGCAATTCCAGCTTGTAAGCAACTTCTCCCATACGCTCCAAAACTTTGTATGGTCCGATAAAACGGGGCGCTAACTTTCCTTTAACTCCAAAGCGCTTCACTCCTCGAAGTGGTGATACTCGAAGATAAACTCTGTCTCCGACTTCGTGAACTGTCTCCTTACGTTTAGAATCCGCATAACTCTTCTGCCTGGACTGGGCTACCTTGAGCCTATCGCGAATCAACTTCACCTTCTGTTCTGATTCCTTAATCAAATCTGGTCCAAACAACTGACGGTCTCCAACTTCGTCCCATAACAATGGTGCCCTACACCTCCTTCCGTACAAAGCTTCGAAAGGGGCCATCTTCAAACTAGTTTGATAGCTGTTGTTGTAAGAAAACTCTGCATACGGTAAATTGTCGTCCCAACTAGATCCATAATCTAGCGCACAAGCTCTCAACATGTCTTCCAAAATCTGATTGACTCTCTCGGTCTGTCCATCTGTCTGTGGGTGAAAAGTTGTACTGAATTCTAACCTGGTTCCCAAAGTTTCATGTAACTGATTCCAGAACTTCGACGTAAACTGGGTTCCTCTGTCTGATACAATGGTCCTCGGAACTCCATGCAAACATACGATTCTGGTCATGTATATCTTTGCCAACTTAGCACTGGTGTAAGTGGTCTTCACTGGGATGAAATGAGCTACTTTTGTCAAACGATCGACTACAACCCATATTGAGTCATAGCCTGAACGAGTCCTGGGCAATCCCGTGATAAAATCCATGCCTAGTTTATCCCACTTCCATTCGGGTATCGGCAATGGCTGTAGCAATCCTGCTGGCTTCTGATGCTCTGCCTTCACTCTCTGACATACATCACAAACTGCTACATACTCCGCAATATCCTTCTTCATTCCGGTCCACCAGAAAGTATCCTTCAAATCCAAATACATCTTGGTATTTCCTGGGTGAATCGAATACGGTGAATCATGGGCCTCTTGCAAGATCAACTTCCTGATCTCCGGATCATTGGGCACATAAACGCGGTCCTCAAACCATAAGGTATCGTGCTCATCCTCATGAAATCCCTTGGCTTTTCCTTTGCTCATCTTTTCCTTTATCTCGTCAATCTCCTTGTCTGTCTTCTGAGCTTCTCGGATCTTTTCCATCAAGGTAGACTGAATCTCCAATGTTGCTAAATAGCCTCTCGGTACTATCTCCAAACATAGCCCGTGAAGATCCTCGGCTAATAGTTTCGGTAACTCTCCAGTCATGAGTGTGTTGACATGGCTCTTGCGGCTCAACGCGTCTGCTACTACGTTAGCCTTTCCGGGGTGATAATGCAACCTCATATCATAATCCTTTATGAGTTCCAACCATCTCCTTTGCCTGAGATTCAACTCCTTCTGCGTGAAAATGTACTTCAAACTCTTGTGATCCGTGTACACCTCACAATGGTTTCCGATGAGAAAATGTCTCCATGTCTTCAACGCATGCACTACGGCTGCTAACTCCAAATCATGCGTGGCATAATTCTTCTCATGGGGTTTAAGTTGCCGTGAAGCATATGAAACAACTCTTCCTTCCTGCATAAGCACTGCTCCAAGTCCTCGACGTGAAGCGTCGCAATATACTTCATAATCCTTGCGTTGATCTGGCAGAATCAACACTGGTGATGTAACCAATCGTTTCTTCAACTCTTGGAAACTAGCTTCACATTCCTCAGTCCAATTGAACTTGGTGTCCTTCTTTAACAGCTCTGTCATGGGCTTAGCAATCTTCGAGAAATTCTCGATGAACCTCCGGTAGTATCCTGCAAGTCCAAGAAAACTCCGGATCTCTCCAACTGACGTGGGTGATTCCCAGCTTGTTACTGTGTCAACTTTGGTGGGGTCTACTGCTATTCCTTCTCCGGATATAACATGTCCGAGGAATCCAACTTCCTTCAGCCAAAATTCACATTTGCTGAACTTGGCGTATAACTGGTGTTCTCTGAGCTTCTCAAGTACCAAACGCAAATGCTCCTTATGCTCTTCTTCATTCTTGGAGTAGACTAAAATATCGTCAATGAACACCACGACGAACTTATCCAAAAACTCCATAAACACTTTGTTCATCAGGTTCATGAAATAGGCAGGTGCGTTAGTCAGACCAAATGACATAACGGTATACTCATATAGCCCATACCTGGTGGTAAAAGCCGTCTTAGGTATATCCTGCTCTCGAATCTTTAACTGATGGTATCCTGATCGTAGATCGATCTTGGAAAATACCTTAGCTCCTTGTAATCGGTCAAACAGATCATTGATCATCGGCAGTGGGTACTTGTTTTTGATGGTCACTTCATTCAATCCACGATAATCAACAACCATCCTCAACGATCCATCTTTCTTCTCTACTAGAAGTACTGGTGATCCCCAAGGTGACGAACTTGGGCGAATATAGCCTTTATCCAGTAACTCCTTAATCTGCTTCTTAATCTCCTCCAAATCTTTTGCGGGCATCCTGTACGGTCTCTTAGATATTGGCCCTGTGCCTGGCAAAAGTTCAATCAAGAACTCAATGTCTCTATCCGGTGGCATGCCTGGCAACTCTTCTGGAAATACATCCGGGTAATCCTTCACCACTGGTACTTCCTCCTGTACAACTCCTGATAAGGAATTCACCTGAGTCCTCTTCGGCATATGCCGGGATACATACTTAATCCTCCTTCCTTCTGGGGTGGTAAGCAAAATCGACTTACTGGCGCATTCAATGTTCCCTTCATACTTTGATAACCAATCCATGCCTAATATCACATCCAATCCTTGCGATTCCAATACTATTAGGTCCGAGGGAAACACGTAGTTACCAATCCTTAATGGTAACCGATCACACCATAAACTAGCCATATACTCTGCTCCTGGCGAGGTTACTAACATGGGTGACCTAAGGGCTTGGGTTGGCAGTTTATACTTATCCACAAATCCCCTTGATATGTATGAATGCGATGCACCAGTATCAAAAAGAACGAGTGCAGTAAATGACTTAACCAAAAACTTACCTATTACTGCATCAGGCTGTGCTTCAACCTCCTCCACGTAAACGTGGTTCACTTGTCCTTTGTTGAAAGGGTTCGGCTTCTTCCCAGAGCTTCCATTGCCATTTCCATTCTGGGCTTCAGGACAGTCAGTTGCATAATGTCCAGTCTTCTGGCACTTGAAACAAGTAATGTGACTTAGATCCCTCTTGGCTGGGGTAGATGGGTTATTACGGTTCTGCCCGTTGCTTCCTCCATTCCCATTACCATTCTTGGGTCCACTATGGTTGTGCGAACTACCTCCTCCATGGGTATGCTGAAACTGTCCTCCCGATTTCGGGGTAAAACGTGGCTTCTGCTGAGCTCCAGAATTGTACTTCCCTTGTCCATACTTCCTCTTACGGTTTTCAATCTGCTGTTGCTTCCCTTCAATCATGAGAGCTCTATCTACCAACTCCTGGTAGTTGTTGAAGGTTGCTACCATCAACTGCATGCTCAGCTCATCATTCAATCCTTCGAGAAACTTCTCCTGCTTGGCTGCATCTGTAGCAACGTCATCGGGAGCATAACGTGCTAACTTACTAAAGTCCTCCACATACTGGCCTACGGTGCGTCCTCCTTGGCGTAGGTTGCGAAACTCACGCTTCTTCATAGCCATAGCTCCTGCTGAAACATGGGCAGTACGGAAAGCTTGCTGAAACTGGTCCCATGTGACAGTGTCAATAGGGTGTGTGGCTGTGTAATTCTCCCACCATGATGCTGCGGGTCCATCAAGCTGATGTGCGGCAAAATGCACTTTCTCCGCATCCGTGCATCCTGCAGTGGTCAACTCCCTTCCAACCTTGCGGAGCCAATCATCTGCAACAATCGGCTCGGTGCTGCTGGAAAACACCGGCGGATTTAGCCTCAAGAAACGGGCTAAGTGATCAACAGGTGGTGGTGGTGGGTTGTTGTTGTTGTTGTTGCCTTGGTTCTGTACTAACACTTGCATCAGGGCATTCTGCTGCTGAATCAACTGAGTGATCTCCGGTGGGAAAACAAATCCGGTGTCGCGTCTCGGAGGCATCTGATAGGTTTAGAAAAGATGAGAATTTAGAATAGAATGAGGTCTAGAGGGAAAACACTACCCATATGCTCATGAGACAAACACAATCAATATCACTCAATCAAATCAAACAAGGCATACAATCGATCTAACTATCGTTACAAAAAAGTGCTCGGACTATACTATATACATGGGGAAATACTACTACTGATATGGTGGTCTACTAGAAATTTTGATCGGTCGAAGACTCCATGATATCTGCTCCAGCTTCATCAATAAAGTCATCTTCACTGGGGTCTGAGTCGGTGTCGTCGATGATGATGTAGTTATTCGGGCAAGTAGAATCGTCATCTTCTCCTCCAGGTGATGAGTCTCCCATGAATACTTCGATCTTCTGTATCAGTTCGCCGTTCTTCTCCAACAACGTGGCGATCTCCTCCTCATATCCATCGCGCGTAGACTTGAGTTCTTCCTCCAACTCCGTGATCTTGGTCAATGCCTTCTTCAGATATATCATGTCTGAGCACATCCGGTTCTCCTGGCGACGAATGTGTTGGTTTTGCTCCTGGATGAAAGCTGCAATTGATCCATCCTTCTTGGTGCTGATCATCTCCCATTGTTCATCTCGGCGTCCACAAATCTGGTAGATAGTATCCTTAAGCTCCCTGCGGTAGACTTCTCCAATGCGTCCCATAGAGATGTGGGCTGCCATGCTCTTCCCTAAACTCCAGGTTGGTGCATCAAAGGAAAACTCTATAGGCTCAGTGACTGGCGTAAACGTCCTTCCAGGAATTTGAACTTGAATCTTCCAGCGCTCCTCTTCTGGTAGTGTGGCATTGTGGGTCCCGGTGAAGCTTGGTATTCCGATGTTTAGGTACTTAGTGACTTCCTTCAAGTGTCGTCCAAAAGGTGTATCTTCATCCGGTTGCATGAACTTGTTCCTTGCATCCGCCATTCCTAAAGAGTAGATTGTGGAGAGGAGTCAGAAATGAGAAGAGAGTAGTGTTCTAGGGTTTAAGCTTAGTGGTCGTGTCCTACAGTCAGTGTGTGCTCTGATACCACCTTTGTAGCGACCAGACCTCAAACAGTCTGTGCTCTGTGCTTTAGTGTCATCCCTGGATCAGTAATGCTGACACGCACAGTACAAATGGAGGATTTATAACAGAGTAGCAATCACACACTTATTACATCGAGTATCTCAAAAGAGAAATAAGTATGATAAATACGGCTTAAGGCCATCTAAATATGATAACAGTGGAAGACATGGAAGATAAGTGAGTCCATCAACTCCCACGGCATCACTGAGTATAAGACCACGACCTAAGGCACCTTACTCGTCGTCTGAAAAGTCTGCAACATAAAACGTTGCAGCCCGAAAACGGGTCAGCACATGGAATATGCTGGCATTGTAACACATAGAGAGTAATGAACATAATAATGCTATACTACATGCATATATGGCTGGTAGAAAGCTCTATGGTTACAGTTTTGCGAAAAGCCAATTTTTCCCTACTGCAAAGGAATAAATTTATTTAACTATCATGGTGGTTGTGAAACATTGAGATGGTTGACAGCATCTCAATCCCAATTAAGTATCATCATTAACCCAACAATATTAATTAAAGTAACATGGTGGTGAGATTCACATGATAATCCAAGTACTAGATACTCAAGATGTCCATAACCGGGGACACGACTAACCATGATTAGTTCATACACTCTGCAGAGGTTTGTGCACTTTTCCCCACAAGACTCGATCTCCTCCGTTGGGATTCTCGCACTTCATGGTGTTTGAGAAACGGATGACCGAGACACAGTCTTTCAGAAGCGTTAACTCTCTACTCCGGGTAGACAGTACCACCTACATCCCCTACATCTGCTAGTCTACCTCTTCAAGAGCTCACACAACCTACTCAACTATGCTAGAGCCCATAATAGCTTGTGGCTGCACACGGAAGTTTCTAGCATGAATAATCTCATGATCCCTTTGAGCCTGGGTGGCGGTCCATAGGATGATCACACGGGTACTCCGGGATATCCAAAAATACAGGCAGCACTGGGTTCTCCAGGTGCCTCAATCCACCCAGATGTGAGTTTTAGTTGCCACCTTAAGTAAACCATTAATTAACAATCTCACATCTGTCGTGAATACCTCTCAAACCCAATCCACGTCTACTAGCATAGCATAGCGATATAAGCAAACGTAGAAGTAACTCCCAAGGGTTTGACAATAAACAGGGCAATAGGTACTACCTCAACTACTTCCCAATACCCACAATTTAATTAGATCCTAACCATGCAATGTTTGAGGGTTGGTCTAATGCAATAAAACTGGGTAGTAAAAGATATGATCAAAGTGTTACTTGCCTTGCTGATGATCCGTGAAACTTAGAGATTCGAAGTAGCAAGCGGCGCACTCCGGGTACTCTATCGCAAACAAACAAGCATACAATAAGCACTCATCAAATGCACAGGTAAAACTCAAATAATGATCTAACCAGAAAGTTCAACTTAAGAACTCCGGTTTGCAAAAAGAATCAAATCGAACGAAGCAACGAAAATCAAGCGGCGAAAGAAACAAGCTTCGTTTACTAATCTGGATCTAGGTCAAATTTTACAGTAGCAAAAACTTGTTTGAGTGGGTTAAACGGAAAGAGAATTTTGAGACGAAACTCTAGGCGCTTGAATCGCCTGATTCCGATAAACGAGCGAAAAGATAAACGAAAACGAAAATCTGATCGGAAATCGCGATCTGGAATAACCGCGGAAAATCCGACGAAAAAGAAAACTGACGAACAGTTAAACGAACGGACGTTCGTTAACAGCGACAATCCGACGAACACGTTCGTTAAAACGAACGGGTCGGTGAACGTTCACTAATTAATAAAACCAAAAAAATAAACCGATCTATATATATATAAACTAGGGTTTCAAAACAAATAAACCGAGGCGGTTTTTTTGAAAAAAACCGGACGGTCGGCGGCGGCTTCAGTTACCTCGGGCGAGGCTACTCCGGCGGGGCGGGGCGGCTCCGGTGGGGCTCGGGGGTGCGGCCGGGGTGAGGGGAGGCGGCGGGTGGGGGCGGGGTTCGGCGGCGGGCGAGGTGAGGGAGGCGGCGGCGGGGCGGGGTATATATATAGGTGGGGGGGCTACTCCGGCTTGGGGAAGGGGGCGCCGGGGAGGCGTGGCCGTCCCGGACTCGGGCGGCGGCGGCGTGCTCGTCCCGGTCTCCAGGAGGGAGACGGCGACGCGGGATGGGCCGGCCTGGCTCGGCTGGGCCTCGGCCCAGTCGGGCGTGGGGATTTTTTTTTAATATTCCGCCGAACTAAAAAAATCACTGAAAAATAAATAAAACCCCAAAAATGCCAAAACAAATTTTCACCGTCTAATTAAAATAATTAGAACGAGATGAACATTTTCTTGGCCCAAAAATGCAGTTTTGAAAACGTGCAATTTTTTTCTAATGCAATAAAAATTGCAAATAAAAATCCGAATAAAATCAAATATTTGATTTTAATATTTTTCCTCCAATATTTCAATTATTTTGGAAAAGTCATATTTTCTCCTCTCATTTATTTTAATATGAAATATTTTTCGAAGAGAAAAATAATTAAAACCAAAAATCCTCGTTTTATGATTTGATAAAAATCAAATATGATAATCGGTAAAAATCCCCAACTCTCTCCGAGGGTCCTTGAGTTGCTTAGGATTTTCGAGGATTTGCCAAAATGCAATAAAATATGCTATGCAATGATGATCTAATGTATAACATTCCAAATTGAAAATTTGGGATGTTACAGTGCTCAATAGGTAGCAAGAAGGATTTCTGGCGCCGTTGCCGGGGAGTCTACGCACAAGTCAAGACATACCAAGTACCCATCACAAACTCTTATCCCTCGCATTACATTATTTGCCATTTGCCTCTCGTTTTCCTCTCCCCCACTTCACCCTTGCCGTTTTATTCGCCCATTCTTTCTGTTCGCCTCTTTTTCGCTTGCTTCTTGTTTGCTTGTGTGTTGGATTGCTTGCTTGTCACGATGGCTCAAGATAATACTAAATTGTGTGACTTTTCTAATACCAACAACAATGATTTTCTTAGCACTCCGATTGCTCCTCTTACCGATGCTAAATCTTGTGAAATTAATGTTGCCTTGCTGAATCTTGTCATGAAAGATCAATTCGCCGGCCTTCCTAGTGAAGATGTCGCTACCCATCTAAATAGCTTTATTGATTTGTGTGATATGCAAAAGAAGAAAGATGTGGACAATGATATTGTTAAATTGAAGCTATTTCCTTTTTCGCTTAGAGATCGTGCCAACACTTGGTTTTCGTCTTTGCCTAACAATAGTATTGATTCTTGGAATAAGTGCAAAGATGCTTTTATCTCTAAGTATTTTCCTCCCGCTAAGATCATCTCTCTTAGAAATGATATTATGAACTTTAAGCAACTTGATCATGAACATGTTGCACAAGCTTGGGAGAGAATGAAATTAATGATACGTAATTGCCCTGGTTTGAATTTATGGATGATTATACAAAAAAATTATGCCGGATTGAACTTTGCTTCTAGAAATCTTTTAGATTCGGCCGCGGGAGGCACTTTTATGGAAATCACTTTAGGAGAAGCTACTAAACTCCTAGATAATATTATGGTCAATTATTCTCAATGGCACACTGAAAGATCTACTAGTAAAAAGGTGCATGCAATTGAAGAAATTAATGTTTTGAGTGGAAAGATGGATGAACTTATGAAATTGTCTGCTAATAAGAGTGTTTTTTCTGATCCCAATGATATGCCTTTGTCTACTTTGATTGAGAATAATAACGAATCTATGGACGTGAATTTTGTTGGTAGGAACAATTTTGGCAACAACGCTTATAAAGGAAACTTTAATCCTAGGTTGTATCCTAGTAATTCCTCTAATAATTATGGTAATTCCTACAACAACTCTTATGGAAATTTTAATAAGATGCCCTCTGATTTTGAGACTAGTGTTAAAGAATTTATGATTTCTCAAAAGAATTTCAATGCTTTGCTCGAAGAAAAATTGCCTAAGATTGATGAATTGGCTAGGAACATGGATGGAATTTCTCTTGATGTTGATTCTTTGAAACTTATATATATTCCACCTAAGCATGATATCAATGAGTCTCTCAAAGCCATGAGAATTTCCATTGATGAGTGCAAAGAAAGAACCACTACGATGCGTACTAAAAAAGATTACTTTATGAAAGCGTGTTCTTCTAGTTTTCATGATAATAAAGATGAAGATCTAAAAGTGATTGATGTGTCCCCTATTAAATATTTGTTTTTCAATATGAATCTTGATAATGATGGGACTGGAGATGAGTCAACTTTAGTTAAAAGGCGTCCCAATGATTCGGAGTTTTTAGATCTTGATGCAAAATTTGGTAAAAGTGGGATTGAAGAGGTCAAAACTTTAGATAGCAATGAACCCACTATCTTGGATTTCAAGGAATTTAATTATGATAATTGTTCTTTAATAGATTGTATTTTCTTGTTGCAATCCGTGCTAAATTCTCCGCATGCTTATAGTCAAAATAAGGCTTTTACTAAACATATCGTTGATGCTTTAATGCAATCTTATGAAGAAAAGCTTGAATTGGAAGTTTCTATCCCTAGAAAACTTTATGATGAGTGGGAACCTACTATTAAAATTAAAATTAAGGATCATGAATGCTATGCTTTGTGTGATTTGGGTGCTAGTGTTTCCACAATTCCAAAAACTTTGTGTGATATGTTGGGTTTCCGTGAATTTGATAATTGTTCTTTAAACTTGCACCTTGCGAATTCCACCATTAAGAAACCTAGGGGAAGAATTAATGATGTTCTTATTGTTGCAAATAGGAATTATGTGCCCGTAGATTTCATCGTTCTTGATATAGATTGCAATCCTTCATGTCCTATTATTCTTGGTGGACCTTTCCTTAGAACGATTGGTGCAATTATTGATATGAAGGAAGGAAATATTAGATTCCAATTTCCGTTAAGGAAAGGCATGGAACACTTTCCTAGAAAGAAAATTAAATTACCTTATGAATCTATCATGAGATCCACTTATGGATTGCATCCCAAAGATGGCAATACCTAGATCTATCCTTGCCTTTATGCCTAGCTAGGGGCGTTAAACAATAGCGCTTGTTGGGAGGCAACCCAATTTTATTTCAGTCTTTTTGCTTTTTGGTTCTGTTTAGGAATAAATAATCCATATAGCTTCTGTTTATATGTGGTTATTTTGTGTTTTAATTAGTGTTTGTGCCAAGTAGAACCTTTGCGAAGACTTGGGGAAAGTCTTTGCGATCTTGCTGTAAAAAACAGAAACTTTAGCGCTCACGATATTAGCTACAACTTTTTACTGGAGAGTGATATTTAGTTGATTCTTTTTGAATATGATTAATAGATAAATTCCTCACGTCCAGAAATTTATTTTAGAATTTTTGGAGTTCCATAAGTTTGCGTTAGTTACAGATTACTACAGACTGTTCTGTTTTTGACAGATTCTGTTTTTCGTGTGTTGTTTGCTTATTTTGATGAATCTATGGTTAGTAATGGAGCTTATGAACCATAGAGAAGTTGGAATACAGTAGGTTTAAAACCAATATAAATAAAGAATGAGTTCATTACAGTAACTTGAAGTGGTGTTTTGTTCTCTTTCGCTAACGGAGCTCACGAGATTTTCTGTTAAGTTTTGTGTTGTGAAGTTTTCAAATTTTGGGTAAAGATTTGATGGATTATGAAACAAGGAGTGGCAAGATCCTAAGCTTGGGGATGCCCAAGGCACCCCAAGGTAAAATCTAAGGACAACCCAAAAAGCCTAAGCTTGGGGATGCCCCGGAAGGCATCTCCTCTTTTGTCTTCGTCCATCGGTAACTTTACTTGGAGCTATATTTTTATTCACCACATGATATGTGTTTTGCTTGGAGCGTCTTGTATGATTTGAGTCTTTGCTTTTTATGTTGGGGAACGTAGCAGAAATTCAAAATTTTCTACACATCACCAAGATCAATCTATGGAGTACTCTAGCAACGAGGGGAAGGGGAGTGGATCTACATACCCTTGTAGATCGCGATGCGGAAGCGTTGCAAGAACGCGGATGAGGGAGTCATACTCGTAGCGATTCAGATCACGGTTGATTCCGATCTAAGCACCGAAGAACGGTGCCTCCGCGTTCAACACACGTGCAGCCCGGTGACGTCTCCCACGCCTTGATCCAGCAAGGAGAGAGGGAGAGGTTGGGGAAGACTCCATCCAGCAGCAGCACGATGGTGTGGTGGTGATGGAGGAGCATGGCAATCCCGCAGGGCTTCGCCAAGCACCGCGGGAGAGGAGGAGGAGGGAGAGGGGTAGGGCTGCGCCGAAAGAGAGACATTCTCATGTCTTGGGCAGCCCCAAACCTCAACTATATATAGGGGGGAAGGGGGCTGCGCCCCCTCTAGGGTTCCCACCCCCAGGGGTGGCGGCCAGCCCTAGATCCCTTCAAGGGGGCGGCCAAGGGGAGGAGAGGGGGAGCGCCACTAGGATGGGCCTTAAGGCCCATCTGGACCTAGGGTTTGCCCCCTCCCACTCTCCCATGCGCCTTGGGCCTTGGTAGGGGGGCGCACCAGCCCACCTGGGGCTGGTCCCCTCCCACACTTGGCCCACGCAGCCTTCTGGGGCTGGTGGCCCCACTTGGTGGACCCCCGGGACCCTCCCGGTGGTCCCGGTACATTACCGATATCACCCGAAACTTTTCCGGTGACCAAAACAGGACTTCCCATATATAAATCTTTACCTCCGGACCATTCCGGAACTCCTCGTGACGTTCGGGATCTCATCCGGGACTCCGAACAACATTCGGTAACCACGTACATACTTTCCCTATAACCCTAGCGTCATCGAACCTTAAGTGTGTAGACCCTACGGGTTCGGGAACCATGCAGACATGACCGAGACGTTCTCCGGTCAATAACCAACAGCGGGATCTGGATACCCATGTTGGCTCCCACATGTTCCACGATGATCTCATCGGATGAACCACGATGTCGGGGATTCAATCAATCCCGTATACAATTCCCTTTGTCCATCGGTATGTTACTTGCCCGAGATTCGATCGTCGGTATCCCTATACCTTGTTCAATCTCGTTACCGGCAAGTCTCTTTACTCGTTCCGTAACTCACATCATCCCGTGATCAACTCCTTGGTCACATTGTGCACATTATGATGATGTCCTACCGAGTGGGCCCAGAGATACCTCTCCGTTTACACGGAGTGACAAATCCCAGTCTCGATTCGTGCCAACCCAACAGACACTTTCGGAGATACCTGTAGTGCACCTTTACAGTCACCCAGTTACGTTGTGACGTTTGGTACACCCAAAGCATTCCTACGGTATCCGGGAGTTGCACAATCTCATGGTCTAAGGAACTGATACTTGACATTAGAAAAGCTCTGAGCAAGCGAACTACACGATCTTGTGCTAGGCTTAGGATTGGGTCTTGTCCATCACATCATTCTCCTAATGATGTGATCCCGTTATCAACGACATCCAATGTCCATGGTCAGGAAACCGTAACCATCTATTGATCAACGAGCCAGTCAACTAGAGGCTTACTAGGGACATGGTGTTGTCTATGTATCCACACATGTATCTGAGTTTCCTATCAATACAATTCTAGCATGGATAATAAACGATTATCATGAACAAGGAAATATAATAATAACCTATTTATTATTGCCTCTAGGGCATATTTCCAACATTTTAGTTCACCACAATCATCCTTGCTGTACACACCTTTTGAGAGAGACACACATTATTCGGAATTTATTAGAATACTCTATGTGCTTCACTTATATCTTTTGAGCTAAACAATTTTGCTCTAGTGCTTCACTTATATCTTTTAGAGCACGGTGGTGGTTATATTTTATAGAACTTATTGATCTCTCATGCTTCACTTATATCATTTTGAGAGTCCTTTAGAACAGCATGGTAGTTTACAAAGTGCATTGAATAGTAAGAGAAATTTGATACTTGATACTTGTTTTGAGATATAAAGGTGGTAATATTAGAGGTGTGCTAGTTGAGAAATTATGAAATTGAGAAATACTTGTGTTGAAGTTTGCAAGTCTCGTAGCTTGCACGTATGGTAAACGTTATGTGACAAATTTGAAGCATGAGGTGTTCTTTGATTAATTTCCTTATGAGTGGCGGTCGGGGACGAGCGATGGTCTTTTCCTACCAATCTACCCCCCTAGGAGCATGCGCGTAGTGCTTGGTTTTGATGACTTGTAGATTTTTGCAATAACTTATGTGAGTTCTTTATGACTAATGTTGAGTCCATGGATTATACGCACTCTCACCCTTCCATCATTGCTAGCCTCTTCGTGCATTGCCCTTTCTCACCTTGAGAGTTGGTGCAAACTTCGCCGGTGCATCCAAACCCCGTGATATGATACGCTCTATCACACATAAACCTCCTTATATCTTCCTCAAAACAGCCACCATACCTACCTATTATGGCATTTCCATAGCCATTCCGAGATATATTGCCATGCAACTTTCCACCGTTCTGTTTATAACACGCATCATCATTGTCATATTGCTTTGCATGATCATGTAGTTGACATCGTATTTGTGGCAAAGCCACCTTTATAATTCTTTCATACATGTCACTCTTGATTCGTTGCATATCCCGGTACACCGCCGGAGGCATTCACATAGAGTCATATTTTGTTCTAAGTATTGAGTTGTAATTCTTGAGTTGTAAGTAAATAAAAGTGTGATGATCATCATTATTAGAGTATTGTCCCAAGTGAGGAAAGGATGATGGAGACTATGATTCCCCCACAAGTCGGGATGAGACTTCGGACGAAGAAAAAAAATAAAGAAAATAGGCCAGAAGAAAAAAAAAAGAGAAAAAGGCCCAAATAAAAAAATGAGAGAAAAAGAGAGAAGGGACAATGTTACTATCCTTTTACCACACTTGTGCTTCAAAATAGCACCATGATCTTAATGATAGAGAGTCTCCTATTTTTTCACTTTCATATACTAGTGGGAATTTTACATTATAGAACTTGGCTTGTATATTCCAACAATGGGCTTCCTCAAATGCCCTAGGTCTTCGTGAGCAAGCAAGTTGGATGCACACCCACTTAGTTTATTTTGTTGAGCTTTCATATATTTATAGCTCTAGTGCATCCGTTGCATGGCAATCCCTACTCCTTGCATTGACATCAATTGATGGGCATCTCCATAGCCCGTTGATTAGCCGCGTCAATGTGAGACTTTCTCCTTTTTTGTCTTCTCACACAACCTCAATCATTATATTATATTATATTCCACCCATAGTGCTATGTCCATGGCTCGCGCTCATATATTGCGTAAAAGTTGAAAGAGTTTGAAAAGGCTAGGTATGAAACAATTGCTTGGCTTGTCATCGGGGTTGTGCATGATGAGAGCATTTTGTGTGACGAAAATGAAGCATAGCCAAACTATATGATTTTGTAGGGATAAGCTTTCTTTGGCTATGTTCTTTTGATAAGACATAATTGCTTGATTAGCATGCTTGAAGTATTATTATTTTTACGTCAATATTAAACTTTTATCTTGAATCTTCCGGATCTGAACATTAATGCCACATTAAAGAAAATTACATTGAGAAATATGCTAGGAAGCATTCCACATCAAAAATTCTGTTTTTATCATTTACCTACTCGAGGACGAGCAGGAATTAAGCTTGGGGATGCTTGATACGTCTCCAACGTATGTATAATTTTTTATTGTTCCATGCTATTATATATTCTGTTTTGGATGTTTAATGGGCTTTATTATACACTTCATATTATTTTTGGGACTAACCTATTAACCCAAGGCCCAGTGCAAATTGCTGTTTTTTTTTGCCAATTTCAGTGTTTCGCAGAAAAGGAATATCAAACGGAGTCCAAACGGAATGAAACCTTCGGGAGAGTTATTTTTGGAACAAACGTGATCCAGAGAACTTGGAGTGGACGTCAAGAAATCACCGAGGACGCCACGAGGCAGGGGGCGCACCTACCCCCCTGGGCGCGCCCTCCACCCTCGTGGGCCCCTCGTGGCTCAACCGACCTACTTCTTCCTCCTATATATACCTACGTACCCGAAACCATCGAGGAGCACCACGAAAACCTAATTCCACCGCCACAACCTTCTGTACCCGTGAGATCCCATCTTGGGGCCTTTTCCGGCCCTCTACCGGAGGTGGCATCGATCACAGAGGGCTTCTACATCAACACCATAGCCTCTCCAATGATGCGTGAGTAGTTTACCATAGACCTTCGGGTCCATAGTTATTAGCTAGATGGCTTCTTCTCTCTCTTTGGATCTCAATACAAAGTTCTCCTCGATCTTCTTGGAGATCTATTCGATGTAACTCTTTTTGCGGTGTGTTTGTCAATATCTGATGAATTGTGGGTTTATGATCAAGATTATCTATGAACAATATTTGAATCTTCTCTAAATTCTTTTATGTATGATTGGTTATCTTTGCAAGTCTCTTCGAATTATCAGTTTGGTTTGGCCTACTAGATTGATCTTTCTTGCAATGGGAGAAGTGCTTAGCTTTGGGTTCAATCATGTGGTGCTCGATCCCAGTGACAGTAGGGGAAACGACACGTATTGTATTGATAAAAAGATGGGGTTTATATCATATTGCATGACTTTATCCCTCTACATCATGTCATCTTACCTAATGCGTTACTCTGTTCTTATGAACTTAATACTCTAGATGCATGCTGGATAGCGGTCGATGTGTGGAGTAATAGTAGTAGATGCAGGCAGGAGTCGGTCTACTTGTCGCGGACGTGATGCCTATATACATGATCATGCCTAGATATTCTCATAATTATGCACTTTTCTATCAATTGATCGACAGTAATTTGTTCACCCACCGTAATACTTATGCTATCTTGAGAGAAGCCACTAGTGAAACCTATGGCCCGGGGTCTATTCTCCATCATATTAATCTTCCGTCAACAAGCTATTTCTATCGCCGTTTATTTTTCTTTCTTTACTTTTAGTCTTTATCATAAAAATACCAAAAATATTATCTTATCATCTCTATCAGATCTCACTTTTGCAAGTGGTCATGAAGGGACTGACAACCCCTTTATCGCGTTGGTTGCAAGGTTCTTATTTGTTTGTGTAGGTACGAGGGACTTGCGTGTGGCCTCCTACTAGATTGATACCTTGGTTCTCAAAAACTGAGGGAGATACTTACGCTACTTTGCTGCATCACCCTTTCCTCTTCAAGGGAAAACCAACGTAGTGCTCAAGAGGGAGAACGATGCTTATGTGAAAAAGCTTCAACCTGATAAGCTCAAACCCAAATCGGAGAAATTGTCTTCATAGGATACCCAAAGGAGACAGTTGGGTACACCTTCTATCACAGATCCGAAGGCAAGACATTCGTTGCTAAGAATGGATCCTTTCTAGAGAAGGAGTTTCTCTCGAAAGAAGTGAGTGGGAGGAAAGTAGAACTTGATGAGGTAACTGTACCTGCTCCCTTATTGGAAAGTAGTTCATCACAGAAATCTGTTCCTGTGACTCCTACACCAATTAATGATGATGATCATGTGACTTCAGATCAAGTTACTACCGAACCTCATAGGTCAACCAGAGTAAGATCCGCACCAGAGTGGTACAGTAAACCTATTCTGGAGGTCATGTTACTTGACCATGACGAACCTACGAACTATGAGGAAGCGATGATGAGCCCAGATTCCGCAAAATGGCTTGAGGCCATGAAATCTGAGATGGGATCCATGTATGAGAACAAAGTGTGGACTTTGGTTGACTTGCCGATGATCGACAAGCCATCGAGAATAAATGGATCTTCAAGAAGAAGACTGACGCTGACGGTAATGTTACTGTCTACAAAGCTCGACTTGTTGCAACAGGTTTTCAACAAGTTCAAGGGGTTGACTACGATGAGACTTTCTCACCCGTAGCGATGCTTAAGTCTGTCCGAATCATGTTAGGAATTGCCGCATTTTATGATTATGAAATTTGGCAAATGGATGTAAAGACTGCATTCCTGATTGGATTTCTGGAAGAAGAGTTGTATATGATGCAACCTGAAGGTTTTATCGATCCAAAGGATGCTAACAAAGTGTGCAAGCTCCAGCGATCCATCTATGGACTAGTGCAAGCATCTCGGAGTTGGAATAAACGTTTTGATAGTGTGATCAAAGCATATGGTTTGTTATAGACTTTTGGAGAAGCCTGTATTTACAAGAAAGTGAGTGGGAGCTCTGTAGCATTTCTAATATTATATGTGGATGACATATTGTTGATTGGAAATGATATAGAATTTCTGGATAGCATAAAAGGATACTTGAATAAGAATTTTTCAATGAAAGACCTCGGTGAAGCTGCTTATATATTGGGCATCAAGATCTATAGAGATAGATCAAGACGCTTAATTGGACTTTCAGAAAGCACATACCTTGATAAAGTTTTGAAGAAGTTCAAAATGGATCAAGCAAAGAAAGGGTTCTTGCCTGTGTTACAAGGTGTGAAGTTGAGTCAGACTCAATGTACGACCACTGCAGAAGATAGAGAGAAAATTAAAGGTGTTCCCTATGCTTCAGCCATAGGCTCTATCATGTATGCAATGCTGTGTACCAGACCTGATGTGTGTCTTGCTATTAGTTTAGCAGGGAGGTACCAAAGTAATCCAGGAGTGGATCACTGGACAGCGGTCAAGAACATCCTGAAATACCTGAAAAGGACTAAGGATATGTTTCTCATTTATGGAGGTGACAAAGAGCTCGTCGTAAAAGGTTACATCGATGCAAGTTTTGACACTGATCCGGATGACTCCAAGTCACAAACCGGATACGTATTTATATTGAACGGTGGAGCTGTCAGTTGGTGCAGTTCTAAGCAAAGCTTCGTGGCGGGATCTACATGTGAAGTGGAGTACATAGCTGCTTCGGAAGCAACAAATGAAGGAGTCTGGATGAAGGAGTTCATATCCGATCTAGGTGTCATACCTAGTGCATCGGGTCCAATGAAAATCTTTTGTGACAATACTGGTGTAATTGCCTTGGCAAAGGAATCCAGATTTCACAACGGAACCAAGCACATCAAGAGACGCTTCAATTCCATCCGCGACCAAGTCAAGGAGGGAGACATAGAGATTTGCAAGATACATACGGATCTGAATGTTGCAAACCCGTTGACTAAGCCTCTCTCACGAGCAAAACATGATCAGCACCAAGACTCCATGGGTGTTAGAATCATTACTGTGTAATCTAGATTATTGACTCTAGTGCAAGTGGGAGACTGAAGGAAATATGCCCTAGAGGCAATAATAAAGTTGTTATTTATATTTCCTTATATCATGATAAATGTTTATTATTCATGCTAGAATTGTATTAACCGGAAACTTAGTACATGTGTGAATACATAGACAAACTAAGTGTCACTAGTATGCCTCTACTTGACTAGCTCGTTGAATCAAAGATGGTTAAGTTTCCTAGCCATAGACATGAGTTGTCATTTGATTAACGGGATCACATCATTAGAGAATGATGTGATTGACTTGACCCATTCCGTTAGCTTAGCATTTGATCGTTTAGTATATTGCTATTGCTTTCTTCATGACTTATACATGTTCCTATGACTATGAGATTATGCAACTCCCGAATACCGGAGGAACACTTTGTGTGCTACCAAACGTCACAACATAACCGGGTGATTATAAAGGTGCTCTACAGGTGTCTCCGATAGTACTTGTTGAGTTGGCATAGATCAAGATTAGGATTTGTCACTCCGATTGTCGGAGAGGTATCTATGGGCCCTCTCGGTAATGCACATCACTATAAGCCTTGCAAGCAATGCAACTAATGAGTTAGTTGCGGGATGATGTATTACGGAATGAGTAAAGAGACTTGCCGGTAACGAGATTGAACTAGGTATTGAGATACCGACGAACAAATCTCGGGCAAGTAACATACCGATGACAAAGGGAACAACGTATGTTGTTATGCGGTTTGAGCGATAAAGATCTTCGTAGAATATGCAGGAACCAATATGAGCATCCAGGTTCCGCTATTGGTTATTGACCAGAGACGTGTCTCGGTCATGTCTACATAGTTCTCGAACCCGTAGGGTCCGCACGCTTAACGTTCGGTGACGATCGGTAATATGAGTTTATGTGTTTTGATGAACCGAAGGTAGTTAGGAGTCATGGATATGATCACGGACATGACGAGGAGTCTCGAAATGGTCGAGACATAAAGATCGATATATTGGATGACTATGTTTAGAATTCGGAAGGGTTCTGGGTAAGTTCGGACAAATACCGGAGTACCGGGGGTTACCGGAACCCCCCGGGGAGTGTAATGGGCCTATTGGGCCTTAGTGGAGAAGAGGAGGGGCGGCCAGGGCAGGCCGCGCCCCCCCTCCCCCTCTAGTCCGAATTGGACTAGGAGGAGGGGCGGCGCCCCCCTTTTTCCTTCCCCCTCTCTCCTTCCTTCCCTCCTACTCCTACTCTTGGAAGGGGGAATCCTACTCCCGGTGGGAGTAGGACTCCTCCAGGGAGTGCCATAGGAGGGCCGGCCCTCCCCCCTCCTCCACTCCTTTATGTACAGGGAGGGGGGCACCCCATAGACACAAGTTGATTAGTTGATCTTTTAGCCGTGTGCGGTGCCCCCCTCCACCATAATCCACCTCGGTCATATCGTAGCGGTGCTTAGGCGAAGCCCTGCGTCGGTAGCTTCATCAACACCGTCATCACGCCGTCGTGCTGACGGAACTCTCCCTCGAAGCTCTACTGGATCGTGAGTTCGTGGGACGTCACCGAGCTGAACGTGTGCAGATCGCGGAGGTGTCGTACGTTCGGTACTAGGATCGGTCGATCGTGAAGACGTACGACTACATCAACCGCGTTGTCGTAACGCTTTCGCTTACGGTCTACAAGGGTACGTGGATGACACTCTCCCCTCTCGTTGCTATGCATCACCATGTTCTTGCGTGTGCATAAGAATTTTTTTGAAATTACTACATTCCCCAACACTTCCCTCCTCCCTCCTCCTTCCTTCCCCCTCCAGAAATTATGGTAAGGGGGGCCGAATATGACTAGGGCTCCAAGTAGGATTCCTCCTACTTGGGCGCCCCCTTGGCTTCTCCCTCTCCCTCCCACCTATATAGATGAGGGGGAGGGAGGCGCCTAAAATACAGAACAACATTTGTTAGCCGTGTGCGGCACCTCCCTCCACAGATTACACCTCTGGTCATATCTTCATAGTGCTTAGGCGAAGACCCGCGCGGATCACTTCACCATCACTGTCACCACGCCGTCGTGCTGACGGAACTCTCCCTCGACACTTTGCTGGATCAAGAGTTCGAGGAACGTCATCGAGCTGAACGTGTGCAGAACTCAGAGGTGCCGTACGCTCGGTGCTTGATCGGTCAGAACGAGAAGAAGTTCGACTACATCAACCGCATTGTCAAACGCTTCCGCTTTCGGTCTACGAGGGTATGTAGACACACTCTCCCCCTCTCGTAGCTATGCATCTCCTAGATAGATCTTGCGTGAGCGTAGGAATTTTTTTGAAATTACATGCTACATTTCCCAACAAATTAGACATCAAAACACATATTAGAAAAAATATTAGTCATGTATTTAAAAGATGTAAACATGTATAAAAAATGTTTTTGATGTGTACAAAGAATTTAAAGATGTGTATGAAAAATGTAGATATGTGTTGGAGAAATAGACATCTAAACATATATTTGAAAGATAATATTAATCATGTATTTAAAAAAATGTTAAACATGAATAAAAAGTTATTCCTGTTGCATTCGGAAAATGCACAACGTGCATAAAAATAGTAGACATTAAAGCATATATTAAATAAAATGTTAATCATGTATTATGGAAATGTTAGACGTGCACAAAAAAATTGTCCTTGATTTATGAAAAATATACATTATTCGTGAAAAGAAGTAGACACGTGTTTAAAATCAAAGATGCCCCCACAAGAAAATAAAAATAAAAATAAAACAAGTTTTTTAGAAAAACACGAAGGAAACCAACAAACAAACAAAGAAAACAAGAAATCAATAAAACCAAATATTGAAAAGGAGAAAATAAAATAAAATAAGCAAAAAAAGGGTTACAAAAACAGTGGAAAATGATAAGAACAATATAAACCAGACGCTACACTGTTGGGCCGGCCTGCTATCCCGCCCGGGAGCAATTCCTACGAGTGGGAAATAGCTCTCGCGATAAACAGGTTGTGTGCTGGTGTTTTATCTGCATAATCAATTTATTTTCTTCTCTCGGGTCGGAAAATGTCAGAGCTCACAAGAACATGTCTACAACGAGTACTTGTGGTATGTGTGGTGGGTTGGATTCTTGGCGACACTCTTTGCTAGAGTGTTCGATGGCTAGAAGCGTGTGGGCTTTGGTTGATGGAGATTTAGCAGAACACCTATGCGAGACAACTGAACCCAGCACGAGACCGGGGGGGGGGGGGCTATGTCCCGCCTAATGCGAGGCGGTAGCTTGCCTGGCCTGCATGCAACTGATTTGTGGGTCGGTCGAGTAGTGCTAACGTCCGCCCACTTTTTCCTTTTTATGTTTATCTTTTCTGTTTTCAATTTTTGTTTCCATTTTTCTCTTTTGCTTAATTTCCATTTTCCTATTTTCCTTTTAGTTTTATGAAATATTCATCACACATTTAAAAAATGTTAATCATGTACTCCCTCTGTCCCGAAAGAACTGTCGTAGCCCTTAACCACAATTGTGCATGAGTTAGTTAAGAGTTGCGACAGTTTTTCCGGGATAGAGGGAGTATTTGAGAAAAGGTTAAACATGTATAACAAGAATATTTCTGATGTACACGAATAATGTACAATTTGTATGAAAAAAGTAGTCATCAAAGAAGTATTTCAAAAGATGTTAATCATGTATTTAAAAAATGTTAAGCGTGTATAAAAATGTTTCTAGTCTACACAAAAAATGTACGATGTGTACGAGAAATGTAAACATAAAAACATATGTTTCAAGAAAAAATTGATAATGCATTTGAAAAATGTAAGCCTGTATGAAAAAAGTTTAATATGTGTACAAAAAATGTAAAATATGCATGATAAAATTAGACATCAAAACACATATTTGAAAAAAAAATAGTCATGTATTTAGAAAAATGTAAACATGTATCAATTTTTTTTTGATGTGTACAAAGAATGTAAACATGTGTATGAAAAATGTAGATATGTGCTGGAAAAATAGACATCTAAACATATATTTGAAAAATAATATTAATCATGTATTTGAAAAAGGTTAAAAGTGAATAAAAAGTTATTCCTGTTGCATTCGGAAAATGTACAACGTGCATGAAAAAGAGTAGACATTAAAGCATATATTAAATAAAATGTTAATCATGTATTTTGGAAATGTTAGCCGTGCACACAAAAAATGTCCCTGATTTATGAAAAATATACATTATTCGTGAAAATAAGTAGAGACGTGTTGAAAAAATAAAAGATGCCCCCACAAAAAAAGAAAAATAAAACAAGTTTATTAGAAAAATGCGAAGGAAACCGGCAAACAAACAAAGAAAACAAGAAATCAATAAAACCAAAGATTGAAAAGGAGAAAATAAAAAAATAAAATAAGTGAAAAGGGGGTTACAAAACAATGGAAAACGAGAAGAAAAACATGAACCAGACGCTACACCGTTGGGTCGGCCTTCTATTTCCCGCCTGGGAGCAATTCCTATGAGTGGGAAATAGCTCTCGCGGTAAATAGGTTGTGTGTTGGTGTTTTATCTGCATGATCAATTTACTTTCTTCTCTCGGGCTGGAAGATGCAGAGCTCACAAGAACATATCTACAACGAGTACTTGTGGTCTGTGTGGTGCGGAGGATTCTTGGCGATACTCTTTGCTAGAGTGTTCGATGGCTAGATGCGTGTGAGCTTTGGTTGATGGAGATTTAGCAGAACACCTATGCGAGACAACTGAACCCAGCGCGAGATAGTGGCTGATAGATACATTATCGCATGTTTCGTTTGTAAGATTGGTTGTCACACTCTGGGCCATCTGGTGGGCACGTCGAAAGGCAATTTATGGTGAGATTTTTCAGAGCCCATCGACCACACATGGTTTATATGCAGATTCATTGATGAGTTGAATATGGAGCAGGCAGAAAGGTCCCGAACCACTAGGTGACCGGGCAGAACAAGGGTGAGACGAAGCGATGGAAATATGCCCTAGAGGCAATAATAAAGTTGATATTATTATATTTCCTTATTCATGACAAAGGTTTATTATTCATGCTAGAATTGTATTGACCGAAAACTTAAATACATGTGTGGATACATAAACAAATACCGTGTCCCTAGTAAGCCTCTACTAGACTAGCTCGTCAAAAGATAGTTAAGGTTCCCTACCATAGACATGAGTTGTCATTTGATAACTCGATCGCATCATTAGGAGAATGATGTGATGGACAAGACCCAACCTTTAACATAGCATATGATCATTCAGTTTATTGCTACTGCTCTCTTAATGTCAAATACATGATTCTTCGACCATGAGATCATGCAACTCCCGGACTCCGGAGGAATGCCTTGTGTGCCATCAAACGTCACAACGTAACTAGGTGATCATAAAGGTGCTTTACAGGTATCTCTGAAGGTGTTTGTTGGGTTGGCATGGATCGAGACTGGGATTTGTCACTCCGTGTGACAGAGAGGTATCTCTGGGCCCTCTCGGTAATACAACATCACAAGAAGCTTGCAAGCAAAGTGACTAAGGAGTTAGTTACAGGATGATGTATTACGGAACGAGTAAAGAGACTTGCCAGTAACGAGATTGAACTAGGTACGGAGATACCGACGACCGAATCTCGGGCAAGTAACATACCGACGGACAAAAGGAACTACGTATATTGTCATAAAGGTTCGGCCGATAAAGATCTTCGTAGAATATGTAGGAACCAATATGGGCATCCAGGTCCCGCTGCTGGCCATTGACCGGAGAAGCGTCTCGGTCATGTCTACATCATTCTCGAACCCGTAGGGTCCGCACGCTTAACGTTCGTTGACGATATAATATTATATGACTTATGTATGTTGGTGACCGAATGTTGTTCGGAGTCCCGGATGAAATCATGGACATGACGAGGAGCTTCGGAATGGTCCGGAGGTAAAGATTGATATATATAATGATATGGTTAGGCCAAGGGGTAAGGCCCATGGGGCTTTAGGTCGGTGCAAAAGGAAGTTTTACGGAGGTCAGGGACCAGACGTTAGGGTCGGCGTCTGGCCTCGGGCCAGACGCCCAGGACTGTGGCGTCTGGTCCTAGAGTCCGAGAAGGACTCTTGCCTTGCGGGCTAAAACGACTTTGAGGAGGCACTTTCTCCAAGAAACGACCCCTAGGCCCAACATATAAATAGAGGGGAAGGGCTAGCACCCGAAACACATCAAGATTCACCAAGCCGTGTGCCGGCAACCCCGCCCCTCTAGTTTATCCTCCGTCATACTTTCCGTTGTGCTTGGCGAAGCCCTGCGAAGATTGTTCTTCACCACCACCGTCAGCATGCCGTCGTGCTGCTGGAATTCATCTACTACATTGCCCCTCTTGCTGGATCAAGAAGGCGAGGACGTCATCGAGCTGAATGTGTGCTGAAGGCGGAGGTGTGATACGTCTCCAACGTATCTATAATTTTTGATTGTTCCATGCTAATATATATTCTGTTTTGGATGTTTAATGGGCTTTATTATACACTTTTATATTATTTTTGGGACTAACAAATTAACCGGAAGCCCAGCCCAAAATGTTGTTTTTTTTGCCTATTTCAGTGTTTCGAAGGAAAAGGATATCAAACGGAGTCCAAACGGAATGAAACCTTCGGGAACGTGATTTTCGGAACAAACGTGATCCAGAGGACTTGGAGTGGATGTCAAGCAATCAACGAGGAGGCCACGAGGCAGGGAGGCGCGCCTGCCCCCCTGGGCGCGCCCCCCACCCTCGTGGGCCCCTCGTAGCTCTCCTGACCGACCTCTTTCACCTATATATACTCATATACCCTAGAAACATCATATACGGAGCAAAAACCCTAATTCCACCGCTGCAACCTTCTGTACCCGTGAGATCCCATCTTGGGGCCTTTTTCGGCGCTCCGCCGGAGGGGGCATTGATCACGGAGGGCTTCTACATCAACACCATAGCCTCTCCGATGATGTGTGAGTAGTTTACCTCAGACCTTCGGGTCCATAGTTATTAGCTAGATGGCTTCTTCTCTCTCTTTGGATCTCAATACAAAGTTCTCCTCAATTCTCTTGGAGATCTATTTGATGTAACTCTTTTTGCGGTGTGTTTGTCGAGATCCGATGAATTGTGGGTTTGTGATCAAGATTATCTATGAACAATATTTAAATCTCCTCTGAATTCTTTTATGTATGATTGGTTATCTTTGCAAGTCTCTTCGAATTATCAGTTTGGTTTGGCCTACTAGATTGATCTTTCTTGCAATGGGAGAAGTGCTTAGCTTTGGGTTCAATCTTGCGGTGCTCGATCCCAGTGACAGTAGGGGAAACGACACGTATTGTATTGTTTCCATCGAGGATAAAAAGATGGGGTTTATATCATATTGCATGAGTTTATCCCTCTACATCATGTCATCTTGCTTAAAGTGTTACTCCGTTCTTATGAACTTAATACTCTAGATGCATGCTGGATAGCGGTCGATGTGTGGAGTAATACTAGTAGATGCAGGCAGGAGTCGGTCTACTTGTCACGGACGTGATGCCTATATACATGATCATACCTAGATATTCTCATAATTATGCACTTTTCTATCAATTGCTCGACAGTAATTTGTTCACCCACCGTAATACTTATGCTATATTGAGAGAAGCCACTAGTGAAACCTATGGGCCCCGAGTCTATTTTCCATCATATTAATCTTCCGTTAATAAGTTATTTCTATCTTTGTTTATTTTGCAATCTTTACTTTAATCTTTATCATAAAAATACCAAAAATATTAGCTTATCATCTCTATCAGATCTCACTTTTGCAAGTGGCCGTGAAGGGATTGACAACCCCTTTATCGCGTTGGTTGCAAGGTTCTTATTTGTTTGTGTAGGTACGAGGGACTTGCGTGTGGCCTCCTACTGGATTGATACCTTGGTTCTCAAAAACTGAGGGAAATACTTACGCTACTTTGCTGCATCACCCTTTCCTCTTCAAGGGAAAACCAACGCAGTTCTCAAGAGGTAGCAAGAAGGATTTCTGGCGCCGTTGCCGGGGAGTCTACACACAAGTCAAGACATACCAAGTACCCATCACAAACTCTTATCCCTCGCATTACATTATTTTCCATTTGCCTCTCGTTTTCCGCTCCCCCACTTCACCCTTGCCGTTTTATTCGCCCTCTTTTTCCATTCGCCTCTTTTTCGCTTGCCTCGTCGTTATGTCTAGTCCTTTATTTACTCCTTTGTCTCCTGAGAATGAAGTTCTTAATTTTAAACAAAGGGAGGGAGAAATTCTAAAAGATGCTTGGTACAGAATTTGCAATGCGCAAAATAGATCTACTAGGAAGCAATCTACTTCCGTTCTTCTTCGCAATTTTTATGTAGGCATCACTCCCTGGAATAGATATATTCTTGATACCATTACCGAAGGGAATTTTTTGGATAGCCATACTTTTGATTCTTATATTGCTATGATAGATTTGTTTGGGCCACCACCTCTCTTGGTTAATGGAACTATTTTAGCTTTGGAACATGTGATGCAAAGGCTTGAAATTATTGAAAATAAAGTCGCTACAGTAGAGTTGATTGAAAATTTGGATAAAAAGATCCACAACCAAATTACCCAATATGGATCTAAGGTAGGAGTTGCTCTTAAAATTTTCAAAGAAAAGGAACCCATGCTTGATTAAAAGATAGATCAAGATTCCACTAGAATTGATAAAATTGAGGATATTATTACCAACTTTGGGTCAGCCTTTTCTTCCACGAAAAATACTCCAAAACCTCCTACTAAAATTGCCAAATTGATGTATGTTCCTAAAAATAAGGGTGAAACTTCTAGTAAGGAAAACGCGGATCTCAAATCCATAAGAGTTCACCCCAACTTTCTTGCTATCATTAAGGAACCTTTTGCTACAAATGATTTTCTTGATTTCTTGCCTAGGGGTTTAATCAATAATAAAAATAAGGAAACTCCTAAGGGTTATAAGTGTTCTATTGAAGAGTTGCCTCCCAAAGATGGCAATACCTAGATCTATCCTTACTTTTATGCCTAGCTAGGGGCGTTAAACGATAGCGCTTGTTGGGAGGCAACCCAATTTTATTTTATTTTCTTGCTTTTTGGTCCTTTTTAGGAATAAATCTTTGATCTAGCCTCTGGTTAGATTTTTTTTTGTGTTTTAGTTAGTGTTTGTGTCAAGTTAAACCTATAGGATCTTCTTGGATGATAGTTATTTGATCTTGCTGAAAATTCCAGAAACTTTCTGTTCACGAAAACAATTGTTAAAAATCTCCAGAACGTGATAAAATACTGATTCCAATTGCAGTAGATCAATAAAAAAATTATCTAGGTCGTCCTATTTTGGTAGAATTTTTGGAGTTCCATAAGTTTGCGTTAGTTACAGATTACTACAGACTGTTCTGTTTTTGACAGATTCTATTTTTGTGTGTTGTTTGTTTATTTTGATGAATCTATGGCTAGTAAAAGAGTTTATAAACCATAGAGAAGTTGGAATACAGTAGGTTTAACACCAATATAAATAAAGAATGAGTTCATTACATTACCTTGAAGTGGTGTTTTCTTTTCTTTCGCCAACGGAGCTCACGAGATTTTCTGTTAAATTTTGTGTTGTGAAGTTTTCAAGTTTTGGGTAAAGATTTGATGGATTATGGAACAATGATTGGCAAGAGCCTAAGCTTGGGGATGCCCATGGCACCCCAAGGTAAAATTCAAGGATAACCAAAAGCTTAAGCTTGGGGATGCCTCGGAAGGCATCCCCTCTTCCGTCTTCATCTATCGGTAACTTTACATGGGGCTATATTTTTATTCACCACATGATATGTGTTTTGCTTGGAGCGTCTTGTATGACTTGAGTCTTTGCTTTTTAGTTTACCACAATCATCCTCGCTGAATACACTTTTGAGAGAGACACACATGATTCGGAATTTATTAGAATACTCTATGTGCTTCACTTATACCTTTTGAGCTATATAGTTTTTGCTCTAGTGCTTCACTTATATCTTTTAGAGCACGGTGGTGGTTTTGTTTTATACAAATTATTGTTCTATCATGCTTCACTTATATCATTTTGAGAGTCCTACAAAACAGCATGGTAATTTGCCTAAATTATGAAATTAGTCCTAATATGATAAGCGTCCAAGATAAGTAAAAACTTTCTTATAAGTGCATTGAATACTAAGAAAAGTTTGATACTTGATGACTGTTTTGAGATATGGAGGTAGTGATATTAAACTTGTGCTAGTTGAGTATTTGTGAATTTGAGAAATACTTGTGTTGAAGTTTGCAAGTCCTGTAGCATGCACGTATGGTAAACATTGTGTAACAAATTTGAAACATGAGGTGTTCTTTGATTGTCCTCCTTATGAGTGGCGGTCGGGGATGAGCGATGGTCTTTTCCTACCAATCTATCCCCCTAGGAGCATGCGCGTAGTGCTTGGTTTTTGATGACTTGTAGATTTTTGCAATAAGTATGTGAGTTCTTTATGACTAATGTTGAGTCCATGGATTATACGCACTCTCATCCTTCCATCATTGCTAGCCTCCTCGGTATCGTGCATTGCCCTTTCTCACCTTGAGAGTTGGTGCAAACTTCGCCGGTGCATCCAAACCCCATGATACGATACGCTCTATCACACATAAACCTACTTACATCTTCCTCAAAACAGCCACCATACCTACCTATTATGGCATTTCCATAGCCATTCCGAGATATATTGCCATGCAACTTTCCACCGTTCCGTTTATCATGACACGCTTTATCATTGTCATGTTGCCTTGCATGATCATGTAGTTGACATCGTATTTGTGGCAAAGCCACCATGCATATTATTTCATACATGTCACTCTTGATTCATTGCCCATCCCGGTACACCACCGGAGGCATTCATATAGAGTCATACTTTGTTCTAGTATCAAGTTGTAATCATTAAGTTGTAAATAAATAGAAGTGTGATGATCATCATTCATAGAGCATTGTCCCAAATAAAAAAAAAGAAAAAGGCCAAATAAAAAATAAAAGAAAGGCCCAAAAAAGGGGACAATACTACTATCCTTTTTCCACACTTGTGCTTCAAAGTAACACCATGATCTTTATGATAGAGAGTCTCTTGTTTTGTCACTTTCATATACTAGTGGGAATTTTTCATTATAGAACTTGGCTTGTATATTCCAACAATGGGCTTCCTCAAATGCCCTAGGTCTTCGTGAGCAAGCAAGTTGGATGCACACCCACTTAGTTTCTTTTGTTGAGCTTTCATACATTTATAGCTCTAGTGCATCCGTTGCATGGCAATCCCTACTCCTTGCATTGACATCAATCGATGGGCATCTCCCTAGCTCGTTGATTAGCCGCGTCAATGTGAGACTTTCTCCCTTTTTGTCTTCTCCACATAACCCCCATCATCATATTCTATTCCACCCATAGTGCTATATCCATGGCTCACGCTCATATATTGCGTGAAAGTTGAAAAAAGTTTGAGATTAATAAAGTATGAAACAATTGCTTGGCTTGTCATCGGGGTTGTGCATGATGAGAGCATTCTTGTTTGACGAAAATGGAGCATGGCCAAACTATATGATTTTGTAGGGATGAACTTTCTTTGGCCATGTTATTTTGAGAAGACATAATTGCTTAGTTAGTATGCTTGAATTATTATTACTTTTATGTCAACATTAAACTTTTATCTTGAATCTTTTGGATATGAATATTCATGCCACAAATAAGAGAATTACATTGAAAATTATGCCAATTAGCATTCCACATCAAAAATTCTGTTTTTTATCATTTACCTACTCGAGGACGAGCAGGAATTAAGCTTGGGGATGCTTGATACGTGTCCAACGTATCTATAATTTTTTATTGTTCCATGCTAATATATATTCTGTTTTGGATGTTTAATGGGCTTTATTATACACTTTTATATTATTTTTGGGACTAACCTATTAACCGGAGGCCAGCCCAAATTGCTGTTTTTTTGCCTATTTGAGTGTTTCCAAGGAAAAGGATATCAAACGGAGCCCAAACGGAATGAAACCTTCGGGAACGTGATTTTCGGAACAAACGTGATCCAGAGGACTTGGAGTGGACGTCAAGAAATCAACGAGGAGGCCACGAGGCAGGGAGGCGCGCCTGCCCCCCCCGGGCGCGCCCCCCATCCTCGTGGGCCCCTCGTAGCTCTCCTGACCGACATCTTTCGCCTATATATACTCATGTACCCTGGAAACATCATATACGGAGCAAAAACCCTAATTCCACCGCCGCAACCTTCTGTACCCGTGAGATCCCATGTTGGGGCCTTTTCCGGCGCTCCACCGGAGGGGGCATTGATCACGGAGGGCTTCTACATCAACACCATAGCCTCTCCAATGATGTGTGAGTAGTTTACCTCAGACCTTCCGGTCCATAGTTATTAGCTATACGGCTTCTTCTCTCTCTTTGGATCTCAATACAAAGTTCTCCTCGATTCTCTTGGAGATCTATTTGATGTAACTCTTTTTCCGGTGTGTTTGTCGAGATCCGATGAATAATGGGTTTATGATCAAGATTATCTATGAACAATATTTAAATCTCCTCTGAATTCTTTTATGTATGATTGGTTATCTTTGCAAGTCTCTTCGAATTATCAGTTTGGTTTGGCCCTACTAGATTGATCTTTCTTGCAATGGGAGAAGTGCTTAGCTTTGGGTTCAATCTTGCGGTGCTCGATCCCAGTGACAGTAGGGGAAACGACACGTATTGTATTGTTGCCATCGAGGATAAAAAGATGGGGTTTATATCATATTGCATGAGTTTATCCCTCTACATCATGTCATCTTGCTTAAAGCGTTACTCCGTTCTTATGAACTTAATACTCTAGATGCATGCTGGATAGCGGTCGATGTGTGGAGTAATAGTAGTAGATGTAGGCAGGAGTCGGTCTACTTGTCATGGACGTGATGCCTGTATACATGATCATACCTAGATATTGTCATAATTATGCACTTTTCTATCAATTGCTCGACAGTAATTTGTTCACCCACCGTAATACTTATGCTATATTGAGAGAAGCCACTAGTGAAACCTATGGCCCCCGGATCTATTTTCCATCATATTAATCTTCCGTCAACAAGCTATTTCAATCTTTGTTTATTTTGCAATCTTTACTTTTAATCTTTATCATAAAAATACAAAAAATATTATCTTATGATCTCTATCAGATTTTACTTTTGCAAGTGGCCGTGAAGGGATTGACAACCCCTTTATCGCGTTGGTTGCAAGGTTCTTATTTGTTTGTGTAGGTACGAGGGACTTGTGTGTGGCCTCCTACTGGATTGATAGCTTGGTTCTCAAAAACTGAGGGAAATACTTACGCTACTTTGCTGCATCACCCTTTCCTTTTTAAGGGAAAACCAACACAGTGCTCAAGAGGTAGCAAGGTGCCGTAAATTCGGTACTTGATCGGGATGGATCGTGAAGGTGTACGACTACATCAACCGCGTTGATAAACGATTCCGCTTAGCGATCGTCAAGGGTATGAAGATGCTCTCCTCCTCTCGTAGCTATACATCTCCATGGATAAATCTTGCATGTGCGTAGAAAATTTTTGTTTTCCATGCAACGTTCCCTAGCACGAAGGCACCCCCACCAGGTTATATGAAAATACATGTGGATGCGGCCACTGCAAGAAATCGAGTGAAGCGTACGGCGACGGCTGTATGTCGCGATGGAGAGGGAAATTAGATGGGAAGCTCCTCCTTGGTAATTTGTGGCATAAATGACGCAATGACACCGGAAGTTAATGCATGTCGAGAGTTTTTATCTCTAGGAGAAGATCTCACAGGAACATTGAGCAAGGAGTGAGGGAGTACATGGGAACATTCAGGGAGATTAATAGTAGGTTTCAATGTTTAATAGTGATTTCGCCTATATGGCAGATAGGTCGCGCGAGGGACGTCGCGGCGCCATATCAATTGTTTGGGCTAGTCCAATATAGCGTTTTATCCCAACGGTTCTGGGAAGTAGGTAGAACTTTCCTGGAACCAGTTTTCCGTTTTATTTTCATTTTTTCTCTTTATGTTTCTTTTCTATTTTTTATGTTAAAAAATTTTGCGATCTTCTTCCAGGTTTATAAATGTTTTTAAAAACCATGAAATTATTTCCCAATTACATGAACATTTTTTGAAATCATGAGTATTTAAAAATTTAAGAACATCGTTTTACAAATTTCTGAACATTTTCTGAATACATAAAATATATAATTTTGTATGTTTGTGACTGTTTCAGTGATATTTTTTAACACTTTTTAAAACTTGTGAAATTGTTTTGAAAATTGGGAACAAAATTTTAAATTCACTAGTTTTTTTGTTTTGATGAAGAATTTTTTAAACAGATGAACATTTTCCAATCATGAACATTGTTTAAATCAGTGAACATTTTGTGAATCAATAAGCTTTTTTGTAAATTATGGACGTTAATTTGATTTTTGTGAACATTTTTAGAAAATCGTGAAAAAAGTTGAATATGAATATTAGAATGCGCAAACATTTTTCAAAATTATGAACAATTTTTTTAATTTCCCAAACATTTTAACATTTTACCAAAATACTCATAACAATATTTGACGGAGCATTTCGTGGTTATTTAACAATTTTTTTTAAAATTTAGTGACATATTTGGATGTTTTTTAAACCTTGAGTTATTTTAAAGAAGAAAAATTGAAACAGGAAAATAATGAAAGGAAGAAAGTAGAAATAATTTATTATTTTGAAAAACACTTGTAATTTTATTCATACTCATACAAATTGCATGTACATTAGTTTGGATGTAAGATCCAAGTAAATACAAAGTAACTCCTAAAACTAATGATTACAAAGAAATCTTTTGGAAACATGTTCTTCGTGGTATCAATCTCTGCTAGAAGAAATACTCCAAAGACTTTGATAAATAGGCTACAATTGGACTGGAGCAACCATGTTGTCCCTCTTTCACCCACATGAACTTTACCAATATTGCTTTTTGAAAGCGCTTTGAGTCGGCCATCCAAAAAGATGGGAAGTCTGTATCGATGAACGTACTTGGGTTGGGGATGACCCCCTAGAAGTGCGGGCTGTCGAATCATGATATCTTCATCATGGTGTGGATGAAAGATTTCACCTCCACAAAGAATCAAACCAACGGAAAAAAACTTGACACGTCAACATAAACTGCGAGGACAAAAAACTCTCTAACCTCATGACGCCATAAAAAAGATAATTTTATTCTCATAAAATACGAAGAAGATCGCTAGACATTGACGAAGAATATATCAATCTTGAAGATGTGAGGTCCCTCCACCTTGCATCGACAAGATGACAGCCGAAGGCAAAGAGGACGAAAAATCCATGGCGGCGGGGCGTCCAGCCCAGTTCATGGGCCGGTCCAATAGGGCGTGCCGGAGGCGAGCGGCTGAGCGTCGGCTTGTTCTTCAGCGCGTCACACGCTGCATAGGAGCCTCCCCTGCGTGCTGGCGTTTTATCTGCAGTGATCAATTTCTTTTCTTCTCCCAGGCAGGAATCTACAGCCGAGCTGCTTGATTTTCAGGACTATCATGCATTGTTTTTTTTTAGACAAGACCATCATGCATTGTTGATGACAGTAGCTCTGTATCCGATACAATCAATCGTACGTGCATGCAGTTCTGCAGCCCATTCCGGTACACGTGATGTCGTATTCGGAACTGGAACAAACAAACAACTCAAAACTCTTGGACCCTTGAAAAAAAAGACACTTGCAACAGAAACCAACGATTATCTGTCAGTCATCGACGCGATCCACTAGCCACCAAAAGCGACGGCTCCAATGATCCAATAATCATCCACTACTGAAGCAAAGCACGTCGAGTTTCAAAAAGAGATGTAAAATGAATATATTCTAAGGCACAGTGGGCTTCAATGGAATTTCAGAAAGAAATGGATGGCGGGTTCCCAAGAACCTGGTTGTAATTTCTTTTTAGCTCGGGTGCTCTGTACCATTGTCAGGCTTTAGTATAATTCTACGGTCCTTTCTGGCAGCAGTTCTTTTCAAATTTTCGTAGAGTAGGTGCACGTTGCTACTACGAGCGCTGAACGAAAGTGCCGAGCATTTTGATTTTGATTGGAGTGTCGAATCTCTCGCCGAGAAAAGGGAAAGGGTTACCTCAAGATTCCCTACTCAACTTGACGAGATACTTAGGGTCTGTTTGGTTCCAATAAGTCACTTGACTTATAAGTCAGGTGATTTATAAGTCACGCCTGTTTGGTTGTCACCTGATTTATAAGTCACCTGACCACATCTTTTTATCTTGTTTTTTAGTAAAGATGGTGGGACCCACGTAAAAGGAGGTGACTTATAAGTTTTAAGTTGGGGTGGAGCAACTTACGACTTATAAGTTGGGATGACTTATAAGTCGGGTCTGTTTGGCAAAATAAGTCATTTTTTTTTCACTTTTCGACTTATAAGTTGGTGACTTATTTGAAACCAAACAGAACAGGCCCTTAGCATTACTTCTTTATTTCTCTCTCTCTCAAAACGATGCTGCTATGCTTGCTGTCTTGGATAGATGATTGATGGTTGAAGCACAATCGATTTGACACACATGCGAGAAGATTCCGAGTGAGCATGCATGCACAGCCGCCTTGCCCCTTGCAACGATCCAGTATCGAATGACCGGACAAAATCCCGAAACAAATAAGTATACCATTCTTTAATTAGTACTCACGCTTTACCGCAACTAAATCGCAGATCGCTTTCATTCACGGGAATAAACAAGGCAGGGGAATGTGATATAGGTGGTGTTTGGTTCTCTAGTCCTAGGATTTTTTCTAGTCCCAACTAAAAAGTCCCTAGTCCCTAAAAAGTCCCTCCCTGTTTGTTTCCAGAGACTAAAAAGTCTCTAGTCCCTTCCTAGAGGTTATTAAATGACCATGTTGCCCCTAATATATAGAAAAATAACAATCAAACAACACCATGGGGTGGCGGGCCAATGAGTGCATGGAGGGGCATTATTGGAAAGTCCCAAAAAGACTCTCTTTGAGAGTCTTCTTTATTTAGTCCCAAATGCCTAGTTTAGTCCCTAAAAAGTCCCTCCCGTTTGGTAAAAAAATATCTAAAAGGGATTTTTTCTAGTCCCTACATAAAAAAGTCCCTGGAAACAAACAGCCCCATATTCTCTCTCTCTCCTCTCGGTAATTTTGCTTGCAGCTGCAGATCTCCTCGTCATCTTCGCGGAATCTGCACTGCGGATTCCTGTGGGCCACTCCAGGCAGGAAGCCCACGTGATCTCGCTGATCTGGCGCGTGGGGCTGGTGCCGATAGAACGCGTGGCCTGGTTCACGTCCCTCCGTGGCCATCTGGACGGCTGCGCCAGCGCGACCCACGAGGGAGGAAAAGGTCAACACTGACGTGGACCCACAGGCCCGCGCCGGGAAACGTCCGTCCAGGACACGTGTCACCCGACGCGTCCCACGTCCCCCAACGGCCTCAAGCTGTCGCGCACCCCTACGAGAGGACGAGGGGTTCAGGTAGACCAGGACCACGCGCACCGGCTCCATCTTTAATTGTCCTCGTGCATCGCAGGACCAGTCCCCGCTCCATGTGGTTAGTGCTAGTTTTTTTAATGATAAAAGAGTTTTATTCGATATTCATAGGGTTACAATTAAGTGGCAAAAGCTCCTCGATATAAGGAGGGCACTGCCCAAGCCATACAGTTGTAATACTCTCTATACGACTATACGTAGCTAAACGATCTGCTACCCTATTCTATTCTTGCTTAATTTTTGAAGGAATAAACTCTCTTTCACTCATAAGATGACGAATCTCAGCAACTAAATGACCATATGCCGAATGGGAGAGACTTTCACCCTCAAGGCCAAAAGAGCCTGTGAAGAGTCGGATTGAACGATGATAGGAAGATTACAGTGCTGAATTGCTAATGCCATTCCTTGCATTATTGCATGTAGTTCCGCCTCCAACGCATCATTACAGTTGAAAATACACCGGTAGGCTGCAAAGATGACACTACCATCATGTTACCATACCTGTTGCCGCTGATCCATCCATAGACGAAAACGCCCCATCGACCGATAACGCAGCTTGGCCAGCCGCCGGTCGCGGCCGTGGCATCAGCACCGCCTCACCGCGAGGCCTGACTGGATCTTCACACTACACTGGCATCTTCCCCTTGATGATCTCCTCTGTAAAGTATCTTCTAGCCAAGTGTAGCGAGTGCATATAACTTTGAAGGTAGTCGGCCGTCACCGCCGGATTCGGTATAGCTTTACCATGCGACATGTCCGACCGTAGCGTCCAAATCCTCCAGATTAACATTATGGTGCAGTCCCGCATTTCATCATTGCAATTCATCAGAATATTCAAAAGCCACTCATTACCTGTATCCCGCAGCAATTGATGATCAGGGAGGTTCCACATTGAACGCATATGCGTCCACACTGCTCGAGCATAAACACAAGTGACCAGCGCATGGAAGCTGGTCTCCCTTTCTGTACCACAGAGAGGACATGTATCTCGAGTGGATATGTGCCTATATTTCTTGCAAGAATTAGTTGCAAGCGCTCCTGACATAGCCTTCCACGCCATAATTCTCATCTTGAGCGGAACCCGAGCTTCCCAAACTCGCCTCCAGATGGGCATGTGTCCGCTCGGGCTGGTATTTGATGCGCCCAACGCATGTGCCACTTGGTTCTCTGCTGCTAGATGATAAGCACTCTTAACTGTGAACAGTCCACTCTTCTCCAGAAACCAAGCTAGGAAATCTTGGCCCCCTCTTGGTGACGTCCGGATCTTCAAAATTTCGCGGACGTCCATATCTCAGAAATATTGCCGCAACCTCTTCATATTCCATGCACCAGAGTCATCCAGAAAGTCCGCGACCCAACTGTATCTGCAATTTCTTTTTGGGATGATCGGTCTGAAATCGTGCCTCCTCGGGATCCAGGGATCCCTCCAAGTTTTGATTAAAGAACCATCTCCCACTCGCCATATAAGCCCCTTCTTCAACAGCTCTAATCCATACATGATTCCCTTCCACACAGCACACGAACTCGATGGAAAAATTGTATCAAGAAGATTCCCATTGGGATAATATTTAGCCCGAAGTAAACGAGCACATCAACTCTCCGGACTGTCAAGCAATCTCCAAGCTTGCTTTGCAAGTAGTGCTACCTCTTGAGCACTGCGTTGGTTTTCTCTTGAAGAGGAAAGAGTGATGCAGCAAAGTAGCGTAAGTATTTCCCTCAGTTTTTGAGAACCAAGGTATCAATCCAGTAGGAGGCCACATGCAAGTCCCTCGTACCTACACAAATAAATAAGAACCTTGCAACCAACGCGATAAAGGGGTTGTCAATCTCGGCCTTCGCGGCCACTTGCAAAAATGAGATCTGGTAGAGATGATGAGATAATATTTTTGGTATTTTCATGATAAAGATTAAAAGTAAAGATTGCAAAATAAACAAAGATAGAAATAGCTTGTTGACGGAAAATTAATATGATGGAAAATAGACCCGGGGGCCATAGGTTTCACTAGCGGCTTCTCTCAATATAGCATAAGTATTACGGTGGGTGAACAAAATACTGTCGAGCAATTGATAGAAAAGTGCATAATTATGATAATATCTAGGTATGATCATGTATATAGGCATCACGTCCATGACAAGTAGACCGACTCCTGCCTACATCTACTACTATTACTCCACACATCGACCGCTATCCAGCATGCATCTAGAGTATTAAGTTCATAAGAACGGAGTAACGCTTTAAGAAAGATGACATGATGTAGAGGGATAAACTCATGCAATATGATATAAACCCCATCTTTTTACCCTCGGTGGCAACAATACAATACGTGTCGTTTCCCCTACTATCACTGGGATCGAGCACCGCAAGATTGAACCCAAAGCTAAGCACTTCTCCCATTGCAAGAAAGATCAATCTAGTAGGCCAAACCAAACTGATAATTCGAAGAGACTTGCAAAGATAACCAATCATACATAAAAGAATTCAGAGGAGATTCAAATATTGTTCATAGATAATCTTGATCATAAACCCACAATTCATCGGATCTCGACAAACACACCGCAAAAAGAGTTACATCAAATAGATCTTCAAGAGAATCGAGGAGAACTTTGTATTGAGATCCAAAGAGAGAGAAGAAGCTATCTAGCTAATAACTATGGACCCGAAGGTCTGAGGTAAACTACTCACACATCATCGGAGAGGCTATGGTGTTGATGTAGAAGCCCTCCATGATCAATGCCCCCTCCGGCGGAGCGCCGGAAAAGGTCCCAAGATGGGATCTCACGGGTACAGAAGGTTGCGGCGGTGCAATTAGAGTTTTTGCTCCATATATGATGTTTCCTGGTTATATGAGTATATATAGGCGAAAGAGGTCGGTCAGGAGAGCTACGAGGGGCCCACGAGGGTGGGGGGCGCGCCCAGGGGGGCAGGCGCGCCTCCCTGCCTCGTGGCCTCCTCGTTGATTGCTTGACGTCCACTCCAATTCCTCTGGATCACGTTTGTTCCGAAAATCATGTTCCCGAAGGTTTCATTCCGTTTGGACTCCGTTTGATATCCTTTTCCTTCGAAACACTGAAATAGGAAAAAAACAGCAATTTGGGCTGGGCCTCCGGTTAATAGGTTAGTCCCAAAAATAATATAAAAGTGTGTAATAAAGCCCATTAAACATCCAAAACATAATATATATTAGCATGGTACAATCAAAAATTATAGATACGTTGGAGACGTATCAAGCATCCCAAGCTTAATTCCTGCTCATCCTCGAGTAGGTAAATGATAAAAAAATAGAATTTTTGATGTGGAATGCTACCTGGCATAATTTTCAATGTAATTCTCTTATTTGTGGCATGAATATTCAGATCCGAAAGATTCAAGATAAAAGTCTAATATTGACATAAAAATAATAATACTTCAAGCATACTAACTAAGCAATTATGTCTTCTCAAAATAACATGGCCAAAGAAAGTTCATCCCTACAAAATCATATAGTTTGGTCATGCTCCATTTTCTCACACAAGAATGCTCTCATCATGCACACCCCCGATGACAGCCAAGCAATTGTTTCATACTTTAGTAATCCCAAACTTTTTTCAACTTTCACGCAATATATGAGCGTGAGCCATGGATGTAGCACTATGGGTGGAATAGAATATGATGATGGGGGTTATGTGGAGAAGACAAAAAGGGAGAAAGTCTCACATTGACGCGGCTAATCAACGAGCTAGGGAGATGCCCATCGATTGATGTCAATGCAAGGAGTAGGGATTGCCATGCAACGGATGCACTAGAGCTATAAATGTATGAAAGCTCAACAAAAGAAACTAAGTGGGTGTGCATCCAACTTGCTTGCTCACGAAGACCTAGGGCATTTTAGGAAGCCCGTTGTTGGAATATACAAGCCAAGTTCTATAATGAAATATTCCCACTAGTATATGAAAGTGACAAAACAAGAGACTCTCTATCATAAAGATCATGGTGCTACTTTGAAGCACAAGTGTGGAAAAAGGATAGTAGCATTTTCCCATTTTTTTGGGCGTTTCTTTTTTTTTATTTGGCCTTTTTTTATTTGGGACAATGCTCTATGAATGATGATCATCACACTTCTATTTATTTACAACTCGATACTAGAACAAAGTATGACTCTATATGAATGCCTCCGGCGGTGTACCGGGATGAGCAATGAATCAAGAGTGACATATATGAAATAATATGCATGGTGGCTTTGCCACAAATACGATGTCAACTACATGATCATGCAAGGCAATATGACAATGATAAAGCGTGTCATGATAAACGGAACGGTGGAAAGTTGCATGGCAATATATCTCGGAATGGCTATGGAAATGCCATAATAGGTAGGTATGGTGGCTCTTTTGAGAAAGATGTAAGGAGGTTTATGAAGGAAATATGCCCTAGAGGCAATAATAAAGTATTATATATTTTCTTATATCATGATAAATGTTTATTATTCATGCTAGAATTGTATTAACCGGAAACATAATACATGTGTGAATACATAGACAAACAGAGTGCCACTAGTATGCCTCTACTTGACTAGCTCGTTAATCAAAGATGGTTATGTTTCCTAGCCATAGACATGAGTTGTCATTTGATTAACGAGATCACCTCATTAGGAGAATGACGTGATTGACTTGACCCATTCCGTTAGCTTAGCACCCAATCGTTTAGTATGTTGCTATTGCTTTCTTCATGACTTATACATGTTCCTATGACTATGAGATTATGCAACTCCCGTTTACCGGAGGAACACTTTGTGTGCTACCAAACGTCACAACGTAACTGGGTGATTATAAAGGTGCTCTACAGGTGTCTCCAAAGGTACTTGTTGGGTTGGCGTATTTCGAGATTAGGATTTGTCACTCCGATTGTCGGAGAGGTATCTCTGGGCCCACTCGGTAATGCACATCACTATAAGCCTTGCAAGCATTGTGACTAATGAGTTAGTTGCGGGATGATGTATTACGGAACGAGTAAAGAGACTTGCCGGTAACGAGATTGAACTAGGTATCGAGATACCGACGATCGAATCTCGGGCAAGTAACATACCAATGACAAAGGGAACAACGTATGTTGTTATGCGGTCTGACCGATAAAGATCTTCGTAGAATATGTGGGAGCCAATATGGGCATCCAGGTCCCGCTATTGGTTATTGACCGGAGACGTGTCTCGGTCATGTCTACATAGTTCTCGAACCCGTAGGGTCCGCACGCTTAAAGTTACGATGACAGTTTTATTATGAGTTTATGTATGTTGATGTACCGAAGGAGTTCGGAGTCCCGGATGAGATCGGGGACATGGCGAGGAGTCTCGAAATTGTCGAGACGTAAAGATCGATATATTGGACGACTATATTCAGACTTCGGAAAGGTTCCGAGTGATTCGGGTATTTTTCGGAGTACCGGAGAGTTACGGGAATACGTATTGGGCCTTATTGGGCCATACGGGAAAGAAGAAAAAGGGCCTCAAGGGTGGCCGCACCCCTCCCCTTGGTCTGGTCCGAATTGGACTAGGGAAGGGGGGCGCCCCCTTTCTTCCTTCTCTTTTTCCCTTCCTCTTTTCCTATTCCATATGGGAGGTGGAATCCTACTAGGACTAGGGAGTCCTAGTAGGACTCCACACTTGGTGCGCCCCCTCCTAGGGCCGGCCTCCTCCTCCCTTGCTCCTTTATATACGGGGGCAGGGGGCACCCCAGAGACACAACAATTGATCCTTGAGATCTCTTAGCCGTGTGCGGTGCCCCCCTCCACCATATTACACCTCGATAATACCATTGCGGAGCTTAGGCGAAGCCCTGTGCCGGTGGAACATCATCATCGTCACCACGCCGTCGTGCTGACGAAACTCTCCCTCAACACTCGGCTGGATCGGAGTTCGAGGGACGTCATCGAGCTGAACGTGTGTAGAACTCGGAGGTGCCGTACGTTCGGTACTTGATCGGTCGGATCGTGAAGACGTACGACGACATCAACCGCGTTGTGATAACGCTTCCGCTGTCGGTCTACGAGGGTACGTGGACAACACTCTCCCCTCTCGTTGCTATGCATCACCATGATCTTGCATGTGCGTAGAATTTTTTTTGAAATTGCTACGTTACCCAACAGTTTATGTGTGATAGAGCGTATCGTATCACGGGGTTTGGATGCACCGGCGAAGTTTGCACCAACTCTCAAGGTGAGAAAGGGCAATGCACGGTATCGAAGAGGCTAGCAATGATGGAAGGATGAGAGTGCGTATAATCCATGGATTCAACATTAGTCATAAAGAACTCTCATACTTATTGCAAAAATCTACAAGTCATCAAAAACCAAGCACTATGCGCATGCTCCTAGGGGGATAGATTGCTAGGAAAAGACCATCGCGCGTCCCTGACCGCCACTCATAAGGAGGACAATCAAAGAACACCTCATGTTTCAAATTTGTTACACAACGTTTACCATAATGCATGCTACGGGACTTGCAAACTTCAACACAAGTATTTCTCAAACTCACAAATACTCAACTAGCACAAGTTTAATATCACTACCTCCATATCTCAAAACAGTCATCAAGTATCAAACTTTTCTTAGTATTCAACGCACTTATAAGAAAGTTTTTACTTATCTTGGACACCTATCATATTAGGACTAATTTCATAATTTAGGCAAATTACCATGCTGTTTTGTAGGACTCTCAAAATGATATAAGTGAAGCATGAGAGAACAATAATTTCTATAAAACAAAACCACCACCGTGCTCTAAAAGATATAAGTGAAGCACTAGAGCAAAAACTATATAGCTCAAAAGGTATAAGTGAAGCACATAGAGTATTCTAATAAATTCCGAATCATGTGTGTCTCTCTCAAAAGTGTATTCAGCGAGGATGATTGTGGTAAACTAAAAAGCAAAGACTCAAAATCATACAAGACGCTCCAAGCAAAACACATATCATGTGGTGAATAAAAATATAGCTTCAAGTAAAGTTATCGATAGATGAAGACGAAAAAGGGGATGCCTTCCGGGGCATCCCCAAGCTTAAGCTTTTGGTTGTCTTTGAATTTTACCTTGGGGTGCCATGGGCATCCCCAAGCTTAGGCTCTTGCCAATCCTTGTTCCATAATCCATCAAATCTTTACAAAAAACTTGAAAACTTCACAACACAAAACTTAACAAAAAATCTCGTGAGCTCTGTTAGCGAAAGAAAACAAAACACCACTTCAAGGTACTGTAATGAACTCATTCTTTATTTATATTGGTGTTAAACCTACTGTATTCCAACTTCTCTATGGTTTATAAACTCTTTTACTAGCCATAGATTCATCAAAATAAGCAAACAACACACGAAAAAACAGAATCCGTCAAAAACATAACAGTCTGTAGTAATCTGTAACTAACGCAAACTTCTGGAACTCCAAAAATTCTACCAAAATAGGAAGACCTAGATAATTTGTTTATTGATCTACTGCAATTGGAATCAGTATTTTATCACGTTCTGGTGATTCTTAACAATTGTTTTCTTGAATAAAAAGTTTCTGGAATTTTCAGCAAGATCAAATAACTATCATCCAAGAAGATCCTATAGGTTCTACTTGGCACAAACACTAATTAAAACACAAAAACAAATCTAAGGAGAGGCTAGATCAAAGATTTATTTCTAAACAGGACCAAAAAGCAAGAAAATAAAATAAAATTGGGTTGCCTCCCAACAAGCGATATCGTTTAACGGCCCTAGCTAGGCATAAAAGCAAGGATAGATCTAGGTATTGCCATCTTTGGTAGGCAATCCATAGGTGGCTCTCATAATAGATTCGTATTGCAAAACAAAGATTTAATAGGGGACACATCAATAACTTTTAGATCTTCATCTTTATTCTCATAAAAACTAGAAGAACACGCTTTTACAAAGCAATCTTTCTTAGCACGCATCCGAGCGGTTCTTTCTTTGCACTCATCAATGGAAATTCTCATGGCTTTGAGAGACTCATTGATATCATGCTTAGGTGGAATAGATCTAAGTTTCAAAGAATCAACATCAAAAGAAATTCTATCCACGTTCCTAGCCAATTCATCAATCTTAGGCAATTTTCTAGCAAAGCATTGAAATTCTTTTGAGAAATCATAAATTCTTTAACACTAGTCTCAAAATCAGAGGGTATATTATTAAAATTTCCATAAGAGTTGTTGTAGGAATTACCATAGTTATTAGAGGAATTACTAGGATACGACCTAGGATTAAAGTTTCCTCTATAAGCGTTGTTACCAAAATTATTTCTACCAACAAAATTCACATCCATAGATTCATTATTATTCTCAATCAAGGTAGACAAAGGCATATCATTAGGATCATAATAAACACTCTTATTAGCAAACAATTTCATAAGTTCACCATCTTTCCACTCAAAACATTAATTTCTTCAATTGCATGCACCTTTTTACTAGTGGATCTTTCGGTGTGCCATTGAGAATAATTAACCATAATATTATCTAGTAGTTTGGTAGCTTATCCTAAAGTGATTTACATAAAAGTGCCTCCCGCGGCCGAATCTAAAAGATTTCTAGAAGCAAAATTCAATCCGGCATAGAAATTTTGTATAATCATCCATAAATTCAAGCCATGAGTAGGGCAATTACGTATCATTAATTTCATCCTCTCCCAAGCTTGTGCAACATGTTCATGATCAAGTTGCTTAAAATTCATAATATCGTTTCTAAGGGAGATGATTTTAGTGGGAGGAAAATACTTAGAGATAAAAGCATCTTTGCACTTATTCCAAGAATCAATACTATTTTTAGGCAAAGATGAAAACCAAGTTTTAGCATGATCTCTAAGCGAAAAAGGAAATAGCTTCAATTTAACAATATCATTGTCCACATCTTTCTTTTTTTGCATATCACAGAAATCAACAAAGCTATTTAGATGGGTAGCGGCATCTTCACTAGGAAGGCCGTCGAATTGATCTTTCATGACAAGATTCAACAAAGCAACATTAATTTCACAAGATTCAGCATCGGTAAGAGGAGCAATCGGAGTGCTAAGAAAATCATTGTTGTTGGTATTGGTAAAGTCACACAATTTAGTATTGTCTTGTGCCATCGTGACAAGCAAGCAATCCAACACACAAGCAAACAAGAGGCAAGCGAAATAAGAGGTGAACGGAAAAAGAGGGCGAATAAAACGACAAGGGTGAAGTGGGGGAGAGGAAAACGAGAGGCAAATGGCAAATAATGTAATGCGAGGGATAAGAGTTTGTGATAGGTACTTGGTATGTCTTGACTTATGCGTAGACTCCCCGGCAACGGCGCCAGAAATCCTTCTTGCTACCTCTTGAGCACTGCGTTGGTTTTCCCTTGAAGAGGAAAGGGTGATGTAGCAAAATAGCGTAAGTATTTCCCTCAGTTTTGGAGAACCAAGATATCAATCCAGTAGGAGGCCACACGCAAGTCCCTCGTATCTACACAAACAAATAAGAACCTTGCAACCAACGGGATAAAGGGGTTGTCAATCCCTTCACGGCCACTTGCAAAAGTGAGATCTGATAGAGATGATAAGATAATATTTTTCGTATTTTTATGATAAAGATTAAAAGTAAAGATTGCAAAATAAACAAAGATAGAAATAGCTTGTTGACGGAAGATTAATATGATGGAAAATAGACCAAGGGGCCATAGGTTTCACTAGTGGCTTCTCTCAAGATAGCATAAGTATTACGGTGGGTGAACAAATTACTGTCGAGCAATTGATAGAAAAGTGCATAATTATGAGAATATCTAGGTATGATCATGTATATAGGCATCATGTCCGTGACAAGTAGACCGACTCATGCCCGCATCTACTACTATTACTCCACGCATCGAGCGCTATGCAGCATGCATCTAGAGTATTAAGTTCATAAGAACGGGGTAACACTTTAAGCAAGATGACATGATGTAGAGGGATAAACTCATGCAATATGATATAAACCCCATCTTTTTATCCTCGATGGCAACAATACAATACGTGTCGTTTCCCCTACTGTCACTGGGATCGAGCACCGCAAGATTGAACCCAAAGCTAAGCACTTCTCCCATTGCAAGAAAGATCAAACTAGTAGGCCAAACCAAACTGATAATTCGAAGAGACTTGCAAAGATAACCAATCATACATAAAAGAATTCAGAGGAGATTCAAATATTGTTCATAGATAATCTTGATCACAAACCCACAATTCATCGGATCTCGACAAACACACCGCAAAAAGAGTTACATCAAATAGATCTCCAAGAGAATCGAGGAGAACTTTGTATTGAGATCCAAAGAGAGAGAAGAAGCCATCTAGCTAATAATTATGGACCCGAAGGTCTGAGATAAACTACTCACACATCATCGGAGAGGCTATGGTGTTGATGTAGAAGCCCTCTATGATCAATGCCCCCTCCGGCGAAGCGCCGGAAAAGGCCCCAAGATGGGATCTCACGGGTACAGAAGGTTGCGGCGGTGGAATTAGGGTTTTTGCTCCGTATATGATGTTTCCAGGGTATATGAGTATATATAGGCGAAAGAGGTCGGTCAGGAGAGCTACGAGGGACCCACGAGGGTGGGGGGCGCGCCTCCCTGCCTCGTGTCTTCCCCGTTGATTGCTTGACGTCCACTCCAAGTCCTCTGAATCACGTTTGTTCCGAAAATCACGTTCCCGAAGGTTTCATTCCGTTTGGACTCCGTTTGATATCTTTTCCTTCGAAACACTGAAATAGGCAAAAAAACAGCAATTTGGGTTGGGCCTCCGGTTAATAAGTTAGTCCCAAAAATAATATAAAAGTGTATAATAAAGCCGATTAAACATTCAAAACAGAATATATATTAGCATGGTACAATCAAAAATTATAGATACGTTGGAGACGTATCAAGTAGCGGCCTGATTAAAAGCCCTCATGTCTCTGAATCCCATACCACCCATGTCCTTGGGTAAAATCATTTTCTCCCAACTGAGCCAGGCCATTTTCCTCTTACCATTCTCTACTCCCCACCAGTATTGTCTCATCATTCGTGTTAAATCATCACAAACAGAGACCGGTAAGCGAAACACACTCATGACATGCGTAGGTATTGCTTGCGCCACCGCCTTAATCAAAATTTCTTTATTACCAGATGAGACATATTGTTCGCTCCAGTCAATTAATCTCTTTCTCAATCTTTCCTGAAGTGATTCAGATTGACCCTTATGCAATATTCCTTCCGGCACAGGAAGGCCGAGGTACTTTGGCTCAAACACCTGCTGCATAACCTCAAGGGTGCTCTTGACTTCATCGGCCACCACATCAGAGCAATTGTCTGAGAAAAAGGATGGAACACTTCTCTGGGTTAATGAGTTGACCCGTCGCTGAGGTATAAGTTTTCAACAACCCCTTAACAATGCTCGCCTGCTGGCCAGACGATTCAAACAGCAGCATAGTATCATCCGCAAATAACAGGTGAGAAATAACTGGTGCACCACGGCAAATAGCCACCCCCTTTAGAGAACCTTCATCAACTGATTTTGAGATGAGAGCAGACAGGGCGTCAGCGACAAAAAGAAATGGGTCACCTTTCCTTAGCCCTCCAGAGGGGATGAAATTCTCAAGCAATTGTCCATTGAATTTGACAGAATATTTGACTGGTTTCACACACACCATAATCCAAGAAATCCACTGTTGGGCGAAGCCCCATTTACCAAGTGATTTCTCCAAAAAATCCCAGTCGACGCGATCATATGCCTTCGACAAATCAAGCTTGTAAGCACACGCCGCCGGCCTGTTTTGTTTCAGCGACTATATATGATGAAGACATTCAAAAGCAATTATAGAATTGTCAGAGATAAGCCTTCCTGGGATAAAGGCACTCTGATTCTCTGAAATTAACTCCGCAAGCATCGGCCTTAGCCTGATGTGGTTAGTGCTAGTGACCTCGCTTGACTAATGAAACCACTCCGCTAGCATTTTTATTTTTGGATTTCCATCTAATGATCGAGCTAATCATGCTAAAAGGTAAGTCCAACGAATCCATACATCTTCTGTATAGCATATTGCCACCACTTGCGAAACATCATTTTCAACTACAGAATTCCAATGTAAGTATCAAGATATTTTTTAGGTATTCTTAAATCTTGACCTCCATTCTTTATACCGGAAAATTTTCGGTTCTATTCAGCATGTGTTATGACAGTTACAAAGAATATCATAAAAAAATAACAAACAGGGGCGGAGCTAGAATTGCGCCAAGCCCCAAAGGCACGCCGGCGTCATTGACCCCTCCCTCACTGAAGTCGGACAAAACTTGTTGTAGAAGATAATAAGGAATTCGTCGTGCTAAGATTTCAAAGGACCGGCAGACAAAAACAACATCCGTCGCCGATGAAGAGAACTGTAGATCGGAAGAATCCAACCTATAGACAGACGAACACAAAATGGATCCAAGCAGATCCACCAAAACCAACACTGACCGAATTCTGCGAGATCCACCGGAGACACATCTCTGCACGCCCTTGGATGGCGCTAGATGCTAAACGCATCACCGAGACGGGGCTAAGCAGTAGAACTTTACATCTTCTGGGAGTCATTGTCGCGTCGCCTTTGTGAGCATGACATGAACCTAAACAAACTAAATAACCACCTAAAAAGGCAGGATTCTTCCCGTCGGCACGGGCTGGGGTCACCACACCTCCATGGCCCTAGGGCCATCGGACACGAGGTAGACCGACAACGACGCCAACGTGAGGAAAAGGAACCTAAACTCTCTTGGGAGAGGATGTGGCGGCTGCGTTGAATAGATACATTTTTTCTCAATTCTTTTATTTGGAGTGTATTGTGTTTCGTTAATAGAAATATTTGTGCAGTATAAATCAACGACAAATAATATGTATCGAAAGAAGTATATTTTTATGATGAAATTGGTTTCTTGTATTCGCTTCCAAAACTACTTCCTTAACATTGTAAACTAGGCGATTTCCCCTTGCGCTGTTGCGGGATTTTAAAGATTAATTTTGGATACATTCTATATGAATGAAATGATCTCAATTGAAAGCTATTATTTTCTAAAGTAATTATATGGGAACAAAGAGTATGCATGTACGTTGGACTATTGGATATGGAACAATTAAACTGGGGTATGCATGTGCTACAAAATAGTTCTAATGGATGATGACATGACACATTTGATGAAGTGGAGGGCTGCATGTTGAGAGAATTAGATTTAGCGGGGATCAACTATTTATGTATTATAAATTATAGATTTATACATCTTTTTCGGGGTAAATTTATACCATCTAAACCATATATAATTTAGTGTAATTCTTTATTAAATCATTTTGTTAATGAAACCCCATATGTCCTATACATAGAATGGAAGGAGTGTTTGTTAAAATAGTTGCTCATATCATTCAAATTTCCCATTCTTAATTGCGCAAAATACAACTATTGTCGTGTCTGCATACATCAATAAATAGACAGGAGGTATTTCCTCCTTTTGAAAGAAAAAAAACAAGTCGATGTCACGTGTTTCAAATTATTTGTGCAGTCATTTTAATTTGAGCCGATTAATGCCAGAGAAGCATGTTGTCTTCTTGGGGAGATGAGGCTAGGGTTTCTTGTAGTGCGTGTGCAACAGCAAGATCTGATGTTAGGCATTTCGGATCGATTCAAGGGTTCAACGACGACGACTGCAACTTCAGGGCGCTAGTCCTTATGGTCATGTGCATGGAGACTTCCCGACTGTCATCAACAAGGTCAGGCCGGCTTCAGTAGGAGAGCGGCGACAACACCATGTTAGTGGCTCGTTCTGACGGCGGTAATGGTTATTTGCTGGTCTAGAAATTTCGATGTAATTTTTATTATATTTAAGATGCTTTGTACTTCTTGTGAGTTTTTTTAATATATTAAGAAAAGAAGCTCGGAGAAGCTAGCTGAGATTATTTTTCCGCTCATGCTATTTGGGAAAAGAGCGACAAAAGGTCATGTATCCAAATTGAGGTCTCATTTGGACACCTAAAAATACTGAAATGACCTAGAATGAATATACTTACTAAAACTAGATAAAATGAGTAGTTTTTTCGGAGAAACTTTCAGTCTATTCATCGTCAATCATAGCAGTACAAAGAACAACAGAGATAATGCAAATTACAATCATGTCCATGGATCACCTAGCGGCGTCTACAAGCACTAGAGCAAGCCGAAGACGCGCCGCCGTTATCGCCCTTCCCTCATCGGAGCTAGACAAATCTTATAATAGTCAGTCGGGAAATCATCGTGTTAAGGCCCCTAGGACCAGCGCACCAGAGTAGCAACCATCGCCGATGAAGAAACTCGTAAATCAGAAGAATCAAACATGTAAACACCCGAACGAAGACGAATGAAGACTGGATCCAAACAGATCTACCAAAGACCAGCACCGGTCGAATCCCACGAGATCCGACGGAGACACACCTCCACACGCCCTTTGACGATGCTAGACACACCATCAGGACAGGGATATAACGTGGGAGACATTATTTCTTCTAAGGGACATCGCCGCCGCCACACAGCCCCAACGAAGACGTTGAACCTAACAAGAACGAGAACGGGGTCCCTCCCACCGGCGGAGGGGGGGGATCCACCGCGCCTCCATGGCCTAGGGTTTTTTTTTTCTGGATTTATTTCATACTTTTTGGCGATGCTCGTTAAGTGAGAGGATATGTTCCCGTCGACTACGAAGACGTTTGTGGTGACTTCATCGATCTCAAAATAATATGCATGCCCAGTCTCTCGGAGATGCTTACAAGGGTAAGAAACGTATGCGTTCATACTAATAAATGTATGTGCGTATGTATGAGTGTCTGCGTGCAGATTGTGTTTAAAAAAAAACCAACTCGCGTGAAAAGGACTAACAGGTCCCGGAAAGGAAAAACTAGAACAGCAATGGTTAACCAACACCCAAAACAAAGATGAGATGGTCCATGAGGGTTTAGCATCGTACGATGATTTGTTAACAAATGCAGCCAGCCCACGGGCGTAGACCCGGTCCACGGAGACAGGGCGGAGAGGAGACGAAGGGGATTCTTTCGACCTGAGAATTACTCCAGATCGAATCGATCTGTTTATAAAAGAGAGGGCATCGCATCCCTCCCCTTCCTTTATCCACCCCATCCAAATCCCCCGATTCCTCCAACCCTCCCAGACCGCAATGGCCGCCGCCGCCGCCGAGCCCTCCTCCGCCGACAGCCGCCGCTACGTCGTCGGCTACGCGCTCGCGCCCAAGAAGCAGAACAGCTTCATCAAGCCCTCGCTCATCTCCCGCGCGGCGGCGCGCGGCGTCGACCTCGTCCCCGTCGACGACGCGCGGCCCCTCGCCGACCAGGGCCCCTTCGACCTCGTCATCCACAAGCTCTACGGCCACGACTGGCGCGCCCAGCTCCAGGCCTTCTCCGCCCGCTACCCCTCCGTCCCCGTCGTCGACCCGCCCCACGCCATCGACCGCCTCCACAACCGCATCTCCATGCTCCAGGTCGTCTCCGAGCTCGACGTCCCGCTCTCCGACGCCGCCTCCGCCTCCGCTGACGGCGAAGGCCACCGCCACACCTTCGGCATCCCCAGCCAGGTCGTCGTCTACGACGCCGCCGCGCTCGCCGACTCGGGCCTCCTCGCCGCGCTCCGCTTCCCGCTCATCGCCAAGCCCCTCGTCGCCGACGGCAGCGCCAAGTCGCACAAGATGTCCCTCGTCTACCACCGAGAGGGGCTCCGCAAGCTCCGCCCGCCGCTCGTCCTGCAGGAGTTCGTCAACCACGGGGGCGTCATCTTCAAGGTTTACGTCGTCGGCGGCCACGTCACCTGCGTCAAGCGCCGCAGCCTACCGGACGTCTCGAAGGAGATCCTCGAGGACGCCGCCGCCGAGGGCACCATCTCCTTCTCGCAGGTATCCAATCTCCCCAATCAGCGCACGGCCGAGGAGTACTACGAGGACATGCGGCTCGAGGACGCCGTCATGCCGCCCACTGATTTCGTCAACGAGATCGCAGGCGGGCTCCGCCGTGCCCTGGGCCTGCAGCTCTTCAACTTCGACATGATCCGGGATGTTCGTGCCGGGGACCGGTATCTCGTCATTGACATCAACTACTTCCCCGGTTACGCGAAGATGCCCGGCTACGAAATTGTCCTTACTAATTTCTTCTGGGATATGGTTCACAAGGACGACGTGGCCCTCAAGGAGGAGGAGGAGCAGAGCAATCATGCTGTTGTGAAATGAGATGGATTTGCTCGGCATAGCTTGCTCGCAAACCTGCAATTCTTTCATGTCTGGGGGAAATGTGAGGTGGCAGGATGGTTACAAGACTCGAGGGGAATAACGAGCAACCAATTAGGATGGGGAGACGGGGATCAACAGGTTCTGGATTTACTTGGGTTTCAACCAGCCGCAAGCGGAGGACCTGCAATGTAAATCCTCTCTCCTTGCTCCTGTCATACCGGTTGTTTAGGTATCTTTCTGTTCTTCGTAATTTGCTTCACCCAGTTTAGTTAGAACAAAGTGGGGGAACGGAAGCCAAGTTCTGAAGAAGCTATATTTGTTCTGGATGTGCAAATCTTTTGTTCTTGATGAGTACTGGATGAATGGCAACCCAACCTTAGTGGTACTAAATGATGAATATGTTTCCAATGATACTGGAGGTCTGAGTTTTATCACCTCCTCGAAAGAAAGGGGTTATGCAATTCTCTGAACTTTTAGCATTTGAAATGCAAACTTGAGTCAGCTCTGTCTGTGGCACCAGTTCTATCATCCAAAACTGAATTTTACATCTGTGATCAGAGTTAAATATATACATGTACCTGCAATGATGTCATTTACCCTATGCTTGACTATCTGTTTTTGAAATTTGGTTTACTGGAGAAACTCTCATTTGCACGTATGATTATCCTATGTGAACATGGATTCCTGCTTAATACTCCACTTTTTTATGGAGTAACATAATTTGAAGCGTTTGTAAGTTGCATGAGGGCAACCTTTGCACATATTCCTTCATAATTTGAAATTTTTAACCCTGAATGCACTTGCATGTTTTACTGGACTCTGTGCAACTTCAGATTATTTGCTGCATCATGGCATGTTTTCCTTATAGCGATATTGTGATAGTGCCTTACTTTTCTTTAGAGTGTGAAAACAGCAGGGAAGAATTTGGCTGTTATCTTTATCAGTTTCAGTTGAAAGAGTGAACAAGATAGCCGTAAGCATTTTGCATTGCAACCATTCATTGCTTTATTTTATTTTGTTTTCCGGCCGCTCGAACTTCATGTTTTGAATAATGACCTATTTTCCTTTACTAGAAATTTGTTCTGTTATTGGGACCGTGGTTGATGAATATTTACAACTTCATGTGCTGTTGAAATAGTGAAGATTTATTTTGAGGTTGAAAATTAGAGCACGCATGACACATGATGCAGTTTGATGAGTACTGGATGAATGGCAACGTCAAAGCAAGCACCATTGCTCCAGTTTGCAGAAAATTCAACTTCTACTGGGGCAAACAAATCCGGAAGTTGCAACTGGGGCAATCGTGCTTGCTTTGACGTATCGGTTCTGACAAACTTTTTCAGCATTACGCTATGGGCATATTGACCTGAAAACGTTATATCCAGCATCCCGCTAGTTTTTCTAGAGCAGCCCCTTGTTGTGTCAAGGAGAATGTATGTAACTCTATAGCATCAGGATCAGTACCAGTTAACTAGAAATGTTAGACTACTCTGTTTATAATTTTTCTGTTTTGGAAAGTCTAGTTACATGACCCTCTGGTTTGCATTCTCCGAAGGCAAACCAGTTAATTAGAAATGTTATATTCTGTTTATAATTCTTCTGTTTTGGAAGCTCTAGTTAAATGAATCTCTGGTTTGCATTCTCCAAAGGCACCTGAATCTCAGCTGCCTGCACATTTCAGTCAGTACGGCAATGTGCAGCCCATTTCATACAAAAAAGCAGCACAGGGACAAAATAGAAAGAACTCGTACAGCACAGCAAGAGCCGTCTTTCGTACAGTTGTAAACTCAAGATGCAAAGGCAAGGGCAGCTAAACATCATTTGTATAAATGAAACTGGAAACAAGGTAGGTAAGTCCAAGCAACGATTTGCTTAACTCCTTCAAGTTAACAAAAAAAAATACAGACACCACACAACAATGTTTGCTTCGCATCATCATTTATTAAATGCCTATCAGCAACTTCAGAGGTAAGAGAGGAGCTGCGGCAGTTCAAGTTACTTCACTTCGAATGGAAAGATGACCTGCGCGTCAAATAGAAGGGTCAGTGCTATGGTCTACTTTATTCCAATAGATCAGTCACCAGAATTCTTAGACAGTTGAAATGCATTTGCAAGGCAGAAAATAAAAGGACGATTAATTACAGACAGATGAGGCAGAATAATCAGCATAGTAGATACTCCCTCTGTATCAAAATATAAGACGTTTTTTGACACTAACATAGTATCAAAAAGCGTCTTATATTTTGATACGGAGGGAGTAGCATTCAATACATTTAGAAAATGGTGAGACATGCCAAGTAGATGCTCTAGTAAGTAGCAATAAATAATATGTGCAACTAAATCTCTTTCACCCCGATATTAACAAAATTATAAATTCAATCAAAAGAGACTCCACTATCTTTATTTTTTCCTGAAATGAGAACATGATACAAGGCTTGAGTAGTGGAAGATGATGTTCCCAGTAAGAAAATCAGATAAACCCTCGTACTGTCTTACATGGACTTTAAGAAACTGTTAAAGATGAATTCATGCAGTGGTTCTAAAAAAATGTGTGGGCAACTACAGGAAGAAATTAGCTATCTAGATATTTCAACTGTTCAAAAGTAAAGTGATTTCAGACATTAAGTGTAGCGTTAGCTCAATTGCCCAAGAGGGATGATGAAATGAAAAACCGCTTAGTTAATACTCCCTCCGTTCCAAAATAGATGACCCAACTTTATACTAACTTTGTACTAAAGTTAGTACAAAGTTGAGTCATCTATTTTGGAACAGAGGGAGTAGTAAGATACTCCTTGTATAGCTCGACTCTAAAAGAGCAGACGGCCTGTGTTAGTCCATGGTACTATCTACTCCCTCCATTCCATAATTCTTGTCGTGGTTTTAGTTCAAATAATTCTTGTCATGGTTTTGGTTCAAATTTGAACTAAAACCAACACCACAAGATCTATGGAATGGAGGGACTGGTTGTTTCAACTGTTCAAAAGTAACTTAAAAGTGATTTCAGGCATTAAGGGTAGCTTTAGCTCACTCCCAAAAGGGATGATGCAATGACAAATCGCTTAGCAAAGATACTCCTCGTACTCTGAAAGAGCAGACTGCCTTTGTTAGTCAGTACCCGTTACCTGGGCCTGAGTATCAGAGCACACCTCAGCAATCCAGCTTTACTAACAATTGAGGTGAACTAGGTTATAGCATCGATGTGTGAATCATGATATCCTTTCATTGTTAGGCCAGATAAGGTATGATGATGGCTAACAAATTACGAATCGATCATGATTTGATCCAGGGAAATATGATCGCAAGAACCAAAAACATCCCAAAATATTAGTTGTCTGGATATCACTAAATGTAAACACTATATAAAGTTGACTTCATGTAGATTTTGATTCAAATAACTTAGGTTCAGGAAAAATAAGAAATAGGCCAGCAGCAACAGTGAGTCTTAGCAGCGAGGTAACACATCGGGAAAACGATGCTAGCCCGTTACCATATATCTCCTTTTCACCCAGGTTTGGTCCGGGGATAAGTCATGAGTCAACTTAGTGGGCATTTGAGTGAGGGATATTTCTTTGGGAAGTTTTAGGATTTAATACCCCTCGTCCGCATGACAAGCAGTATTTCTTGTTCGACAAGAGGAAAATCCATTTCAATACAAGCTGGAAAGAACAGTTTGCACACACAGTTAGGTGCCAAGACAAACACCCTTCCAGTTCAAACCCCTTCCTCCCCAACTCCTCGACAAAACCTTTTGTGCTAGTTCAAACCCCCTATAAACCAAAAATGTTCACCAGTGCTAATGTTTGGTGTTGTACTACCACATTCCCAAGCTCCCAACTATCTAAGCATGGCGATGTGACCCCAAACAGAAATCTGAATTGGTTAATGGAATGATAAACATTTGAAACAAATCATGTGCATTTCACCACAAACTGCATCGTGCGTACATAATAACAAGAATCACCCTGACCTCTCCATTCCAGGAATGGCGGCGGAAGCAACCGTGCTAGTCCTCGACCTCGACCACCTTCTTGGGCTCTGCGCGACACCAGTCAACCGAACCATATCAGCCAGTGAAACAAACCGAGACCATAGCCTGAAGGCAGAGTTAGGATTCGGGTGGCGGTACCGTGGAGGTCCGCCGGGCGGTGGTCCTTGCCCCACCCGACGCCGCGGGTGGACTCGAGGTACTGGTCGACGAGGTGGCGGCACTTCTGGTGGTGGTTGACGCCCTCGATCCGGTAGCACCAGCGGAGGCGGTCGCGGATGATCTTGGCGGTCTCGATCTGGATCCACTTCTCCCGCACCAGGTGCTCCCTGTACTCCAGCATCGCCACCGGGTCCCCGTACGGGTTCTTCGGGTCGAAGTCATCCGGCGGCCTCTCGTCGAACTCGACCTTGGCCTTCCGCACCATCTCCGATCGCCTGCTCCGCCGCCGCCGCCGGCCTCTCTCTCTCCTCCCTTCTCTTCTTGGCCTCTAGGGTGGATGGATCTCGTCGTGGGGATTGGAGAATGGGGGAGAGAGACAAACGGATCGCTTCCCAGTTCCCACTTACAGAGTGCAGTAGCAGCCCGGCCCATTTACACGGCCCACTTGGCGGGGTCCTATAATTCCGTTGTCTGACCAGTGACCACCCCTACGGAAAGGGCGCCGCGTTTCAAACGAGGCCGATCTCCGATGAGCTCTCCGGCGAGGTCGACCGTCTCGGCGGCGAGCGCGGGAGGCGCGATCGCGATCTCCGCTGCCGACGACCTCGCCGACTCGATCGACGCGCTCTACCGCAAGGACGAGGCCATGGCCGGTAAATCCATCGCCATCGGCACCTCGCAACCCTAGTCCCCTTCCACTTTTCTCCTCCGCCGCTCGGTTAAGCAGTCGAATTGGTCTGGCTGGTCTTCCCCCCGCAGAGCTCAAGTCGGAGGTCATGGAGGCGCTGCAAAAGGAGGTCAGGTCGCTCGACGACAACAGCTGGATGTTCGCCGCCCCGCGCTCCCGCATCAACCTCATCTCCAGGCCAGGTAACAACACCATAAATCTCACTCAAATTCAAAATGAGCATAAGAATTTAGGGTTGATTATGGTTTATTGTTCGAATTGATACTGTTTGCAATACGATCACAAGAGTTTATGTTTGTTTCCGGCTTGGCATGTTCTTCTCAGGTGGTTACCTGCCCAAGCAACAGGGGAAAATTGCGGAGCTGGATCAAGCGTCCAAGAAGACAAGGAACTGCTAGGGATTATAGGCTTTCCATCCAGGCTGTGCTCTTAGGGGCTATCACCTTTAGTTCATTCTGCTAAATCATTTCCAAGTACATGCTAGGATATTTAAGTGACCCAATTGTGATGCTGCTGCTCATAACTTGTTCAAATCAGTTTCAGGTACATGCCATGATTTACATTTAAGTAATCCAAGTGTTATGATGATGTGAGTTGTGCCTTTTGCCACCAAATCCTTGCAAATTGATCCAAAACAAATTCTCAGATAAGTCTTGAGATGCAGTGTGTCACACATTGTAGGTGCAAATGTAAAATATTGATGACCCCCCCCCTCCCCCAGGCGACTAGGGTTCCTCCCCCCACTCCTCCCAATGTAAAATATTGATGACCCCCCCCCTCCCCCAGGCGACTAGGGTTCCTCCCCCACTCCTCCCGCCGCCGCCGCCCCCCCCTCCCTCCCGCCACCTCCGGCCACCGGCCGCGCGGCCGCGCGCGTCGCGCCCCCTCCCCTCCCCCCTCCCCCGCCTTGTCCGCTCGCGCGCCCCCCGCGGGCGCCGGGCGGACCCCCGCTTCCTCCTCTCCTCCAGCCCCACCTCCCCATCCTTCTCGTCCCGCCGCCGCCGGTGAGGTCCACCGGGCCCTGCTCGCGCGGCGCCGCCGGCGGCGGGCCGTCCTTTCCCCGCGCGCACTTGGGGAGGCACGGGGGCCTCCCACTGGCGGCGGTGCAGCTCGGCCTGCAGCGGTGCGGCTCAGCGGCGGGCCTCAGGGTCCTTGGTGCGGCGGCGCGGCCGTTGGTCGCGGGGCGGCGTGGCGGTGCTGGTGGCCGGCGGCGCCCGGGCGGCCCAGATCTGGGCCCTTTCGGGCTCCATCTGGGCTAGGGCGGGCCGGCGGCTCGGTGCGCGGCGACACTGCTCCCTGGTTGGTGGCGAGGAGGCGGTGGTCTGCGGGCGGCGGCGGCTTCGTCGGCCGGCGAGCTGCAGCGTGATGACAGGGGCTGTCCAGACCCCTTCTCGGGTCCGGCCGGGCCTTGGCGCCTGGCAGGCCCCTTGTCCGTGCGTCCGGTCGGCTCCGCGGCGGCGGCGGTGGTTGTCCCCTCACGTCGGCGATGTTGCGGATGCCCCCGAGGCCATTATCTCCTCTCCCGTCCTCCAGGCCTCATGTCGGTGACCTCAGGGAGACGGCGAAGTTGATGCGGTGACCATGGTGGCACATGTTGGTGGGCGGCGTGATGGGTGGTGCACTATGATTCGTCTGGGGTGGTGGTGGGGGTTTGGGTTGAGAGAAATCTCTGGCGGCTCGTCCGGCCCCGACGCGATGACGCCTGTGGGTGCCGCCGGACCTTCCTGAAGGGCGTCGGGTACACCCTCCCCTCACTGCCCCCCGCGTACCGGGGGAAACCCTAGGACTAGTCCGGGCAACAGCGGCGTCGTCGTCGCCTCCTTCTTGAAGGTGTTGCTTGGTACGCGGCGCTTCGGAGTGCTGGGAGAGTGGTGGTACTTCTCCGGAGGGTGCAGCGGTCGCCGGTCGTCTTCGTTCCGTTGATCTGCCGTTGTTGGCATTTGTTTCTCTTTCTTTTTTTCTCTGTTTTTTCTTTGGGCTTATCTATGCTGCGGCCCCAGCACCTATCGTTGGATGTATCGGTGTTTGCTTTGTAATACAAAGCGGGGGGAAACCCTTTTTCTCAAATGTAAAATATTGATAAGCACATACACTTTCATTATCTTTGATCTTCAGTCTTCACCAACAATAATACATCGTGGGTGTCAACTATCTATTTTTATCACCTGTGAGTTGAAGTTTAGAAAAGAGAATAACTGTGGCATTTTGTCCTAGAATACAATATAGCCTGGCAGTAGAAAAGATGCAAGGTATATTTTCTTCTTGGTCAACTGGGTCATCCTTTTTGTATGGGATTGTTTCGTAGCCGTTTGTGATCTTACATGCCTGGCTGGCGGCTTCCTCTTATGCATCTAATAAGTGATTCCAGTTGCTTACTCTTTGTTCATTCTTCAAACAAGAGAAGGTCCTAAAAACACATTATTACCTGAACACTTCTAAGTTGATCTTCAGTCTGATAGCCCAACACGGCACACTTTGATGTTGCTGCGGAATAACTATTGACCCAAATGAAGAATATAGGCTGGTTTTCTACTCAAAGCTAGATGATTCAAAACTATCTTTGCACCGATGACACTTCTGTGTTTTTGCTATAACAGCATGGTTTTTCTTCCAAGTACTCCCTCTGTTTCTAAATATAAGTCTTTGTAGATATTCTACTATGGACCACATACGGATGTATATAGATGCATTTTAGAGTGTAGATTCATTCATTTTGCTCCATACGTAGTCCATAGTGGAATTTCTACAAAGACTTATATTTAGGAACAGAGGGAGTATATTAGTAAATGGCCAGTGTTCTTGAGTAATCACTGCTCACCCTGTCCATCTGCCTTTACATGGTCTCTGCGGCTTGTTGAACACAGACTTGCAGTGCTATTCTATACATACTAGTATGAGCTATTCAGTGCCCCACAGCTTAGTAATGTGAGGGGAAGGATACAATTGCATTGATAATATATTGGCAAGCATGATATAAGAATGTACGGCCTAACTATGATTTTTCCAGCGGTAATGATCTGAAAGTTGAAACTTTATAATAATAATGTAGGCCGGTTTTGTACTCAGAGACACACATTAAAGCTATCTTTGCACCCCTGATACTTCTGGGATTGTGCTATAAATTACTATCAGTGTTCTGTGGTAGTCACCATTCTCCCTTGTCCATCGGCCTGTGTTGCCTCTGCAGCTTATTGAACACAGATTTGCAGTATTCTAAATATACTGTACGAGCTATTCCATGGCCCACAGCTTAATAATGCAAGGGAAAGCATACAAGTGCTTTGATAATATATTGGCAAGCATGATATAAGGATGTAGGGTCTGATCAGTGCTTTGTTTCAGAGGCAATGATTTGAAAGTTGACACTTCAGAAGAATAACTTTTCTGCTAGTGCCCACAGAAGGTTTTGCGCCAGTCTTTATTTTCCCAGTGGTGGTGTTCAATGTCAGTGTGAACCTGAAGGTGCCTTTCCGAATGTGGTTGTCATCATGAGCAAACATTAGTTCGAAAGTGCTTGGCAACTGAAGATGGTAGCAGCCCGCACCAAAACACTCCAGTTAGATAAGGCAGTGATTAAGGGTGTAATTAGTTCAAACGATACTTTTAGTTGCTGCCTTCTAATATGAACTTTTCTCTTGAAGAAAATCCAGCGCGTATCTGAAATGATTGGCTACAAATAAAGCACAGAATCATTATGTATTCAGTAAGATACAGTAAATGTTCCTGTTGGTTTTATTGATCTGTGCGAATAAGTTTTCAGTTAGGGCTATGTCTTGCTAGATCCCTTCTGCAGGATTTGTTTAGATTTTGAGGCCGTGCCTTGCCCAATTTCTTTTCACATTTTCACTGGTCATTTGTGTTGGGTTATGCGTGCTCTATGTTGTTTACCCGGGCTAGCGGCAGCCAGCATTCGTGTGTTTAAAGCTCCTTGTCGGTGGATGTGACTTGCCGGAGGAATGGGGTACGCTGCCGCTGCTGCTGATAGCACTTGTGTATGGATCTCGTTCCGTGGCCACTGCTCAGTTGCCTGTGCTCCCCGGCGCCACCGACGATTGCCACTCGCATCTCTTCTTGCTTCTGTTCCTTGCTGTATTCCCTTTTCATTTTCTTGTTTGCTTTTGTTTCAGAGATGAAGCTTTGTAGTGTTCATGGAGATGCAGTTTGCCCTGCGTGTAGGGGTGCAAGCGGCATCCCGCTTTGTCCCGCGAAAGTCATCCATTAGTCCAAAATTTGCTCATCACTCCTCTAGAATTAACGCTACATTTGCACTATGCTATTGTCTGCTAGCCTGCCTCACTGCGAGCCTACTACCCTCGATCCGTGATGGTAAATCTGTTTGCAAATGTGATCGGGCATATCGCATACCCACGGTGGCATAGCTTACTTATACAAAGATGCACATACTTATAGAAAGATCATTTTCAAGGTTAATTACTTGCATTCTGTAAACGTCTCTATGAATCTTGTAAAAGTGAGAAATGGAGGGCATTGGCTCCAGCTTGGACATATATAGTCGTTACACCTGAGGCTTCCAGTGGACCCAGTCCAAGCCAAGCCAAGCCAGCCAGGCCTAGTTGCACTAGCAGCAGCAACGTGAATGTACCAGCGTCCAGTATGTTGTGGCCTGTCTGTCCACTTTACTGCTGCCGAACAATAAATTTTCTCGTGATCCCCTGCGGCAGCTTGGCCCCGAAAGCTGGAACCAGCCCATTCATTCGTTAACCGCCCGTCCCATTCATTCGACCCCAAAGGCAAAAACAAAAACCAGTTCAAAGACGATGGACAATCCGACGCACCTGAACCAGAATTCTATCCATCAATTTCCTCATCAGTACTACCAATTACGGAAAAAGAATCACAGAATCAATGGCAGGTGAACAACCGAAGGGAAAAGAATGACGATGGGGTATGAACACATGGTGATTGACGATTGCGATGGGCGGCTGGTAATCTAATCCCAATTTCATAGAGGCCACAGGAAGACGAACGCTCGCGGCCATTCAAGTTCCACCAACGACGCAGCACGGGGGCGGAGAGAAAGAGACGTGCGCTGAGGACGCGTCGTAGTACGTTCCAACGGCTAGCTGCTTGCGCGGACGTGGGCCAGCCTTAGCCTCCCCGTTCCCCAATTCCGCGCCGTCGCCGTCACCGCCGCGGCGCCCCCAGCCTTCGCCCGCGGCGCGGCGTCGGGTCCGCCTTCAGCCGCTGGTGCGCGCCGCCGCGAGCCACCGACGGCGTCGTGTCCGCTGCAGGAACGAACAAGGGAGAGAGAGAAAATCAAACGAGGTAAGAGATGGGGGAACGGGACGCAGACGGAGACTGCCGTGTTCATCGCGAGTCTTATCGCCTACCTGTGGCCTCGAGGGAGCGGGCGGTGACGGCCAGGACGGGCGGCGAATCTGCAGGGACGCGCGAGCGGCGTTAGGAGCAGGGCCGGCGAGGGGAAGGGAGTGGAGCGAACGTTTGGCTGGCTACTTACCGGCGATGGCGCGGGAAGTGGCCGGGTCGTGGGAGAAGAGGAAGAGGACGAGGAGGCAGAGGAGCGTGAGGAGGGGGACGAGGTGGATGGACTTGTCCGGCGCGGCCGCCCTGGCCGCCTTCCCCGTCGCCTTCTCGTCCGCCTCGTCCGCGGCCGCGGCGGGGGCGGCATCCAGGCTGGGTCTCGAGCCCGGCGATCCGATGGAGAGGCGCTGCATTGCGGCGGCGGCGGCGGAGGAGAAGGAGGAGGAGATTTTTTTCTTTCTGTTGCTACGGTGCGGGATAGGTGCGGTGCGCTGCGGTGGGGTTTAACAGGGGAACGGGAAGGTGGTTGTTGTACGCGGGCGTATTTATCCGCGGGGACTGAGACGAGATGTTTGCTGCAGAAATGACAGCGTGGCTTAGTCCATCCCCTTTGTAAAAGCTGTTAGAATTAGTTACAATTTGTAATTAAGGGAAAATCTCCCCTTGCCCAAACCGTCGTGCGGTTTGTGACGCCTGCCTTCGATCGCGTCTCTTCAGATGATATAAGTAGCGCCTGTAGCCATCAATCAAGACAGAGATTTACCTTTCGATCTCAAACACGTTATCACGCACGTAGACAACCAGCGAGAGCGAAAGGCAACAGAGAGAGAAAGGAGAAGAGAGGGAGCACTCGCCGCCGGTGAGATGCCTGGCCTTGTTTCCTTCTTTCTCCGCCTGATCCGTGAGGACGGTCGTCGCTACCGTCGTCGCTACCATGGCGTTGGTGGCCTTCGACGTTTCCGTAGCAGGATGCAGGCCGTCCGTCGTTTCGGCCGTTGCGCCGCTGGCCATTATGGTCACCGCGCCACTGGACATGGCGCCCGTGGTGTTCACCATGCCCCGGGACAGGGTTGCCGCGCCAGAGGACGTGCCCACCGCGGTGCTCCTCGCGCCCATGGCCATGCGCCCATGGGGCTCGACCCTTGGATGGTGGCCGGCCCGAGCGCCCCGATGATGAATGGGGCCGCCGCTGCGCCTGGATTGCCCCTTGGATCTCCGCCTCCACCTCCACCTCCACCGGTCGCGTGGCTCCCGCCCTCGATGCCGACGCCCGTCGGCGAGGCTGTTGGGCCTGAGCCGTGGCCCTCCTGGCTACGCGCCCGTCCCGATGCGCGCCATTGTGGATGAGGAGGCCGCGCTTGGCTTCGTGTCGGCGCCCACGGGCTCCTCCGGCGTCATCCGCCTCGGAGTCAGGATGGAAGGTGCCGGCGTCAACTCCCCACCACCATTGGAGGTTTCTGCGGGCCCGAGCATCCGCGCGGAGCGGCGTTTTGGCCGCCTCTTCGGGCGCGCCGTCGCCGCCCTCAACCGCCGTACCGGCCGCCGCGCCGGCTCGTGGGCTCCGGCGAGCCTCGGACTCGCCAGCGCCGCACCAGAAATCGCTCGCCCGGATCACGTCGTCGTCGACTCTTCTTCGGACGAGGAGGGGTCGTCGGTGCTACGCCGGTGACCACCGGAATCGCGAGGACCTGCGGCGGCCACTCCTCCCGCCGGCGCCGCCGTGTGATAGTGGGGATCGAGCAGAGGTGGTGGTGCGGGGTTCGGATACTCCGACCCTTATCCGATCCACCCGCTCCCCCTGTCTCTTATGCGGTGCGGCGGCGCGTGGGCCGGCCAAAGGCCGGGCGGGCCCAGGCCCAGGCGCCCGTGGTGGCTGCTGTTTCCTCTCTGTGCGGTGCTGCGGCGGGTGGGCCGGCCAGTAGTGTGGATTTTTTTCTCTGTTTTTATTAGTCTAGTACTAATTATTGTATATGGTGCAGTTTTAGACTCTGTTTAGTATTGTTTAGTACCTAGTTTGACTGCTACTTACATTCTAGTCCAGTTCTAGATTACATCTGACTAGGACTTGTGTAATTATTAGTGTGTTTATATTATGTAATGGATTGATAATATAAATAAAGTACCGGATTTCATCTAGGAAGAATGACATGTTCCATGTGTTTACCACATATCAAGTTCTCTTGAACATGTTTTAGCGATCGAGATCATCTTCTCTCGCACACCAAACTTGCAAATTTTTGAATATTTCTCCCTCACTATATTTGGAATCACAAGGTAATGAGTCGGGATCTACTGCTTATTTGCAGATTATCCCCTCTTACCGTGAGGTCTACGCTTTGTCATTCTCGACAAGCGATTACCTCCAACGAGTATTCCTTATATCTGAATTGTAGCATACACAAGGTAGTGGCGATGTAGCCTATTATTGTGAGATCTATGTGATCTTCAAAGTGTTATGTTCACATAATTGAGGTTGAGAAATTTTCAAGTTTACACTTGAGTATCAAATTTTTGCATTCTTATTACACAACCATGATGGTTTTTAATTTACCACCCGTAAATTAATTATCTCTGGTTTCCCATGTAGGCGAAGATGACTGCCAAAGAGTTTGAGGAGCTTGCCCTCAATGGCCACAATTACCCTACATGGGCTATGGACATCAAGATCAGTCTTGCGTCTCGTGGGATAGCACGTGCAATACAACCCCCGGAGACTCCTCTCCCGGCTGGGGCCACGCCGCTGACAGAACAGCAGAACTATGATGCTTTATTCATCATAAGGCACCATATTCATTCAGATCTCAAGTCTGAGTATTTACAGGAGGAATCTCCTAGTACTCTGTTTCTGGCCCTCAAAACGAGGTATGAACAGCAGAAGGCAGTAGTCCTGCCCGAAGCACTCCATGATTCGACTCATCTCCGTCTTCAGGATTTCAAGTCCATTGGTGAGTACAATCATGCTGTTCATAAGATATGTTCCAAACTGTGTTTTTGTGAGAAGGAACCTACTGAGGGGGAGAAGATAGAGAAAACTTTGTCTACTATGCTCCCTTCAGATAGGATCCTCCAACAGCAATACCATGCTCGTAACTACACTGTCTATTCCGAGCTTATTCACATGTTACTTCAGGATGAAAAGCATGATGAGCTACTCGCTAAGAATGGCTCTCACCGCCCAGTTGGGGCACAACCTTTACCTGAAGTTCATTTGAATGTTGCAAATAGACAAAAGTTTAATGGTACCTCTCGAGGTAAACAATCCAATTCCGAGCATAAGCGAAAGCGCAATGGGAACAGGAGATCTAGACACCTAGGCAAGGGAAAAGGCACTTCAAAGCCCAGGTTTGATAAATCCAAGCTTTGCAGCAAGTGTGGATGCTACACGCATTCTACTGAAAAGTGCACAATGCCCAAGCATCTGGTTATGCTGTACCAGCAATCTCAGGGACGCAAAGCACCTCAAGGGAAAAGGTTTGAAGCCAACTTCAACCTTCACCCGGATAGCGCAAAAGGAGCTGGTGATTCGCACGATGTTCCTCCTGGACCGAGCAACGCCATGGTTCCTTATCTGCCTGAGGATACTGCAGAAATGGAGAACACGTTGATTGAGTACACCGCAAACAATGTGTTTGGCGACTTCGACTAGTCCCTCAATCTCCTAGTGATCTACTTAATTATGTCCATTTGTGATGATTGTAATAAGAACATAAGTTTGTTGTTGTCTTTATATTGTATTGTAACAACACATTTGATATAATAAAGATTGTATTCTATGTATTAACATGAGGTTTTCTTATTGAAAATTCTTTTGTTTTATATAGTTTTCTACGAGGACAATCCGATGGAAGAGGAATTATGCCTTGTGGACAGTGGTACCACAAACTCTATACGAGGGATGAAATATTTCCAAACTCTGAAAAAGATGAATGGAGATATTCTAACTATCGCTGGACGCGATACAGTGATTGTTGGTACTGGACGTGCCATATTCACCCTCCCAAGCGGTACAAAAATGACGATTGAGGATGCTTTATTGTATCCCGACTCATCACGTACCCTGATCAGCTATCGAGATATCCGTAAGAATGGTTTTCACATTGAAACCCATGAAGACAACAAAGAGGAGTATCTACTCTTTACTAAAGATGACGGATATGGCAAAAAGGTACATGAGAAAATTCCTTCTCTATCGTCTGGTTTGTACTATACGTACATCAAACCCGTGGAACATGTTGCGTACAAAGTAATTTTTTAGAATGTTAATGCATTCCAAACCTGGCATGATCGCCTAGGCCATCCTGGAATAGGGATGATGAGAAAAATTACTAGCAATTCCATTGGTCATAATTTGCTTGAGTCAAAATTTCCTCAATCTTCAGATTTTGTGTGCACATCTTGTGCCACGGGAAAGCTAATTTTGAGGCCCTCGCGCCTCAAAATACAAGCTGAACCACTTCAATTCCTTGAACGTATTCAAGGAGACATTTGTGATCCCATTCAGCCATTATCTGAACCTTTCCGATATTTCATGGTTCTGATTGACGCATCTACACGATGGTCACATGTGTGTCTTCTATCCACACGAAACCATGCATTTTCCAAGATAATGAGGCAAGTCATTAAGTTGCAAGCCCATTATCCTGAAAGTCGAATTAAGTCAATTCGAATGGACAATGCTGCAGAATTCTCCTCACATGCTTTCAATGATTATTGCATGGCTTTGGGGATTGAAGTTCAACACTCTGTTCCATATGTCCATACACAAATTGGTTTGGCTGAAGCATTGATTAAGAGGATCAAACTCATTGCAAGACCTTTGTTGATGAATTGCAACTTGCCAACCTCTTGTTGGGGTCACGCTGTTTTACACGCTGCTGACTTGATACAATTGAGGCCAACTGCATATCACAGTTCTTCCCCTCTGGAATTGGTACATGGAAATCCTCCAAGTATTTCCCATCTGCGTAAGTTCGGATGTGCTGCATACATCCCGATCTCACCACCACAGCGGACATCTATGGGCCCACACAGGAAGTTGGGGATCTATGTGGGGTACAAATTGCCGTCAATTATCAAGTACCTGGAAACCCTGACTGGGGATCTATTCACAACCCGTCACGCTGATTGCATATTTAATGAGGAACATTTTCTGGCATTAGGGGGAGATTTCAAGTACCGGAAAGAATGCCCGAAAATTGATTGGAATGCTCATGCCATTTCATCCTCTGATCCACGTACCCATGAGACCGAACTTCAAGTTCGGAAAATCATTAATTTGCAACATCTTGCAAATAATCTGCCAGATTCATTTACTGACCTGAAAGGTGTTACAAAATCCTTAAATCCGGCCAAAAACGCGCCAGAAAGAGTGGAGGTACCAATAAAAACCACTCAACTCCCTATTCCCAAAAAGAGGGGGAGTAGTACGACCTCTGACCTGGAGCATGCTTCTAGAAAGCAGCAAAGGAAATCGAGGAGAAAAACCTCAGAATCAGTAAATGCAGGTCAACTCAACGTTGACAAACACCTGATGGGTAGTATACACCCAGTGGAAGGGCAACCTCCACAACCCAGTTCTAGTGTGCACAAACTGACTGGGACATCGGAACACCCAGACTCAATCGTATTGGGGAATCACGAAGAGTAACTAGGGGTGTAGGAAATTTCCATCAACTATGTTGATTCTGGAGAATCATTTGACTGTAAGACCACGACTGTCGACATATATTTTGCTGAAAAGATTGCAGATACCCTTCTCACTGATCATGATCCAAGGTCTATTGTTGAGTGCCAAAAGCGCCTCGACGAGCCTAAATGGAAGGATGCAATCCAAGCAGAAATTGCCTCGCTTAACAAAAGAAAGGTATTCACTGAAGCAATACCTACACCTCCCAGTGTTTTCCCTGTGGGATTCAAATGGGTTTTTCTCCGGAAACGGAATGAGAACAATGAGGTGGTGAGATATAAAGCAAGGCTCATAGCACAAGGTTTCACGCAAACCCGACATTGATTTCACTGAAACATATTCTCCAGTGATGAGTGCAACCACTTTCCGATATCTTATATCTTTGGTAGTGCAAAATCGTCTATCTATGCAGTTGATGGACGTCGTGACCGCATATCTTTACGGGTCACTAGATTCAGACATTTATATGAAGGTTCCTGATGGAATCTCAGTCCCGAATAAAAATGCAAAATGCAACATGTATTGTGTAAAGTTGAATAAGTCATTATATGGCTTAAGGCAGTCGGGACGGATGTGGTACAACCGACTCAGTGAGTTCCTTCTTCAGAAAGGTTACTCCAATAGTGCTGATTGCCCATGTGTTTTCATCAAGAAGTCCTCTACAGGATTTTGCATCATTTCTGTGTATGTTGATGATCTCAACATCATCGACAGCACACCAGACATTGATGAAGCACGCAATCACCTAAAGATGGAATTTGAGATGAAGGATTTGGGTAAAACCAAATTTTGCTTAGGTATTCAACTTGAGCACCTTCCCTCAGGAATCATGGTACACCAATCTGCCTATATCCAGAAAATATTGGAGAAATTCAATATGGACAAATCCTATCCATCTAAAACTCCCATGGTGGTTCAATCTCTAGACATAGAGAAAGATCCGTTCATACCAAGGGATGATGGAGAAGAGGTGTTGGGACCTGAAGTTCCATACCTTAGTGCCGTTGGAGCGCTTATGTATCTTGCAAATTGCACAAGACCTGATATTGCATTTGCAGTGAATCTACTTGCTAGACATAGCGTAGCTCCTACCAAACGTCATTGGTCTGGAGTGAAAAATATCTTTCGATATCTCCAAGGCACAAAGGATCTTGGCCTATTTTTCCAGTTCCAGAAAAACCAGGACTCTGATGTGATTGGATATGCAGATGCCGGTTATTTGTCTGATCCCCATAATGCCAGATCTCAGACCGGCTTTGTGTTCCTACATGGTGGCACTGCTATATCATGGAAGTCTTCGAAACAGACTCTGGTGGCAACATCTACCAATCATTCTGAAATAATTTCATTATTTGAAGCAACATGCGAATGTGTATGGCTTCGCAGAATGATAAACCACATACAACAGTCATGTGGAATGGGTTCGATAAAATCACCTGCCATTATCTATGAAGATAATGCGGCCTGTGTTGCACAGATGCAAACAGGATACATCAAGAGTAATATCACCAAGCATATTTCTCCTAAATGGTTTTTCCCCATAATCTTCAGAAAAGCGGGGAAATAAGCATTCTGCAAGTCAAATCATGCGACAACCTTGCTGATTTACTTACCAAGTCTCTACCAAATTCTACGTTCCAGAAATGTGTTCATGGAATTGGTATGCGAGGACTTAGGGACTTGCAGGTGTCAGGGGGAGTCTCTTCTTGAGATATCCTCATTTTAATGACATCACATTATGCTATCTTTCTTTGTGAGTATATGTTTCAGGATCTCATCAAAGATTTTATGAAGAACTTTTGAAGGAGAATCTTTTGAGATGATAGAGCTTCCCAGATAATCGTGAAGATGGTTCTACATGGTCAAGTGTAGATTAGGGGGAGTGTTAGAATTAATTACAATTTGTAATTAGGGGAAAATATCCCCTTGCCCAAACCGTCGTGCGGTTTGTCCCGCACAGACGGCTTCTCGCTCCTGCCCCCTGGAACCGACGCCTCTCTTCGATCGCGTCTCTCCAGATTGTATAAGTAGCGCCTGTAACCATCAATCAAGACAGAGATTTCACTTTTGATCTCAAACAAAAGCACGACTAAAACTCTTCAAAATCCGGTTCGGCTTTTATTAGTCGGTCCTGCCCTATGTAATTATTTTTTGCTGATTCTCGAGTAGAATCAACAAATTTCGTCTAACCTTTACCCCCATTTGATTTCACACGGAGATTCATGCAGATCTTTCCTTTTTCTTTTCCTCTTTGATTAATTTACCTTTTTATTTTATTTTCATTTCCCACTTTTTTCATCCGTGCTTGCATGTCCGCATGTATAACACTGTGCAAAATCAATCGTTTTCTCAAACTGCATTTTCAAAATGTCAGACAATATAACACTGTGCAAAATCAAAAGTTGATGAGCATGTATGGATGAATAGAGTTCAACTTACTTCAGAAATTGAATTTATCATGTGTGTTATCAAAATGTACCAAGCCATATGTTTGGAATAGGCTAACTCCCCGCACCCGCGTCGCTCTCCAGGGGGGCGGCTCGGGTGACCTAACCTCGCCGCCGCCGCCACCCCCTCCTGCTCCCTCCCCCTCGCCGCCGTCGGGCGTCCCCGCCGGGCAAAGCCCGTGCGGCTGCCGGCGGCGGCGGGCCTTTTCTCTCCCGTCACGCATGAAGGCCAGCCCTGGACGGCGCGCCGTGCGTCGCGGAGCTGCACGCCGGCGTGGATCTGGCCCTCCGGCCTCTTCTACGGCGCGGTGGCACTGGATGCTGGGGCGGCGGCCCCAGGGAGCGGCGGCCCCCTCCTCTCTTCCTCGCGGTGGAGGAGCGGCGGCTGACCGTTTTGGCGGCGGATCGGGGCGTTTCGGCTCGGATCTGGTGGGCGCGCGCCGTCGGCGGGATGCGGCGGTGCTGGCCGTCCTGGGCTGCATGGGTGGCAGGGCGGCTGCGCGTGGTGCAGGCCCCGGCGCCTCTGTGGCGGCATGAAGGGCCTGTTGGTTGGGTCGGCACCATGTGTGGTTTGCCCTCCGGACAGATCTGATCGGGCCGGTGCGACCTCAATGTGCGGCGGCTCAGATCGGCGGCGACCCGTGCACACGATGCTTGATGGAGGTTCCTTCAGCGGATTCGGGTGAAAACCTAGTTCTCGGCTTGTTGCCAAGACCGGCGTTGGCGGCACTCTTTTGTGTCATTACTTTCTTGAAGGCCTCGCCGTGGAGAAGCTCCAGACCTCTATCTGCTACCTCCGGGGGAAACCCTAGATCAGTAGATCAGATGACGGCAGCGCGTTGGTGTCGTTTCCTCCTTGGGGGCGTCATTCTTGGAGGCGTACACGGGTTCGAGGGACCAGTGGGCGGCTTTTTTTGGTGGAGCGGTGCTTCATCCTGCACATTGATGACGGCGGATCTCGACGGCGTGGTGCAATGGAGACTCGGCACCCGATGCGCGGTGCTGGACTCGCGCAGGAGGGGGTTGTTGTCTGACGTCATGGTGGCGTCGATGGCCGAGTGGCCTGACAAGGTAGAAGCCTCAATATCTGCTCTGAAGACGGACCAGCGGAAGATGGCGGCGACGACACATGTGAGTGCGTCAGACCAGTTCATGCCCCAGACCCGGTATGTGGCTCGGCTGGGGCTTCTGGCTTTTGATGATAGGCTTAGGTGAGTGGACTGGGTATTTGGCCCAGCTAGCGCCCCTTCATCATATGGATAGGAGTAGTGGCATTTGATGCCAAGATGGCGGATTCAGGCATATTGTTGTAATACATTGTAAGGTCCTCGAGAATAATCTAGAAAGTGGCCGCATGCATCTCCCAGATGCAGAGGCCGGGGGTCATCCTCCTTTTCTATAAAAAAAACTATTAGTAGTAAGTACCATAGTGATCTCTAAAAAGATTCACAATGATAATTGCTTAAAGTTTTAAGTACCTCAGTTGGACGAAAACTTTGCTTCTTGTCTTAGAGGAGATGAATAGATTGTTGTAAAGGTTACACAAAATAATTGTTGTCAAAGTTACACAAGACAACTTCATGACTAATAAACTATCGGCTATAAATTTTGAAATAGTTTTAGAAATGATAAAATTGTGGATCTATAAATGATATAGTTTGAGACTTGAGAAGTTTTCAATATAATATAATCTGGATCAATAAAAGTTTATTGATGTAGTTTCAAATAAATATTGACTATATTGAGATATAGCAATTGGACTATATGGAGATATAGTGTTACTATAAAATGGACTATATGGAGATATAGTGTCACCATTAATGTAACAAATGAATTACACAATAAAACCAAATGTTACCGACACAAATAACATTGGGATTTGAAGAGTGAGGCTCTACCACTAGCAAAGCATGAGCAGCACCGGATAAGCCATATGTGTTAAGAAAAACATGCAACTAGATTATTGACTCTAGTGCAAGTGAGAGACTATTGAAATATGCCCTAGAGGCAATAATATTTGTGTTACTATGTTTCCATATTCATAATTAAGAGTTTATATTGTATGCTATAACTGTTGTGATCCTGGAATATGTGATTCAGTGGAAAACTCATATGCACATGTGGAATGATAAGCGGTAAATAAAAGTTTCCTAGTCTTGCCTCGAGGACTAGCTTAAGTGTGGTTGGTGATCAAGTTTTCTGGATCATAGGATATAATTAAGTGTAACATGGTCCGAAAACAAAATTAAGATTATGACTTTAGTGAATCGACCCAATCTTGTTTGTTATGAATTGAGTTAATATCGTCTACATTCAATTGTAACAACACGGAGTGTAATGTGTGATATATTGCTCCTTAGACCATCAGAGTATCATGGTCACTTCTTACTGTACGATGGGCTTTGGGGTTGCTGAAACATCACCTATGACACGGTGATCATAACGACAACTTACAGGTTCATCAGAAAGTTTGACAAGTGACCGAACAGCTCGAGAGTGGGATTTGCTCCTCCGGCGATGGAGAGATATTCTTAGGGTCCTCTTGTTGTGATGACATCAATCATCGTCTGGCCAGACACACGTGACTTCGTCACGGGGATGCCGGAACACAATAACGAGAAAGAAGAACATAACCGGTAACGAGGATTATGGTATAGTGAGCATGGTGATGACAGAGGAGGATACCGATGCATCCCGGGTTTTGTGAAGTATTGCGAAGCAAAGGGAACATCACATGATAACCAAAGGTTCACTCAAATATCATTCGTGTGCTCACATGGACCAATATGCACGTCCGCAATCCAGTTGGCGGCCATTGAACGAACGGTTCCGTTCATGTTTGTGAGTTATCGAACCTACGGGGTCACAAGCTTAAGGCAATAACGATCTATTGAGTGTTAGTAGGATGAGATTCATGAGAATATATTTGTGGAATTATTTCATGAATATTCGGAATAGTTCCGAGAGGATCCAGAAGCGTTTCGGGGTCATCGGAAGGGTTCCGGTGAGTATCGGGTAATACAGGGTATTACTGATAAATTATATATAGGTGGAAAAAGTTTCCGGAGATGTTTAATATATATATACAATGGTCTAGAAGTATTTCGAATATTTTATATTTAATTTAAATATCAACAGGCCTAAAAAGGCCAAACTTTCCCCCTTGGTGGCAACCCTCTCCTCCCCCTCCAACTTATATATACATGAGGATTTTGCTCTTTTGAATATATAAGTTTGGAGCCTCCTCTAGTACTTCTAGTTCTTGTTCTAGTTGGTCCTAATTGACTAATTAGAGCTTGGCTAATCCTCTTATCCTCATAATTAGAAGCCCAGTGTGGTTCTAATATCCTCCCCTCTAATTCTCCGACGACAATTAGCTCTAGACGGTGAAGCGCTACCAGATCGTGAAGGATGCACGCTTGCAACTAAGTAGAGAGGTCGTGCTTTCGGTCTTCAGTTCAGGGGACTATTCGTGGGAGGTACGAGGGATCGTTCATCGACGGTTCGAGGGACTCTAAGTATGGTCTACACCGGCGCGTCTTCTTGCGCTGCAACTCCTTGACTGTAATGATCGTGATCCCAACTCGGTGACGGTCCATAGCTAGTAGCTAGATGGCTTCTTCTCTCTCTTTGATCTTCAATACAATGTTCTCCTCGATGTTCCTGGAGATCTATTTGATGTAATCTTGTTTTGTGGTGTGTTTGTTGAGATCCAATGAATTGTGAGTTTATGATCAGATTATCTATGAATATTATTTGAGTCTTCGCTGAACTCTTTTATGCATGATTTATATAGCTTTGTATTTCTCTCCGATCTATTGATTTGGGTTGGCCAACTAGATTGATTTTTCTTGCAATGGGAGATGTTCTTTTTAATGGGTTCAATCTTGCGGTGCTCAATCCCAGTGACAGAAGGGGACATGACACGTATTTGTATGGTTGCCATTGAGGATAAAAAGATGGGGTTTGTTCATATTTATTGGATCTATCCCTCTACATCATGTCATCTTGCTTAAGGCGTTACTCCGTTTTTGTTAACTTAATACACTAGATGCATGCTGGATAGCGGACGATGTGTGGAGTAATAGTAGTAGATGCAGGCAGGAGTCGGTCTACTTGTCTCGGACGTGATGCCTATATACATGATCATTGCCTTGGATATCTTCAAAATTATGTGCTTTTCTATCAATTGGTCAACAGTAATTTGTTTACCCACCGTATGCTTTCTTTCAAGAGAGAAGCCTCTAGTGAAAACTATGTCCCCCAGGTCTTTCTTTTATCATAATATTTTCAGATCTAGAAAAAAACACAAAAATACATTGCTGTAATTTATTTACCTTTATTTTATTTTGCACTTTTACTTATCTTTTATATCTATCTCTATCATATCTCATCCTTGCGAGTAACCGTGAAGGGATTGACAACCCCTTTATCGCGTTGGGTGCAAGTATTTGTTTGTTTGTTTGTGTAGGTGCAATTATTGGAGACTTGTGTGTTCCTCCTACTGGATTGATATGTTGGTTCTCAACTGAGGGAAATACTTATCTCTACTTTGCTGCATCACCCTTTCCTCTTCAAGGGAAAAACCAACACAAGCTTAAGAAGTAGCATTATTGAACCATTCGATGTTTGGGGATTTAATTATATGAGGCCTTTTTCTTCCTCTAATGGGTATACGCATATTTTGGTTGTTGTTGATTATGTCACTAAATGGGTAGAAGCTATTCCAACTAGTAGTGCTGACACTGGTACACATCGGTGCTATACAAACGATTTTTAACCCCTTTCCGCGACGGCGTTCGGAACCGTCACCTAGTGAGTGACTGGGATAGGGGGATCCTTCCCACACGACCCAGAAACCGTCGGGGATATGCCCTCCTAGCACACATGCTTGGAAAAATGAGGTCGTGTGCGACCGGCGAGCGACCAAATATGGTTATACGTATAGTAGTGCTAAAAAATACAATTATACATGCAAAATCGTTTTCGGTCGTAAGTACATCCCACACAGTTAATCCCCGCTAAACGTTTCCGTTCGTATATACATCCCAGACAGTCACTCCAAGGAAAACGTTTGCGCGAGGTGGCTTAACACAAATAGTTTTCAAGAGAATGTCGTGTGTGATTGTTCATTGACCCAACACGGTTTTTCCTAGAAACTGTGTGCGTTGCCTGAGGTCATCGCCCACAGTGTTTTCTCAATAACCGTTTGCAATAGGAAAACCCAATTAGCAGGCTAATTGCCCTACTATTAATAATCCATTTACTAATCTAATTGACATTCATATTAAGCACATAATATATTTCTTTCCATATTAAGGAAGCAGGATTTCATAATTGAAATACATCCGAGTACAACATGATATAGCTTCAGCACTCAACTACCCCATTACACAATTGCACCAGCACCAAGTTTCACATGCAACATCTAGAACCTTTCGAAGTTAGCATCATAGATGGTACATAGACAGATGCGTCTCATCTGGAAAACTGCTGAAGCAAAAGGCGAATATTGAGCCTTCATTCATGTTGAGGGTCTTTGCAACTTTAATATGATGGAAGATTAATATGATGGAAAATAGACCCGGGGGCCATAGGTTTCACTAGTGACTTCTCTCGAGAGCATAAGTATTACGGTGGGTGAACAAATTACTGTTGAGCAATTGATAGAATTGAGCATAGTTATGAGAATATCTAGGTATGATCATGTATATAGGCATCACGTCCGAGACAAGTAGACCGACTCCTGCCTGCATCTACTACTATTACTCCACACATCGACCGCTATCCAGCATGCATCTAGAGTATTAAGTTCATAAGAACAGAGTAACGCCTTAAGTAAGATGACATGATGTAGAGGGATAAACTCATGCAATATGATATAAACCCCATCTTGTTATCCTCGATGGCAACAATACAATACGTGCCTTGCTGCCCCTACTGTCACTGGGAAAGGACACCGCAAGATTGAACCCAAAGTTAAGCACTTCTCCCATTGCAAGAAAGATCAATCTAGTAGGCCAAACAAAACTGATAATTCGAAGAGACTTGCAAAGATAACCAATCATACATAAAAGAATTCAGAGGAGATTCAAATATTGTTCATAGATAAACTTGATCATAAACCCACAATTCATCGGTCTCAACAAACACACCGCAAAAGAAGATTACATCGAATAGATCTCCAAGAGAGAGGGGGAGAACATTGTATTGAGATCCAAAAAGAGAGAAGAAGCCATCTAGCTAATAACTATGGACCCGAAGGTCTGAGGTAAACTACTCACACATCATCGGAGAGGCTATGGTGTTGATGTAGAAGGCCTCCGTGATGGATGCCCCCTCCGGCGGAGCTCCGGAACAGGCCCCAAGATGGGATCTCACGGGTACAGAAGGTTGCGGCGGTGGAATTAGGTTTTTGGCTCCGTATCTGGTAGTTTGGGGGTACGTAGGTATATATAGGAGGAAGGAGTACGTCGGTGGAGCAACATGGGGCCCACGAGGGTGGAGGGCGCGCCTGGGGGGGGGGGGGTTAGGCGCGCCCCCCTACCTCGTGCCCTCCTGGTTGATGTCTTGACGTAGGGTCCAAGTCCTCTGGATCACGTTCGTTCCGAAAATCACGTTTCCGAAGGTTTCATTCCGTTTGGACTCCGTTTGATATTCTTTTTCTACAAAACTCTGAAATAGGCAAAAAAACAGCAATTCTGGGCTGGGCCTCCGGTTAATAGGTTAGTCCCAAAAATAATATAAAAGTGTATAATAAAGCCCAATAATGTCCAAAACAGAATATAATATAACATGGAACAATAAAAATTATAGATACATTGGAGACGTATCAAGCATCCCCAAGCTTAATTCCTGCTCGTCCTCGAGTAGGTAAATGATAAAAACAGAATTTTTGATGTGGAATGCTACTAGGCATAATTTCAATGTAATTCTTCTTAATTGTGGTATGAATATTTAGATCCGAAAGATTCAAGATAAAAGTTCAATATTGACATAAAAATAATAATACTTCAAGCATACTAACTAAGCAATTATGTCCTCTCAAAATAACATGGCCCAAGAAAGTTCATCCCTACAAAATCATATAGTTTAGTCATGCTCCATCTTTGTCACACAAGAATGCTCTCATTATGCACAACCCCGATGACAAGCCAAGCAATTGTTTCATACTTTAGTAATCTCAAACTTTTTCAACCTTCATGCAATACATGAGCGTGAGCCATGGATATAACACTATGGGTGGAATAGAATATAATGATGGGGGTTATGTGGAGAAGACAAAAATGGGAGAAAGTCTCACATCAACGCGGCTAATCAATGAGCTATGGAGATGCCCATCGATTAATGTTAATGCAAGGAGTAGGAATTGCCATGCAACAGATGCACTAGAGCTATAAATATATGAAAGCTCAACAAAAGAAACTAAGTGGGTGTGCATCCAACTTGCTTGCTCACGAAGACCTAGGGCATTTGAGGAAGCCCATTGTTGGAATATACAAGCCAAGTTCTATAATGAAAAATTCCCACTAGTATATGAAAGTGACAAAATAAGAGACTCTCTATCATGAAGATTATGGTGCTACTTTGAAGCACAAGTGTGGTAATGAGGATAGTAACATTGTCCCTTCTCTCTTTTTCTCTTTTTTTGGGCCTTCTTCTTTTTTTATGGCCTTTCTCTCTTTTTTATTTTTTTATTTTTCCTCACTTGGGACAATGCTATAGAAAATGATGATCATCACACTTCTATTCATTTACAACTCAATGATTACAACTCGATACTAGAACAAATTATGACTCTATATGAATGCCTCTGGCGGTGTACCGGGATATGCAATGAACCAAGAGTGACATGTATGAAAGAATTATGAATGGTGGCTTTGCCACAAATACTATGTCAACTACATGATCATGCAAAGCAATATGACAATGATGAACGTGTCATGATAAATGGAACGGTGGAAAGTTGCATGGCAATATATCTCGAAATGGCTATGGAAATGCCATAATAGGTAGGTATGGTGCCTGTTTTGAGGAAGATGTAAGGAGGTTTATGTGTGAAAGAGCATATCATATCACGGGGTTTGGATGCACCGGTGAAGTTTGCACCAACTCTCAATGTGAGAAAGGGCAATGCACGGTACCGAAGAGGCTATGTGACGCCCCCGATTTGACCGTACACTAATCATGCACGCAAATGTGTACGATCAAGATCAGGGACCCACGGGAAGATATCACAACACAACTCTAAAACATAAATAAGTCATACACGCATTATAATACAAGCCAGGGGCCTCGAGGGCTCGAATACAAGTGCTCGATCATAGACGAGTCAGCGGAAGCAATCATATCTGAGTACAGACATAAGTTAAACAAGTTTGCCTTAAGAAGGCTAGCACAAACTGGGATACAGATCGAACGAGGCGCAGGCCTCCTGCCTGGGATCCTCCTAACTACTCCTCGAAGTCGAACTCCAGGTAGAATCATCCTCGGGATCTCTAGCTCCTGGACTCCAGCATCTGGTTGCGACAATCAGGTATACAAAGGGGAAAAGAGGGAGAAAAGCAACCGTGAGTACTCATCCAAAGTACTCGCAAGCAAGGAGCTATACTACATATGCATGGGTATATGTGTAAAGGGGCATATCAGTGGACTGAACTGCAGAATGCCAGAATAAAAGGGGGATAGCTAGTTCTGTCGAAGACTACGCTTCTGGCCATCTCCATCTTGCAGCATGTAGAAGAGAGTAGATTGAAGTCCTCCAAGTAGCATCGTATAGCATAATCCTACCCGGCGATCCCCTCCTCGTCGCCCTGTTAGAGAGTGATCACCGGGTTGTATCTGGCACTTGGAAGGGTGTATTTTATTAAGTATCCAGTTCTAGTTGTCATAAGGTCAAGGTACAACTCCGGGTCGTCCTTTTACCGAGGGACACGGCTATTCGTATAGATAAACTTCCCTGCAGGGGTGCACCACATAACCCAACACGCTCGATCCCATTTGGCCGGACACACTTTTCTGGGTCATGCCCGGCCTCGTAAGATCAACACGTCGCAGCCCCACCTAAGCACAACAGAGAGGTCAGCACGCCGGTCTAAACCCTATGCGCGCAGGGGCCGGGCCCATCGCCCTATGCACACCTGCACGTTGCGTACGCAGGCCGGAAGCAGACCTAGCCTAGTGGCGTTCCAGTCCAATCCGGCGCGCGCCACTCAGTTGCTGACGTCACGAAGGCTTCGGCTGATACCACGACGCCGGGATACCCATAACTACTCCCGCGTAGATGGTTAGTGCGTATAGACCAAATGGCCAGACTCAGATCAAATACCAAGAACTCGTTAAGCGTGTTATGTATCCGCGAACGCCGACCAGGGCCAGGCCCACCTCTCTCCTAGGTGGTCTCAACCTGCTCTGTCGCTCCGCCATAAAGTAACAGTCGGGGGCCGTCAGGAACCCAGGCCCACCTCTACCGGGGTGGAGCCACCTATCCTTTCAGCCCCCTCACCAGAATCACTTGCGGGTACTCAACGAGCCGACCCGACTTTAGTCACCACATGTGTCATGTATATAAAGTATATAGTATATACCCGTGATCACCTCCCGAAGTGATCACGGCCCAGTAGTATAGCATGGCAGACGGACAAGAGTGTAGGGCCACTGATGGAACACTAGCATCCTATACTAAGCAGTAGGATAGCAGGTAAGGGTAACAACTGTAGCAACAATGATAGGCTATGCATCAGAATAGGATTAACCGAAAGTAGTAACATGCTACACTACTCTAATGCAAGCAGTATAGAGAAGAATAGGCGATATCTGGTGATCAAGGGGGGGGCTTGCCTGGAAGCTCAGCCGAGAAGGAGGGGTCGTCAACAACGTAGATGATCGGGCACCAGCAGCGGCGTCAGTCTCGTAGTCTACCGGAGAAGGAGAGGGGGAAGAAACAGTAAATACGGAGCAAACAAAGCATCACAAAACATAAGGAGGCAAAACGCGGTGCTAGGTATGCCCTAACGCGGTAGTAAGCGATACCGGCGAAGGGGGGAAACATCCGGGAAAATATCCCCGGTGTTTCACGTTTTCGGACAGATGAACCGGAGGTGAAATGTTGCAGGTTCACTATGCTAGGGACGTGTGGCTGACAAACGGACTACGTATTGGGATTCGTCTCGTCGTTCTGAGCAACTTTCATGTTGAAAATATTTTAATCCGAGTTACGGATTAAAAGATATGATTTTCTAAAGATTTTATTAATTTCTGGAATTTAATTAATTATTTAATTTAATTCGAAAATGGATTTATGACATCAGCATGATGTCATGCTGACATCAGCAGTCAACTGGGGTTGACTAAGTCAAACTGACACGTGGGTCCAGTGGGACCCACCTGTCATTCTCTGTTTAGGTTAATTAGGGTTTAGCTATTTAATTACTGTTTAATTAAATTAACTAATTAATTAGATTAATTTAAACAGGGTTAATTAACTTAATTAATTAATTAATTACTTTTATTTTTTATTTTCTTTATTTATTTATTTATTAATTTTTATTAATTAAGTTATTAATTTTTTTTTTGTAATTCCTTTTTTTTGTTCTCAGGGGCGTGGGGCCCCCTAGTCAGTGGCTCAGGAGGAGCCATAGCGGGTGTGGGCTACGGGCACAACCCGAACGGGCGAGGGGGATACGGGCGACGGGCGCCAGCCCATCTGGGCCCTTGCCTAGGCCAGCAGCAGGGCGCCGGCGGCCAAGGGCGGCGCTAGGCGAGGCCGCGGCCGGTGCGAGGAGTAAGGCAGGCGCGGCGGTTGCCGAGGTCGGGCGCGGGTGCAGGTGGCCGCGGACGGCAGTGGCTGGGGCGCGAGGCAGGCGGGCGGGCACCGCGATGGTGGGCGCGAGGAGCGGGACGACGCGGGGACGGCTGGTGCGGTGCGCGCGCTGGAGCTAGGAGGGGATGGTGACCGCGACGGGGACAGCGCGGGCGCGTGGCCACGCACGGGCGACGGGTGTGTGCGAGGAAAGTAGCGGGAGGGGGGGGAAGGGGCTCACCCCCGATGCAGGGGTACGGGCGGCGAGGGTTGACGGAGTCCGTCGAGGGGGAGGTCGAGGACGCGGTTCCGGCGAACGGCGACGGCAAGGCGGTCCTAGGGCGTTGGGGACGGCGGCACGGCGGTGAGGTAGCCCTGGGCGGGGTGGCAAGGGCGAGGTGGCGGTCTGGTGAGGCGGCACCGACACCGGCGAGGTGGTGGCCTGACGAGGCGGCGGCGGTGAGCGCCGACGGAGGCTCCGGGCGAGGTCAGCTCCGGGCGGCGGCGATCCGGTGACGGGGCCACGGGTGGTGGCTCGGGCCGGGGTTGTCGAGGCCGACGCGGGGAGGCGAGGTGGCGGAGGAGGTGGTCGAGGTCCGGCGAAGGGCAGCACCAGCGTCGGGGCGCGGGGAAGGGTGGGTCGACGCGGGCGTCGAGGCGATGGGGGCGTCCGGCGACGGGGGCGGGGCGGCGGCGTCGCGGTCGTTGCCCCGATCCAGATGGGATCGGGGAGTGGGGGAGCGAGGGAGTGGGGAGGTGGAGGTTGTCGGTGGGGAGTGGGGGGGGGGCTGGAGTGGATAAGGGGACGGCTGGTGGGCCGGTTTGGGCCGGCCGGTTAGCTGGGCTGGGAGGCCTAGTGGGGGGGGGCAGGCCTCTTTTCTTTATTTTGTTTTGTTTTTTTTTTCTTCTTTCAAATTATTTTAGTTTCAATAAAATACCAAAGTGGCACCTAAATTGTTGTTACAAATTATGTCACAACCACAAAAAGTTTCATCCCAAAATAGTATAGTTTAATATTTTACAAAATACAAAAGGCATTTAATTAATGGTTTTAGCTACTGATTTAATTAGTTTGGTGCATTTAAACATTTTATAAAGACTTGGTTCCTCCACCAATATTACATATGATTTATTTGTCACTTTTAGAACATTTTAGTTTTGACATTTGAAAAGTTTTATTGTTTGCTTGATTTTGAATTGGAATTGTTTTTGGACCATCGCGACATTAACAACAGTAACCGAGGTGACGTGGCCTCATTAGCGTGGAATTACTGTAGCCTAATTATCCGGGCGTCACAATTCTCCTCCACTACAAGAAATCTCGTCCCGAGATTTAAGAGGTGGGATAAGGGGGAAAGTTCTGGTTACAAAATTATAACGGATCTCCTCGAAGAAGTTAATCCCTTTTGTTGATGTCTTCAATTCTTTATTCCTATGCATCATGATGATGTTGTCGTCCTTTCTTCGGGGAACTCCATCGTACTTACGAATAGGAAAGGGGCAGCTCTTAACCGATAGGATGTTATAAGGGAAAATCATCTGGGGGTATCCCAAGAATGAACATATGAGTATCTCTCGAGTTGAACAAATGAAACACATCGAGAGCACGTAGGGCAGTGCAATAAGAAGTCTCGAGCGAATAGGCAATCGTTCATTGCCTGAAACAGAGTGAAAAGGGGTTCAGAGCAACGGAAATAAGTATTGTGTCCGATACCAGAATTGATCACTTGGGACGGTGGCCTGTGAATTACATACGAGGCCACACGCGAGGAATAACTTTGGGAACAGGGGGTATAGGAGAGTCAGGTTTCGATCCTGTGGAACTGTGGGTTATGGGCCCACCATGTGGATTAAAAAGTAGGAGGAACGGTGACATCTTGCACTATCATGATAGCAAGACATGTCAGAGGGTAGCCTGTCGATTATGTCGACAACAACGCCGGTACCCAGGGCGAGGGACGAAGAGAACCATTTTCCTGCTCGTTGAAACGAGGCGGACCATTAGGCAAAGTTCTCGTCCATCGGTGGTTACCAAAATGTCACCAACAATAGTAACAGGGTCTAACTGACAGAGTTGTACACCGAGGTGTTTACATAAGCAGGAGAATATTACTGCTTAGATCATATAGATCACCAGAAAGGTTAAACCAAACAATGGAAAGGAAAATATGATTATCAGATTAAACAGAATAATGGAAAGGAAAATGTGTTTAAACACATATTTCAAGGGTATATCCTTCCCAAGGACAAGCAGCGTATCATATCCATGACAGGATAGAAAGTAGAAAACCATTTAGGTAAGGGGAGAGGAATTCCATGACATAACCCATACAGCGGTGTTTGGATAATTGAGCAAGAAACATTTAGTATTGGGCTTCAAAAGTTTTTGTTGAAAATCGGAGTACCATAGACATGCTTTGAGATAGCATTGACATGGTCAACAGGTGAAGATCAGAATTTGGAAACAAAAAGGATCCATCAGGAACAACTTATAGAATAAGTCTTACAATTTCCTCATGGAAGAATAGATAACCTTGCTGAAAGGAAAGCTTATAACAATAGGTCCTCCGGCCAGGTGTGTTTGGCATGTCATCACCTTACCGGGTCATAAATAGGCCAATGTTATAACTCTTGGAAATATGTTCCAACCATCATATCTGACCGAGATTCAGATTTGATTGGTGTCAGGATAACTCAGACTCAGGATGCCTGAGAAGAAAGGTGCAACACAAATTGTCGAGGTGACATTGTATGATTCTCGGGAATTAAACCATGGAAGCGAGTTCCGGAACAAGAGTTCATCATTAAATCAAGGAGAGGATGAGGGGGTGGCTGATGGACTCAGCGACAATTCATTGAGATTTTCAAAAGATGGATTTCCACAACTATGTGAACAAGGAGACAACATTAGCTAGATCGAATGACTTAATGATGTATGCTCGAGGAAAACATACACAGTTAAACATTGGTTGAAATGTGCACCCGAAATATGGGCTAGGTAGCACAATCAATGTTCGAATGATGATTCATTAAGCCATAGACGTAGAATGAAACTATAGGCCAATAACTTCAAAGCATTAGGGTTACTAGAAGTTTAGAATTTACACATCACAAATCATTTGTCGGTATTTCGTTTAGAAACAACACGGGGATCAGAAAACAAATGGAGATGGCGAGAAGTATTACTATATCAAGAATTCTCAAGAGGTGGAGAAATTCTCACAATATCCTTGACATAAAGGATGGTAATACTCCAAGGTAGAACATAACATAGGCTGGTTAGCAAGGAGCTCCATAACTTGATCAAGTTTGTGATGAAAGGAATGAAAGGTTGTTGTCGATGGTAACTCAAATTACCAAGGAACGAGGATGTCACTTATCATCAAGAATTCCATTGATATCCTGGAAGGAGTCAAAATGTTGATGATGTTCACGGCAAATTTTGTCAAGAGGCTCCACGAAGATGTAATCGATCGGCGATGACATCAAGTCAAAGGAATGATGAAGTGATAGGTTAATGGAACCAAGGGGAAGGCACAAACTTGAAATCAAGCTTGTTGTTCAAGGCGAACTAATATGACGAGCAAGATCGACGTAAGCTTAGCTCATCATCGAAAGTTGTGTTCCGGGAAGGACCGGGTAGCACAGTTAAAAGTTTGCACGATAATGATATAGCCGATAAGGCTAGGAATGACTTGAGGGATTATTACACTCGTAAGCAACAAGAATTACTTAGAGTTATTGAATCGGAGTGCGGAATCGATTCGCTTATCGGTGTTCTCGAGTGACTAATAACTCAGAGCCCGTGGAAAATTGGAATAAGTGAGAATGTAGCACTTGATGAAAAACTCATAACAAGTTATGCAGTTCCATGACAATCTCGAGATACCAGGGGGTAATACTCGACGACAGATCAAGGCAAGGGTTGGACTAGGGTATTGCCCTGCAGAAGACAAGTGCTCAAACTTGCACGAGAAACGGAATCAAGGAGAAACATGGTCGGAACCACGTCCACGGATACCAGATGAACTTATTACAAGGGGGTAATTATTATAAGAGAAGCTTCCATGATAGGATCTACATCGTGTCCATGGGCATGAACACAAAGGTTCAAGGTCGACTCCCACTTCTTCAATGCATAACCTTCCATTCGCCTCTCGTATTTTGATAATGACATTAGTTGTCAAAAGTTTTACCTGGTGCAATACCAGATAAGTATGTCCCGCGAAATCTTTCGGGTTCACACAGATTAAGGAAGGCATAGGTTCAACCCATCGGGGCATCGAAGAAAGATATACTACAAACTTCAGGAGTAAATAGCACAAGCTCAGAAGTAGAGCATGGTCGACAAAGCAGAAGATACAATTTACCAAAGGCATTATATACCCATGGAAAGGCTCACAAGGTTATTCAATAGGAAGGACACTGTCGGATAAAATCCAACAAAGGAACCGATGGTCCACAAGGGATCTGATGTGAGCATCGGTACTCAACCAGAGGAAGAAGAATGCCAGGAGATCTGATTATAGAAACAAGTGACTAACTCGAAGTTCAAGTGCAAAAGAATTATGACTTCCAACTCAGGGGGTCAGAAGCAATGCTCTGATCAAGGATGGATAAGTTGAGTAGGCTTAGGGGTACAATCGTTGGCAATTTGATAGGTCGAGATCCAGCTCACGTTTAAAATGACGTTTGAGCCGGAAGAATGAATTCTAGGATCTGATTGAGGATTGCGAGCATTCGCAACCTATTGAATCAATGGACTCAAAAATATAATGACAAGAGATGCCAGTAAGATTACGAGAATTAAGATTAATCATAATGCAAGTAAGCAAGAATTTCAAGAGCAAAAAGGCTCCTGAAGATTTTCGGAAGATCGAATGATATTTTGAACACTTTTGTGAAATACTTGAATCAAGTGGGGATGACCGGATACTCGGTAAGTGCTAGAAATTATCCGTAGTGGTATTCATGTGGCAAAGAACAGCAAGGCAGTAAGCTCAAAAGATTCTCGGAGCAGCAAAGAGAATTTCGGGGTATCTTGTAATAACAAGATCAACTGGGAAACATTGTATGAGTGGCGAGTATACGTGGTTATCCATAGGAGTTTATCGATGAAAGGGAATTGCAAAAGCGATAAACACAAGTTCTCGGGTTATCAGCGGAGAGTATCTTCAGGGTCTTCTCGGGCAGCAGACGATCATTAGTAATAAGGGGCTCTCCGGGTGAAAGTGATAACGAGATCCTAATGTTAGATTTAGCAAAATTCATTTAACCCGAGTAGAAAAGAGATCATAGTCCCAGAGTAAAGGTCGAGGAGTAAAAGATCCTAGTACCACCCAATGGCGACGTGGGCCCGTAAGACACACAGCCATGTTAGTAAAAGTTTTGTAATGTCTAGACTCGACTTCGGCCAAGCAGTTGGAAAGGGGACTCCTACAGGCAGTCGGCTCTGATACCAACTTGTGACGCCCCCGATTTGACCGTACACTAATCATGCACGCAGATGTGTACGATCAAGATCAGGGACCCACGGGAAGATATCACAACACAACTCTAAAACATAAATAAGTCATACACGCATTATAATACAAGCCAGGGGCCTCGAGGGCTCGAATACAAGTGCTCGATCATAGACGAGTCAGTGGAAGCAATCATATCTGAGTACAGACATAAGTTAAACAAGTTTGCCTTAAGAAGGCTAGCACAAACTGGGATACAGATCGAACGAGGCGCAGGCCTCTTGCCTGGGATCCTCCTAACTACTCCTCGAAGCCGAACTCCAGGTAGAATCATCCTCGGGATCTCTAGCTCCTGGACTCCAGCATCTGGTTGCGACAATCAGGTATACAAAGGGGAAAAGAGGGAGAAAAGCAACCATGAGTACTCATCCAAAGTACTCGCAAGCAAGGAGCTATACTACATATGCATGGGTATATGTGTAAAGGGGCATATCAGTGGACTGAACTGCAGAATGCCAGAATAAAAGGGGGATAGCTAGTCCTGTCGAAGACTACGCTTCTGGCCATCTCCATCTTGCAGCATGTAGAAGAGAGTAGATTGAAGTCCTCCAAGTAGCATCGTATAGCATAATCCTACCCGGCGATCCCCTCCTCGTCGCCCTGTTAGAGAGTGATCACCGGGTTGTATCTGGCACTTGGAAGGGTGTATTTTATTAAGTATCCAGTTCTAGTTGTCATAAGGTCAAGGTACAACTCCGGGTCGTCCTTTTACCGAGGGACACGGCTATTCGTATAGATAAACTTCCCTGCAGGGGTGCACCACATAACCCAACACGCTCGATCCCATTTGGCCGGACACACTTTTCTGGGTCATGCCCGGCCTCGTAAGATCAACACGTCGCAGCCCCACCTAAGCACAACAGAGAGGTCAGCACGCCGGTCTAACCCTATGCGCGCAGGGGTCCGGGCCCATCGCCCTATGCACACCTGCACGTTGCGTACGCAGCCGGAAGCAGACCTAGCCTAGTGGCGTTCCAGTCCAATCCGGCGCGCGCCACTCAGTTGCTGACGTCACGAAGGCTTCGGCTGATACCACGACGCCGGGATACCCATAACTACTCCCGCGTAGATGGTTAGTGCGTATAGACCAAATGGCCAGACTCAGATCAAATACCAAGAACTCGTTAAGCGTGTTATGTATCCGCGAACGCCGACCAGGGCCAGGCCCACCTCTCTCCTAGGTGGTCTCAACCTGCTCTGTCGCTCCGCCATAAAGTAACAGTCGGGGGCCGTCAGGAACCCAGGCCCACCTCTACCGGGGTGGAGCCACCTATCCTTTCAGCCCCCTCACCAGAATCACTTGCGGGTACTCAACGAGCCGACCCGACTTTAGTCACCACATGTGTCATGTATATAAAGTATATAGTATATACCCGTGATCACCTCCCGAAGTGATCACGGCCCAGTAGTATAGCATGGCAGACGGACAAGAGTGTAGGGCCACTGATGGAACACTAGCATCCTATACTAAGCAGTAGGATAGCAGGTAAGGGTAACAACTGTAGCAACAATGATAGGCTATGCATCAGAATAGGATTAACCGAAAGTAGTAACATGCTACACTACTCTAATGCAAGCAGTATAGAGAAGAATAGGCGATATCTGGTGATCAAGGGGGGGGCTTGCCTGGAAGCTCAGCCGAGAAGGAGGGGTCGTCAACAACGTAGATGATCGGGCACCAGCAGCGGCGTCAGTCTCATAGTCTACCGGAGAAGGAGAGGGGAAGAAACAGTAAATACGGAGCAAACAAAGCATCACAAAACATAAGGAGGCAAAACGCGGTGCTAGGTATGCCCTAACGCGGTAGTAAGCGATACCGGCGAAGGGGGGAAACATCCGGGAAAATATCCCCGGTGTTTCACGTTTTCGGACAGATGAACCGGAGGTGAAATGTTGCAGGTTCACTATGCTAGGGACGTGTGGCTGACAAACGGACTACGTATTGGGATTCGTCTCGTCGTTCTGAGCAACTTTCATGTTGAAAATATTTTAATCCGAGTTACGGATTAAAAGATATGATTTTCTAAAGATTTTATTAATTTCTGGAATTTAATTAATTATTTAATTTAATTCGAAAATGGATTTATGACATCAGCATGATGTCATGCTGACATCAACAGTCAACTGGGGTTGACTAAGTCAAACTGACACGTGGGTCCAGTGGGACCCACCTGTCATTCTCTGTTTAGGTTAATTAGGGTTTAGCTATTTAATTACTGTTTAATTAAATTAACTAATTAATTAGATTAATTTAAACAGTGTTAATTAACTTAATTAATTAACTAATTAATTAATTACTTTTATTTTTTATTTTATTTATTTATTTATTTATTTATTTTTATTAATTAAGTTATTATTATTATTATTATTTATTTATTTATTTTTTTATTTTTTTGTAATTCCTTTTTTTTGTTCTCAGGGGCGTGGGGCCCCCTAGTCAGTGGCTCAGGAGGAGCCATAGCGGGTGTGGGCTACGGGCACAACCCGAACGGGCGAGGGGGATACGGGCGACGGGCGCCAGCCCATCTGGGCCCTTGCCTAGGCCAGCAGCAGGGCGCCGGCGGCCAAGGGCGGCGCTAGGCGAGGCCGCGGCCGGTGCGAGGAGTAAGGCAGGCGCGGCGGTTGCCGAGGTCGGGCGCGGGTGGAGGTGGCCGCGGACGGCAGTGGCTGGGGCGCGAGGCAGGCGGGCGGGCACCGCGATGGTGGGCGCGAGGAGCGGGACGACGCGGGGACGGCTGGTGCGGTGCGCGCGCTGGAGCTAGGAGGGGATGGTGACCGCGACGGGGACAACGCGAGCGCGTGGCCACGCACGGGGCGACGGGTGTGTGCGAGGAAAGTAGCGGGAGGGGGGGGGGGAAGGGGCTCACCCCCGATGCAGGGGTACGGGCGGCGAGGGTTGACGGAGTCCGTCGAGGGGGAGGTCGAGGACGCGGTTCCGGCGAACGGCGACGGCAAGGCGGTCCTAGGGCGTTGGGGACGGCGGCACGGCGGTGAGGTAGCCCTGGGCGGGGTGGCAAGGACGAGGTGGCGGTCTGGTGAGGCGGCACCGACACCGGCGAGGTGGTGGCCTGACGAGGCGGCGGCGGTGAGCGCCGACGGAGGCTCCGGGCGAGGTCAGCTCCGGGCGGCGGCGATCCGGTGACGGGGCCACGGGTGGTGGCTCGGGCCGGGGTTGTCGAGGCCGACGCGGGGAGGCGAGGTGGCGGAGGAGGTGGTCGAGGTCCGGCGAAGGGCAGCACCAGCGTCGGGGCGCGGGGAAGGATGGGTCGACGCGGGCGTCGAGGCGATGGGGGCGTCCGGCGACGGGGGCGGGGCGGCGGCGTCGCGGTCGTTGCCCCGATCCAGATGGGATCGGGGAGTGGGGGAGCGAGGGAGTGGTGAGGTGGAGGTTGCCGGTGGGGAGTGGGGGGGCTGGAGTGGATAAGGGGACGGCTGGTGGGCCGGTTTGGGCCGGCCGGTTAGCTAGGCTGGGAGGCCTAGTGGGGGGGGGGGCAGGCCTCTTTTCTTTATTTTTTTGTTTTTCTTCTTCTTTCAAATTGTTTTAGTTTCAATAAAATACCAAAGTGGCACCTAAATTGTTGTTACAAATTATGTCACAACCACAAAAAGTTTCATCCCAAAATAATATAGTTTAATATTTTACAAAATACAAAAGGCATTTAATTAATGGTTTTAGCTACTGATTTAATTAGTTTGGTGCATTTAAACATTTTATAAAGACTTGGTTCCTCCACCAATATTACATATGATTTATTTGTCACTTTTAGAACATTTTAGTTTTGACATTTGAAAAGTTTTATTGTTTGCTTGATTTTGAATTTGAATTGGAATTTTTTTTGGACCATCGCGAGATTAACAACAGTAACCGAGGTGACGTGGCCTCATTAGCGTGGAATTACTGTAGCCTAATTATCCGGGCGTCACAGGCTAGCAATGATGGAAAGGTAAGAGTGCGTATAATCCATGGACTCAACATTAGTCATAAAGAACCCACATACTTATTGCAAAAATCTACAAGTCATCAAAAACCAAGCACTACGCGCATGCTCCTAGGGGGATAGATTGGTAGGAAAAGACCATCGCTCGTCCCCGACCGCCACTCATAAGGAGGACAATCAAATAACACCTCATGTTTCAAATTTGTTACCTAACGTTTACCATACGTGCATGCTACGGGACTTGCAAACTTCAACACAAGTATTTCTCAAATTCACAACTACTCAACTATCACAACTTTGATATCACTACCTCCATGTCTCAAAACAATCATCAATCATCAAACTTCTCTTAGTATTCAACACACTCATAAGAAAGTTTTTACTAGTCTTGAATACCTAGTATATTAGGATTATTTAAGCAAATTACCATGCTGTTTAAGACTCTCAAAATAATCTAAGTGAAGCATGAGAGAATAATAGTTTCTATAAAACAAAACCACCACCGTGCTCTAAAGGATATAAGTGAAGTACTAGAGCAAAAACTATATAACTCAAAAGATATAAGTGAAGCACATAGAGTATTCTAATAATTTCCGAATCATGTGTGTCTCTCTCAAAAGGTGTGTACAGCAAAGATGATGGTGGTAAACAAAAAAAAACAAAGACTCAAATCATACAAGACGCTCCAAGCAAAACACATATCATGTGGTGAATAAAAATATAGCTCCAAGCAAAGTTACCGTTGGAAGTAGACGAAAGAGGGGATGCCTTCCAGGGCATCCCCAAGCTTTGGCTTTTAGGTGTCCTTAGATTATCTTGGGTTCCATGGGCATCCCCAATCTTAGGCTCTTGCCACTCCTTGTTCCATAATCCATCAAATCTTTCACCCAAAACTTGAAAACTTCACAACACAAAACCCAGTAGAAAATCTCGTGAGCTCCGTTAGCGAAAAAAAACAAAAGACCACTTCAAGTACTGTAATGAACTCATTCTTTATTTATATTGGTGTTAAACCTACTGTATTCCAACTTCTCTATGGTTTATAAACTCTTTTACTATCCATAGATTCATCAAAATAAGCAAACAACACACGAAAAACAGAATCTGTCAAAAACAGAACAGTCTGTAGAAATCTTTAACTAACGCAAACTTCTGGAACTCCAAAACATCTACCAAAATAGGAAGACCTAGAAAATTTGTTTATTGATCAGCAGCATTTGGAATCAATATTTTATCACGTCCTGGTGATTTTTAACAATTATTTTCGTGAACAGAAAGTTTCTGAAATTTTCATCAAGATCAAATAACTATCATCCAAGAAGATCCTATAGGTTAAACTTGGCACAAGCACTAATTAAAACATAAAAAGACATCTAACTAGAGGCTAGATCAAAGATTTATTCCTAAACAGAAGCAAAAAGCAAAAAACTAAAAATAAAATTGGGTTGCCTCCCAACAAGCGCTATCGTTTAACGCCCCTAGCTAGGCATAATAGCAAGGATAGATCTAGGTATTGCCATCTTTGGTTTTCAAATTTTTAGCGGAATCATGCTCGAATCCGGGAGGTTCTTTATGTTTCCCTTCATATTTAGAAATTTTTAGATCTAAAGAATCCAACCGCTTATTGCAAAGGGTAATCAACATATTCATGCGGTGAAGATTTCCACTAACACCCTTAAGAGGTTCAAGAGATTTTTGTAAAATTTTCATTACTTCGCAAATTTTCTCAAAAACTTGTGTTTCTTCTTGGTTATGATGAGGCCCCTTTTGTTGAGGTAGTGTTCCCACTATACCTTCGATAACTTCGTGCGCAATATGGGGATCAATTTCAATAAAATTGCCTTTGGCAACGCAATCCAAGAGTTGTCTATGAGACATATTCAATCCAACATAAAAATTGCGAAGCAAAATTCTAAGGTTCACTTCAAAGGTACAATTACGGTAAGACTCCATCATTCTAGACTAGGTATCTTTTAAGTTTTCTCCTTGTCTTTGCTTGAAGTGAAAGACTTCAAACTCAGGGGACAACGGAGTAGATAAGGGACTAGCCATAACGACAAGCAAACGAAAAAAGCGAACGGAAAAGAGAGGGCGAATAAAACTGCAAGGGTGAAGTGGGGGAGAGGAAAACGAGAGGCAAATGGCAAATAATGTAATGGGGGAGATAAGGGTTTGTGATGGGTACTTGGTATGTTGACTTTTGCGTAGACTCCCCGGCAACGGCGCCAGAAATCCTTCTTGCTACCTCTTGAGCACTGCGTTGGTTTTCCCTTGAAGAGGAAAGGGTGATGCAGTAAAGCAGCGTAAGTATTTCCCTCAGTTTTTGAGAACCAAGGTATCAATCCAGTAGGAGGCCACACACGAGTCCCTCGCACCTACACAAACAAATAAATCCTCGCAACCAACGCGATAAGGGGTTGTCAATCCCTACACGGTCACTTACGAGAGTGAGATCTGATAGATATGATAAGATAATATTTTTGGTATTTTTATGATAAAGATGCAAAGTAAAATAAAAGGCAATAAAATAAACTAAGTGTTGGAAGATTAATATGATGGAAAATAGACCCGGTGGCCATAGGTTTCACTAGTGGCTTCTCTCGAGAGCATAAGTATTACGGTGGGTGAACAAATTACTGTTGAGCAATTGATATAATTGAGCATAGTTATGAGAATATCTAGGTATGATCATGTATATAGGCATCACGTCCGAGACAAGTAGACCGACTCCTGCCTGCATCTACTACTATTACTCCACACATCGACCGCTATCCAGCATGCATCTAGAGTATTAAGTTCATAAGAACAGCGTAACGCCTTAAGTAAGATGACATGATGTAGAGGGATAAACTCATGCAATATGATATAAACCCCATCTTGTTATCCTCGATGGCAACAATACAATACGTGCCTTGCTGCCCCTACTGTCACTGGGAAAGGACACGGCAAGATTGAACCCAAAGCTAAGCATTTCTCCCATTGCAAGAAAGATCAATCTAGTAGGCCAAACCAAACTGATAATTCGAAGAGACTTGCAAAGATAACCAATCATACATAAAAGAATTCAGAGGGGATTCAAATATTGTTCATAGATAAACTTGATCATAAACCCACAATTCATCAGTCTCAACAAACACACCGCAAAAGAAGATTACATCGAATAGATCTCCACGAGAGAGGGGGAGAACATTGTATTGAGATTCAAAAAGAGAGAAGAAGCCATCTAGCTAATAACTATGGACCCGAAGGTCTGAGGTAAACTACTCACACATCATCGGAGAGGCTATGGTGTTGATGTAGAAGCCCTCTGTGATCGATGCCCTCTCCGGCGGAGCTCCGGAACAGGCCCCAAGATGGGATCTCACGGGTACAGAAGGTTGCGGCGGTGGAATTAGGTTTTTGGCTCCGTATCTGGTAGTTTGGGGGTACGTAGGTATATATAGGAGGAAGGAGTACGTCGGTGGAGCAACGTAGGGCCCGCGAGGGTGGAGGGCGCGCCTGGGGGGGGGGGGGGTAGGCGCGCCCTCCTACATCGTGCTCTCTTGGTTGATGTCTTGATCACGTTCGTTCCGAAAATCATGTTCCCGAAGGTTTCATTCCGTTTGGACTCCGTTTGATATTCTTTTTCTGCAAAACTCTGAAATAGGCAGAAAACAACAATTCTGGGCTGGGCCTCCGGTTAATAGGTTAGTCCCAAAAATAATATAAAAGTGTATAGTAAAGCCCAATAATGTCCAAAATAGAATATAATATAGCATGGAACAATCAAAAATTATAGATACGTTGGAGACGTATCATTTACCACATCGTACGCACCTAAGCATTTGCCTAAGCACCTACAATAATAAGTGCAAAAGTGCTCACTCCAGACCCATGACGGCAATGCGCGCGAGCGGCTAGCGGCTGTGCCAGATGGTCCACGACGCTGGCCTGCGGCATGGCACCGAGGATCGTCTCCAGACGATGTTGGCGACCGGCTGGTGGATGGCCGCCGTCGACGCCAGCTATGATTCTCAGTACGACCAGATGATCATTGCCACCACCAATAAGTTCACCGTCGTCAAGAAGCTCGCGGGCGACATCGTCGTACTCCTCCAGCCCGCGCGCCCAGGCTCCTCATTGCCTGCCACCCTAATCGGCCTCCATGGTCGGAACCTCTTTCAAGCACTGGTGGCCCTGCGACTGCCCGCCGACGCCACGAAGAATGTCCACCTGGAGGTCGCGCTTGCCGCGAGGCGCCTCGCCCTGAAAGAATTCGTCGACCTACACATCCACGTGTACAAGCGAATCGTGTACATAGGTATATACAAGGCCAGTGAGGACGCTACGACGTTGGCCTTCTTCAACCAGCTGGAAGCCTTGGATGCCTTTGCTGAGAAGCACCTTAACCTCACCACAAAACCGCCACTCCTTAGCCGCCGGTCGGTGGCCCGACGCACTGAGTTGAGGAGGAGGAGGTCGTACGTTGATGGATGCATCTTTCTTCTTGCCTCCTGTAACCACCACTGTGATCGCATCATCGTGGCCTTAATTCTTATTGTGCTATTGCATTCTCGTTCCAGTCAATACAGACATGTGCGATTCCTTTGCTTAATTATATGCATCATTATATCTAGTACTCCATCCGTCAATTTATAAGTTGTGCTGCCTGTGTTTGGGGCCGGCGCATGATCACGCACGTTCGTGTGCATGCGGTTGCGCTGGGCACGGCGCGATGATGCAGTTACCCGCTGCAAAAACTGCCATGCGGGAGACGTGGCATTGACCATTGGGCGGCAATAGTCGGTCATCCGGGTGCCCAATAAAGGATGCAAAGAGGGATCCTACATCAGCAAGGACCAGCTTCCCTACCAATAGCTCATCTAACAGAACTCCCAAGTTAACTGTGCTGAGGCTTGAGTAGTCATCAGATGGGTGACCGGATAGGAAGTGGCCTCGATGTTAAATTAACTGATGTGATGGGTCATTGTAAACATTTAATTGCGTGGAATGTATATAGTGCTCCATCATATTAGTTGGATTAACCTCGAGGTCCTTGTTTTGTAATTGTTGACATTTTTTGTTTTTTGTACACATGTTGATTGGCTTGAAGAAGGTCTATCTCATTACTTTTTGATAATTTTTGTTTTTTGAACACATGTTGATTGGCTTGAATGAAGGTCTATCCCGTTACTTTACGACATGTTTCCAAAACTTGGACCTCGAGGTTAATTCAACTAATAGGATGGAGCACTATATACATTCAACGCAATTAAATATTTTCCAAAAAAAGTGATATGATTTCTGTGAAACTTATAAGTCATGTATGTCAAATTAAGCTCTGTGTACTTGTTCTTGAATTAACCACGGGCCTTTTTGCCGCGTATCACACACATCCTGTTAAGTTGAACCGTTTATGTTCTCTTCCCTAATCGAAAACAGTTTATTCGACTGAACCGTATGCCGTATATCACACACACCTTTATATGGCTGACCGTTTCTGCTGCTTTCCCTAATAGCAAACAGTTCATCGGAGCAAACTGTATGTCATATATCGCACACACATTGAAATGGCTGCCCGTTTCTGTTGTTCTGTCTAATTGCAAACAGTTCATCTGGATCAACCGTATGCCCTGCATCGCACACGCAACTAAAATCTGAACTGTGTTTGATGGCTCCGCCATCGCAAACATTTTGCACCTTTTTTGACGGGTTTTTTACACCACCGTTTGCGATTATTGCATCGCACACAGTTTCGTAGGAGGGTCTCTGACCGTAGTGTCGCGTTAGCAGCATCCTTGCAGTAGTGTGATCATAACACCTCCATTAAAATGCTTAAAAAAGTTATATTCCCAAAGTTTGGAGTCCCTAGATATTTAGTGACTGATGGTGGTTCACATTTTATTCATGGTGCTTTCCGTAAATTGTTTGCTAAATATGATGTCAATCATAGAATTGCATCCCCCTATCACCCTCAATCTAGTAGTCAAGTTGAGTTGAGCAATAGAGAAATAAAGTTAATATTTAAAAAGACTATCAACAGATCTCAAAAGAATTGGTCTAAGAAACTTGATGATGCACTATGGGCTTACAGAACAACTTATAAAAATCCTATGGGTATGTCTCCGTATAAAATGGTTTATGGAAAAGCTTGTCATTTGCCTCTTGAGTTAGAACATAAAGTATATTGGGGAATTAAAGAACTCAATTATGATTTCAAACTTGCCAGTGAAAAGAGGTTATTTGATATTAGCTCATTAGATGAATGGAGAACCCAAGCCTATAAAAATGCCAAATTATTCAAATAAAAAGTTAAAAGATGGCATGACAAAAGAATCCAAAAAGTGGCAATTCAAGGTGGGTGAGTATGTTCTATTGTACAATTCTCGTTCTAGTTTTTTTGCAGGAAAACTTCTCTCTAAATGGGAAGGACCATATATCATTGAAGAAGTTTATTGCTCTGGAGCTATTAAGATCAATAATGCCGAAGGCACAAATCCGAGGGTGGTCAACGGACAAAGAATTAAGCACTATATCTCAGGTATGCCTATTAATGTCGAAATTAACATCATTCAAACCATGACGCCGGAGGAATATATATAAAAGAGACCTTCCAGAACACTGAAAAGGAAGAGGTACATGATACGGTAAGTAAATGTACTCCAAAAATTCCGTAAAAATTATTTTTGTCAACTTTGGAATATTGGAAAAATAAAATAAGAAACACCCGAGAAGGCAACCCAGGTGCCCATTAGGCACCAGGGCGCGCCTGCCCCCCTGGCGCGCCCTGGTGGGTAGTGGGCCCCTCGTGAGCCTCCCCGACTCTATTTTCCTCTGGATTACTTGTATTGCAAGATAAAAATTCTTTATATATATTCTTGGACGTTTTGACCACCGCATCGCGGAAATATGTTCTTGTTTTGTGCTATTTTTTGTCAGATCTATCGAGCCAGACATCATGCCTTTTCCCTCCTCCAACAACGTGGAAGGCGATGCTTGGCTGCTGAAGATGGAACTAAGGAGAGAAGAAACAAAGGAGGCCCCTAAGGAGAACAAGGTTGAAGAAGTTGCAGGAGATCAAGATCAAGAAGGAGGGGAAGCCATGCCCATAGAGGAAATTGCAAAAGAGGGAGATATCCTGCAACCTTTGTATGATCTCTCACCCATCTGAAATCAAAGCCCTAAGGGCCTTCGAAACGTTTGTATTCAGAACACTTATATCACTCGTGAAGTTATCCTATTGGAAGAGCAAAACATCACCCTTCAGAGCATCAACCGTAGGATGGAGTACCTGCTAAGGCTGAAGTGCGGGCCCACTACCCCACCATCACCAAAGAAGGAGACTTGAGTACACGGGTATGGGCACTCCCCCTGGCTTGTGCCAAGCTTGGGGGAGGTGCCCCGGTGTCGTATCACCATCACTTTTATTATGTCCACCAGTTTTTAGTTTGATCCTTAGTTATTTCGTGATTTAGTTGAATAAAATTTTAGTATGATCTATTTCCGAGTGCTAGTTTCGTGATCTATCTATCTATGTAATCGAGTTGAGAGTTATATAATAAATATTAGTTTGAGTTTTTGCTTCTTTACCTTTATGTTTCAATCAAAATAAAGAAAATAATGAAAAAGATCATATGCTAGTCTTATGGAAAGTAATGACATTACATAAGGAAAAGTATAAGTGGTAAAATTTATTGGAAGTTGACAAACATAGCATTAGTCAATGATGCAATTCATGAAATAATTAATAAGGGAAGAGAAGATTCACATGCAAATAGACTATCTTGGACATCTTTTATGATTGTGAGCCCCCATTAAGTATTTTATGCCAAATTGTTGACGTTGGACAAGGAAGACAATGTATTGATTTATGTTTGTTCATATTCACATAGAAGTTATATTGTCATAGATCCTCCAACATGTGGTGCTTGCCCAACATCTTTGCCAGCCAAAAATCCGCACCAAGTAGAGATACTACTTGTGCATCCAAAAACCATAAACCCAATTTCATGTTATGAGAGTCCACTATACCTACCTATGGATTGAATAAGATCCTTCAAGTAAGTTGTCATCGGTGCATAAAGCAATAGAAATTGCTTTTAAATATGTTTGATCCTTTATTGTAAGGGAAAATAAGCATTGTACAAACTTGTGATGCCAAAGTAATAAAAGTGACAGACTACATAATAAAGGTTGCTATCATAAGGGGCAATATAACGTGACGTTCCTTTGCATTAAGAACTTTTGCATTCAAAAACAAAAAGTGCATGACAACCTCTGCTTCCCTCTACGAAGAGCCTATCTTTTACTTTTATGTATTTATTTTTTATGCAAGAGTCAACAATGTTCTCCTCTATTCCTTTTTATTTTTCTCTTTTGCAAGCAACATGTGGTGGGGAAAGATCTAGGCACATATATCCAGTTGGATATGAGTGATCATGAGTTATTATTGTTGACATTATCCCTGAGGTGAATAAGTTGGGAGGCAAAACTATAAGCCCCTATCTTTCTATGTGTCTGGCAGAAACTTTTTGCTCCATATATATGTTGTGAGTGTTATCAATCATAGAAGACTAAATGATGGTTGAGTATGTGAACTTGCTAAAAAGCTCCGGCATGAGACCCTTCCTGAAAATATGATGAATTGCAATTGCATTGTTGACTGAGAACATAGTTTGTGTCGTGGTTTTGTCACGGCAGATGCCCTTACGAAAGGACTTAGGTGTGGAGCCATCGCAACGTAGGTTAGCTTGAAGGGGTTGAATGGGATGAAAGACACACAGTTTACCCAGGTTCGACCCCTCACAACGAGGTAAAAGCCTACTCCTGCTTTTGTCGACTATTGCTTGAATATCGATTACAGTGGAGCGGAATCGCTTGACCTAGCTCTCGATCAGTTGTTTCTTAAGTTAACCCGCCGCAGGTTCTCGCCTTTATATACACAGGTCGAGGCTCTGGGCTTACAAGAGTCCAAGTCGGGTCACACAACGTGACCAACTCGGTTTCTAAGTCGCCCTGCCTTGTTAGGCAAGTCACCATCGTGGAGGCTCACACCTTTTGGGTCATGATTCTACCACCAGGTCTTGGGCCTTCAACCGTCCCACCTTGTAAGCCACCACCAGTCTTCATATTTCATCTTCTTGGACCTACTTGGGCTTTCTTCATATTGAGTCACCAATAGTGTAACCCGGCCCCTCCTGGGCGGGTCAAACCTCGGGGTTACGTCCTCAACATTAGGTCCCAGATTGATTTGAACTTGTTCATGTCAATCTTCACTGCTTCGGGTTGGCAAGCCTTCCTTTCCAATGCTTAACCTTAAATAAATCATTGTAACCCGCCATGACTTCATCCGAAGTAAATCCAGAAAAAACCCATGACATCACAACGGATCTTCTTCACTTCAATTGGTCGTCCGGGAATCGAGGCGCCTCTAGTGTTGAGATAATCATGACGTCTCCTTGATTTCCTTGCCTGCCATTTTACTGTTTCAAATTTTCCCTTATAAATAGGCACGAGGGGGTTCCTTTTTCACTTTTACCCCCTTCCATCCACTTCTTCTTCGTCCTTGCGACCTCCACTGCACAAGAGCTCTGCCGCTCTGATCATTCTTCACCAGCGACTTTGACAAAGGCCGTTGCATCAACCTAACCAAACCAGATAACTGCGGCGCACCTCCGCTCGTCTTTGGCTCTATCAGGTATTCCTCTTTTTTCTGCTTCAGATCTGCATTAGGTCATCGCAGTTCATGCAGTTTGCCACCCTGTTCATCGTGGTTCTTCCCAGTGCATCCACCTTCCGCTTAGAGAACGTAGTTCAATCCAAAAAACTAAGTAGATGTGGGGTAGTAGCAGTTTTAGCCTTTATCTTGCATCTGGATATATCTCCTCCTACTCAGAATTGATATTTAGCTTGTGTAGTTCTTCTCTGCTGTATCTTAGGTTTAGTAATTGTTCTTCATTTTCAAAACTGTAGTAGATCCAAAATTATTGGCATAAATTGTGAAACTTGTTTGCCCCGTACTTAGCAAAAACTTCATCAATCCCAGATCTGTAGATAACTACCTTGCCAATGTTATTTGGGCGGCTTAAATAATAAATTTATAACCCGCCAACCTCTAGCTGGCTTAATCATGAATTTGTAACCCGCCGAGAGTTCCGAACACGCTTCTGCAACTTGACCCGCCAATATGCTGCTCATATCTTGATAATTACTTCATTCCATGGTTAAGGTAGCTCTTAGCTGCAACTGATCCGCCCTTCGTCATACAGGAGGCTTATGATTTACTCACAATAATGATTAATCGTATATCCATAGTTGGCTTGCAGCTACTGAATTGTTATTTGTAACTATTAATCAACTTATCACTGTAGTATTAACTCATCACGCTATATCTCCAGGCCGTAGCTTTTAAACCGCCGAAATTACCGTCAACTGGGAATGTTCTCTGGTTACCAAAGAAATCCTCAATGATTACGTAGGCCAAGGCTTCTTGGCGAGTCTCATCACGCTATATCTCCAGGCCGTAGCTTTTAAACCGCCGAAACTACCGTCAACTGGGAATGTTCTCTGGTTACCAAAGAAATCCTCAATGATTACGTAGGCCAAGGCTTCTTGGCGAGTCAGCAGGAAATTGGATGGCGAGTTAGCAATGGGGAAGTAATCCCTACTCCGGGCAAGGATGAAATTGTGGTCTTCACTGATCACATACTTAGAGGGTTTACCCCACCAGGATCGAAATTCTTGCGGGACCTCCTCCACTACTTCAACTTGCACCCTCAATATATAGGTCCAAACTCGGTATCCAACATCTGCCACTTTCAAATCTTCTGTGGAGTTTATCTACAAATAGCACCCACTGTTCCCCTGTTCAAGGAGTTCTTTTATATAAACCGCCAGACTGAATGTCAAAATGGCCCATGTCAAGAGTTAGGTGGAATCTATTCAGAGACAAAGAGATAACAATTTTCCTTCCACCATCATACCAAGTCACCCCAAGGGATTGGTGACCACCTAGTTTTACTGTAAAAATACTGCTCCAACAACGGAAAATCCTTTGCCCGGGTTTAGAGTTGAACGTTTTCCAACAGATTTTGATCTGCCAAGCAAAATTATCCCAAAAGAGCATGTAGAGGCCTTCCCATTCCTCTCCAAGGCTAAAGCTTTATTAGCTCATGGGTTAATTGGAGTTGACTTGACCCAGTGTTGGGTCTCTTGGAAGATACTCCCCTTAAGCCGCCGTCCTGGCCTAATGTGTGAGTATTCTGGCGAGCCAAATGACCCTCAACGGTACACTGAAGACAACTTTACTGCTGAAGAAATCTTTCAAACCATAAGGACTCTGCTTGGTGAGTCTCAGGAGAACTGCAATAAAGTTGGTATGCCGCCCTTCTTTAAACAAAATCCAGCTCCACCGGTAAGTGTTTACCTTTTATCTGGTTCAATATGGGTTAACTCTGCATTATGACTTGTTTAATCTTTTTATACTTGTTCAGGCTGACTCCTCCTTCTGGACCAAGAAACTGCAAGCTGCCACCCTGGTGAAGAAGCCTAAGACTAAGGCCCATGCTCTGGGCCACCGTAAAAAACAAACGACAGAAGATCTTCTCAACCTGGATGACTCGGAGGTAGAACTTGACTCCCTTGGCCGTCTTTTTATGCAACTTATTGATGCTGACTCTTCTTAGGATGACGCAGAGACAAGCCAGGTTGATGCAACAGAGGTAATACATGTCTCCTCTGACTCAAACCCTTTGCCAAGAAAGAAAACTCGGCGGGTCATCCGGAAAGTAAGATTTTCTCATCCTCTTGCTCATTTGGACCCCAATTTTCTTTTGAAGAAGCAGCAGCATGATTTAAGACATATGACCCGGAGTGATGGTGCTCAAGGCCTCAACTCTGGCTTACCCAACACTCCTGCCCCTCACAAGCATCGAAATGAGGTGCCTCATAGCCCAACTCTTTCTCTTCCGAAGGCTGGTCTCTTTCGTCAACCACTTAATCCTTCCGACTCAAATTATCAGGGAACACCTCCATCATCCGGTGACTCTACCAGAACTCAAATGCCTGTATTCAAGGTTGCCCATGGGTAAGTACCTCTACTTGTTCATAAATGATGTGCAATGACATATACTCATGAACTCTTCTATCTTTGTTTATAGAGGTGTAGCAAAGGCGGGTAAAAAATAGAAGGTGGGCGGGTCTTCAAGGGCTCCCAAAGCCGTTGAACCAGAGAAGCAGACGGCGGAAATTTCTAAGGCTGTCATTCAAGACCCTGAAGAACCTATCAATGACTCGCCACCGTCAATTAATGCTACCGTCCTTGATCAAATGAACCCTGAGCTTAACCCGACGGTCAACCATGACCTACCGAGCCCTAAGTCGCCAACTCCTCCAAAGCCAGCTGAAGAGATCCCCCTTGAGAAGAACTCTGATGATGTGATTGTCACTGGGACGGGTTATACAGCGCCAGGGGGCCTCTACTATGCTAGCCAAGCATAGTACCAAGGAAGATCTCCTTGGAAAAAGGCAAGGCCAAACTGGACCTGGAGAGCTACTCCTCCTTCAGCGCAGGCGACGTGTATGCGGCCTATCTAAGCTGCCTCAACACAAGCCGAGACATGGAAGCTGGGCTAGTTCAACTCATGAAGCAGAAATATGAGGTATAAAACCATCCTTTTCCTCTTTAGCCTTGCCGATATACTTATATCCATAATAGCACCCAAGGTCCGGCTTAACTTGTTGGGGAACGTAGCATGCATTTTCAAAATATTTCCTACGATCATGCAAGATCTATCTAGGAGATGCATAGCAATGAGAGGGGGAGAGTGTGTCCACGTACCCTCGTAGACCGAAAGCGGAAGCGTTAGGTTAACACGGTTGATGTAGTCAAACGTCTTCACGATCCAACCGATCTAGTACCAAACATACGACACCTCCAAGTTCAGCACACGTTCAGCTCAATGACGTCCCTCGAACTCTTGATCCAGCAGAGGGTCGAGGGAGAGTTCCGTTAGCACGACGGCGTGGTGACGGTGATGGTGATGTAATCCGTGCAGGGCTTCGCCTAAGCACTACGACGCTATGACCGGAGGAGTAAACTTTGGAGGGGGGCACTGCACATGGCTAAGAGAACAACTGTTGTGCTTTGGGGTGCCCCCCTGCCCCCATATATAAAGGAGGGGAGGAGGAGGTGGCCGGCCAAGAGGGGCACGCCATGGGGGGAGTCCTACTAGGACTCCACTCATAGTAGGATTCGCCCCCCGTTTTCCTTTCTTCATCGGAGGGAAAAGGAAGGAGTGGGACAGGGAGAGGGAAAGAGGGAAAGGGGGGCGCCGCCCCCTTCCCTAGTCCTATTCGGACTCCCATGGGGGGGCACCCCTTGTGGGCTGTCCCCTCTCTCTCCCGTGGCCCATGAGGCCCATGACTTCCCCCGGGGGGTTCCGGTAACCCCTCGGTACTCCGGTAAAATACCCGAACCACTCAAAACCATTCTGATGTCCGAATACCACCTTCCAATTTATCAATCTTTACCTCTGGACTATTTCGAGACTCCTCGTCATGTCCGTGATCTCATTTGAGACTCCGAACAAACTTCGGTCACCAAAACACATAACTCATAGTACAAATCGAAATAGAATGTTAAGTGTGCGGACCCTACGGGTTCGAGAACTATCTAGACATGACCGAGACACATCTCCAGTCAATAACCAATAGCGAAACCTGGATGCTCATATTGGTTCCTAGATATTCTATGAAGATCTTTATCGGTCAAACCGCAATAACAACATATGTTATTCCCTTTGTCATCGGTATGTTACTTGCCCGAGATTCGATCGTCGGTATCATCATACCTAGTTCAATCTCGTTACCAGAAAGTCTTTTTACTCGTTCCGTAATGCATCATCCCATAACTAACTCATTAGTCACATTGCTTGCAAGGCTTATAGTGATGTGCATTACCGAGAGGGCCCAGAGATACCTCTCCAATACTCGGAGTGACAAATCCTAATCTCGATCTATGCCAACCCAACAAACACCTTTAGAGACACCTGTAGAGCATCTTTATAATCACCCAGTTACGTTGTGACGTTTTATAGCACACAGAGTGTTCCTTCGGTATTCGGGAGTTGCATAATCTCATAGTTAAAGGAATATGTATAAGTCATGAAGAAAGCAATAGCAATAAAACTTAACGATCATTATGCTAAGCTAATGGATGGGTCTTGTCCATCACATCATTCTCTAATGATGTGATCCCGTTCATCAAATGACAACACATGTCTATGGTCAGGAAACATAACCATCTTTGATTAACGAGCTAGTCAAGTAGATGCATACTAGGGATACTGTGTTTTGTCTATATTCACACATGTACTAAGTTTTCGGTTAATACAATTCTAGCATGAATAATAAACATTTATCATGATATAAGGAAATATAAATAACAACTTTATTATTGCCTCTAGGGAATATTTCCTTCAGTCTCCCACTTGCACTAGAGTCGATAATCTAGATTACATTGTAATGATTCTAACACCCATGGAGTCTTGGTGCTGATCATGTTTTGCTCATGGAAGAGGCTTAATCAACGGGTCTGCAACATTCAGATCCATATGTATTTTGCAAATCTCTATGTCTCCCTCCTTGACTTGATCGCGGATGGAATTGAAGCGTATGTTGATGTGTTTGGTTCTCTTATGAAATCTGGATTCCTTCGCCAAGGCAATTGCTCCAGTATTGTCACAAAAGATTTTCATTGGACCTGATGCAGTAGGTATTACACCTAGATCAAATATGAACTCATTCATCCAGACTCCTTTATTTGCTGCTTCTGAAGCAGCTATCTACTCCGCTTCACACGTAGATCCCGCCATGATGCTCTGCTTGGAACTGCACCAACTGACAGCTCCACCATTCAATATAAATACGTATCCAGTTTGCGACTTAGAGTCATCCGGATCAGTGTCAAAGCTTGCATCGACGTAACCATTTATGACAAGCTCTTTGTCACCTCCATAAACGAGAAACATATCCTCAGTCCTTTTTAGGTATTTCAGGTATGTGCTTTGTGAAAGTCCAATTAAGCGTCTTGATCTATCTCTATAGATCTTGATGCCCAATATATAAGCATCTTCACCGAGGTCTTTCATTGAAAAATTCTTATTCAAGTATCCTTTTATGCTATCCAGAAATTCTGTATTATTTCCAATCAACAATACATATAATATTAGAAATGCTACAGAGCTCCCACTCACTTTCTTGTAAATACAGGCTTCTCCAAAAGTCTGTATAAAACCATATGCTTTGATCACACTATCAAAGCGTATATTCCAACTCTGAGAGGGTTGCACCAGTCCATAAATGGATCGCTGGAGCTTGCACACTTTGTTAGCACCTTTAGGATCGACAAAACCTTCTGGTTGCATCATATACAACACTTCTTTAAGAAATCCATTAAGGAAGGCAGTTTTGACATCCATTTACCAAATTTCATAATCATAAAATGCGGCAATTGCTAACATGATTCGGACAGACTTAATCATCGCTACAGGTGAGAAGGTCTCATCATAGTCAACTCCTTGAACTTGTCGAAAACCTTTTGCAACAAGTCAAGCTTTGTAGACAGTAACATTACCGTCAGCGTCAGTCTTCTTCTTGAAGATCCATTTATTCTCTATGGCTTTCCGATCATCGAGCAAGTCAACCAAAGTCCACACTTTGTTCTCATACATGGATCCCATCTCAGATTTCATGGCCTCAAGCCATTTCGCGGAATCTGGGCTCATCGTCGCTTCATCATAGTTTGTAGGTTCGTCATGGTCTAGTAACATGACTTCCAGAACAGGATTATGGTACCACTCTGGTGCGGACCGTACTCTGGTTGACCTACGAGGTTCGGTAGTAACTTGATCTGAAGTTTCATGATCATCATCATTAACTTCCTCACTAATTGGTGAATGCATCACTGGAACTAATTTCTGTGATGAACCATTTTCCAATTCGAGAGAAGGTACAATTACCTCATCAAGTTCTACTTTCCTCCCACTCACATCTTTCGAGAGGAACTCCTTCTCTAGAAAGGATCCATTCTTAGCAACAAATGTCTTGACTTCGGATCTGTGATATAAGGTGTACCCAACAGATTCTTTTGGGTATCCTATGAAGACGCAATTCTCCGATTTGGGTTCGAGCTTATCAGGTTGAAGCTTTTTCACATAAGCATCACAGCCCAAACTTTAAGAGACGGTAGCTTAGGTTTCTTGCCAAACCACAGTTCATATGGTGTCGTCTCAACGGATTTAGATGGTGCCCTATTTAACGTGAATGCAACCGTCTCGAAAGCATAACCCCAAAAAGATAGTGGTAAATCAGTAAGAGACATCATAGATCGCACCATATCTAATAAAGTACGGTTACGACGTCCAGACACACCATTACGCTGTGGTGTTCCAGATGGCGTGAGTTGTGAAACTATTCCACATTGTTTCAAATGAAGACCAAACTCATAACTCAAATATTCACCTCCACGATCAGATCGTAGAAACTTTATTTTCTTGTTACGATGATTTTCCACTTCACTTTGAAATTCTTTGAACTTTTCAAATGTTTCAGACTTATGTTTGATTAAGTAGATATACCCATATCTGCTCAAATCATCTGTGAAGGTCAGGAAATAACGATACCCGCCACGAGCCTCAACACTCATTGGACCGCATACATCAGTATGTATTATTTCCAATAAGTCAGTTGCTCGCTCCATTGTTCCGGAGAACGGAGTCTTAGTCATCTTGCCCATGAGGCATGGTTCGCAAGCATCAAGTGATTCATAATCAAGTGATTCTAAAAGCCCATCAGCATGGAGTTTCTTTATGCGCTTTACACCAATATGACCTAAACGGCAGTGCCACAGATAAGTTGCACTATCATTATTAACTTTGCATCTTTTGGCTTCAATATTATGAATATGTGTATCACTACGATCGAGATTCAACAAAAATAGACCACTCATCAAGGGTGCATGACCATAAAAGTATTACTCATATAAATAGAACAACCATTATTCTCTGATTTAAATGAATAACCGTCTCGCATCAAACAAGATCCAGATATAATATTCATGCTCAACGCTGGCACCAAATAACAATTATTCAGGTCTTAAACTAACCCCGAAGGTAGATGTAGAGGTAGCATGCCGACGGCGATCACATCGACCATGGAACCATTTCCGACGCGCATTGTCACCTCGTCCTTAGTCAATCTTCGTTTAATCCGTAGCCCCCATTTCGAGTTGCAAATATGAGCAATAGAACCACTATCAAATACACAGGTGCTACTACAAGAATTAGTAAGGTACACATCAATAACATGTATATCAAATATACCTTTCACTTCGCCATCCTTCTTATTCGCCAAATACTTGGGGCAGTTCCGCTTCCAGTGACCAGTCCCTTTGAAGTAGAAGCACTCAGTTTCAGGCTTAGGTCCAGACTTGGCTTCTTGCCGGGAGAAGCAACTTGCTTGCTATTCTTCTTGAAGTTCCCCTTCTTCCCTTTGCCCTTTTTTCTTGAAACTAGTGGTCTTGTTAACCATCAACACTTGATGCTCCTTCTTGATTTCTACCTTCGCAGCCTTTAGCATCGCGAAGAGCTCAGGAATTTTCCTTTCCATCCCTTGCATATTATAGTTCATCATGAAGCCTTTATAGCTTGGTGGCAGTGGTTGAAGAACTTGTCGGTGTTCTGGGAACGGGGGTCCCCAGACTTGCCTGCCTGCGGCCCACAGTGAGGCTAAGCCAGCAGGCCGTACGGCCCATCTTCATCAACAAGGCATCCAAGACCCTCACGAGGGTCCAAGCCTCGCGAGGCGAACGACGCAAGACCTCCTCTGGAGTGGCCTAGCCAGGCAGGCTCACGAGGAGTGGGGATATCAAGGCGGGGCAAACCTCACGAGGCTCTCGTGACGTGAGCCATGACGAATGGCACCAGGCGGGCGCCAGCGCACGCAGCGTCCTTATTTCCTCTTTGGTGCTAAGGAGGCTAGCGCAGGCGAAGAGTACCGAGGCATCAGGCAAAGGTTGCCATATTGGTGCAACAAGACCAAGACCAGGAGGACGGCAAGACGGAGGTCATCATGGAGCCCAAGACGGCGTCACCACCAGAGCTTTTCGCAGTCGAAGACCACTTTTGTCAGGATAGCTTGTACTAGCTGTCCCCCTTCAAATTTGCCCACCGTTGTTGGCTCCCTTCCCGCTCGATATTTGGGAAGAGGACCAGGGCCTCTATAAATAGGTCTAGCCACCACAATAGGAGGCAACTGATCTCGAGCTGATTCAGATCATCCTCAACTATACAAGCACAAGAACACCTCAACCTCAGGAGGCTATTCTTCCCTTGTACTGTTCATCATCAGCCCAAGAGGCAATCCACCACCACCACACTGGAGTAGGGTATTACACCACAACGGTGGCCCGAACCAGTATAAACCTCGTGTCTTTCTGTGTTGCGAGTTCGTCCATGAGATCTTATCGAGCTAGGGTGTAGATCGGTAGGAGGGAAAGACTTCGCGCGCACCCCAGTGTTCGAACCTTAAGGGTTTGTTGGAACCCCACATCCGACATTTGGCGCGCCAGGTAGGGGTGCGCCGGAGCTTCTTCTCCGCCAACCAGCTCGCTGACGCTCCCCAGCCACGATGTCTGGCGACTCAAGGGCTGGCTCCGATCGCTGGGCAGCCTGGCCGGCCCGGGCAGCGCCGCCTGCCCATGAAGATCTCGACCCCGCACTCCAGGCGACGCGAGCACCGCCAAACTCCGCCGGGCGCGGGCAGCGCGGCCAGGCGTCATCCACCCTCACCCCACGGCAAGTACGGGCCGCCACGAGAGCAGCGAGCCATGCCGCAGCAACGGCACCGCACTCACGGCGGGAGCAAACAAACATGCGGGCAGCGCTCACCGTGGCAAGGGAGCTGTTGCGTTGCAGGCTGATGGAAAGCGGCCGGGATACACTGCTGGAGCGTGTTGCCGAGCTGCTGGATGCAGCGGCATCAGGAGCACCACCCTTCTGCTATCGACTTCCTCCCCAGGCCACTGCAGGGCTGCGCGGTGAACCTCACCACATCCACGCGCCATCAACTACACCCGGGGGCTTCATCAACATCAGCACGGCCAGCGGCGTAGGGGGCTCCGACTCCCCCATGCCGCCCGCGACAAGCATGGGCGCAAGCGCCGCCCTCCATGGTCCCAGCCGGATGCCGTGCTGTCATCTCCAGGACGCCACGATGGGCCGAGCAACATGGAGCGTGGGGCACCATGGCGAGGTGTTCGGGGTGACGGCCCCGGAAGCCTACGTGCCCCGCATGATGGACCAAGGGAACGCACCAGAGGACGACCCTGACGCGTTCGTTGGAGAAGATTAGGGAGAGGGGGCGCTAGGAGCCGGAGCTTTCCAAGAACCAACGGAGAACCACGACAACTACATGGTACCGCTAATCTCTCAGGAACAGGCTTATGCTAACCATGGGCTGCAGATGACTCAGGTTGCAGCGTCGATCGACGACCCTAGCACGGCGGCACCCGTTCCAACAAGGGAGACACGCTGGGGGCCGCCGGGAGGGAGCGAGGGGCAAGGCCCCTCCCCGCAGCGCGCGACGCCTGGCAGCACCCGAAGGTAGGCCCTCTGTCGGGGAGGCCTCGACAACCCTTCCCCCGGCAGAGGACCCGTGGTCGTCGGGGGCACCGCTGGCGTCCTCTTTTCCTCCTTTGTGTCATCCCGGTGACCGGTCGGCCCAAAGGAGGTCAAGGGTGGCGCAAGGCGGGGCCCTCATCTGGTGATATGAAGCAAGGCCGGTACCTGTGAAGAAGTCCCAGTGCCTGTGAAGCTTGCCGCCCGTGACACTCTCACGTAATAATGAGTTGGGGCTGTACACCCCCCGGAGTCTCAGGGGTGCCGGCCTCAGGCCCTGGGGATCCCTCCCACGCCTAGTGGCAGCACTTAGCTCCGCGCTGGTGAGAAGACTTGAAGACCAGAAGACTAGACTAGGTGCCGGACGCAGCCTTTTAGTTTGGATCTCTCTCTCTGTAGCTTTGCTTTCTGGATCTGGATTTGAGTTGAAGCTGAGTTTTTATTGATGCGCGGGGGGGGGGGAGCCTTTTTTTGTTCGAGCAATTTCTTGCCTTCTGGATCTCGTTTTGATTGGGACTCATGTCCATCGCCTTCCCCTCACGAGCTCCTCTCGAGCGGGACAGCGCGAAGCACGCACGCCAAGTGCACGCAAGCACTACAACTGGTGCTCAGCTCTAGTGGGGCCCCTTCTGACGGGGCAACGAGCTCCGCAGGGTTCTCAGGAACTCGACACGTCGCAGCCCAGCTCAAAGCTGGCGCTGACTAAGGTAAACCAAGGCAGAGAACTCACATCCGGATTCACAGGTTCACGAGGACACAAACTCACATCGCATGGGAAAGTAAAAACTGCAAATTTGCTTACATGAGGGGCTCCCCCTCCCAAAATGCTCTTACAAGTTTTCCAAGGGCCCTGCCCGAGCTTCGTGTGTAGGATGAAATGACAGGAGAACACGGGATCAGCCAGAAATGTCGCTCGCTACGTCACCCTCGGATGCGTCGCTCGCGTCATCGTCGTCTTCATCGGCAACGTCGCCACCGCCGGCGACGCCCCCTACGCCGTCGTCAACCACGTCGCCTTCGTCTGTGACGACCACCACCGTGCATCCTCCGAAGTGAAGGCCCTGACCAACGCGTCCACATTATCCTCAACCCAACGCGCCAGGTCGCCCCGGACAGCCGTGGGTACGGGGGCGATGGCGGCATCGAAATCAAAGTTGGGGTCGGCATTCAGGAGGTGGCTGAAGACACGGGAGAAAGCGCGCTCGAGCAGGCCACGCCCCCTTTCCTCCACAAGCTAGCGAGCTCTGGCGGATCGAGCCTCCAGGCGCGTCACCACCTCGGTGAAGAAGGTCAGGTGGCTGGCATAATCATTCGAGTGAGGGGTCGGCGCCTCCACGTCGCAAATATGGCCCAGGGTGATATTGGCCCTGTTCCGGAGATCCTGGAGCATAGGGGCATGCTCGCCCTCCAGCGTTCGTCGCTGGAGCACTTCCTCCGTGTTTTGCCTCGCGACGGCCTCTGCGTGATCAACCCGCCTCCGGAGGGAACGCAACTCGGCGCGGGCGGAGGCCATGTCCGCCTGTGCCGTAACCAGGGCGGCGGCCGTGGCTTTCGCATGCCTCTCAGCCTTGTCCAACTTGGGCCTGAGGGCAGCGGCCCTGCCCTCATCCTCCACGCCCGCGAGCTTCAGCTTCAGGTCGTACCTACCATCTAGATCCGCGCGAACCTCGGCCACCCGACGATCAACCTCCTCCTCGACTCTAGCCTCGCGAGCCCCGACGGCATCTTCTGCTTGGGCAACTTGACGCTCCCTCGTCTCCAGTTGCTCGAGCTCGAGGCTGCGCTCCACGGCCTCCAGGGCCAGCACCTCCTCACGCTTCTGGACCTCCTCTTCCTCTGCGGGCGTCCCCCTCAGCAGCGCAAGAGCGGCCCTGCGTGCCTCCACCTGCTGCTCAAGAGACGCGCTCCAGGCCTGGAGCTCCCACGCGCGCTTTTCCTCAGCCTCGCGGCGGCGGTCAGCCTCGCGAGCCTCATCCAAAGCTCGTGAGCGGGCTTCATGGGAAACCTTGAGAGATGCCTCGGCCTTCGCGTTCTCAAGGTCGCGTTGATAGCGGCCGAGGTTAATGGCCACCTTCAGCTTGCGCCACTCCTCCGCCAGCTAGAGACCTTCAGCCTCAAGACGCGAATCGACACTCGCGAGCTCTTCACCAAGTCGACACATCGTGCCCATCGCCTCCTGGAAGAACTCGTGACGAACCATGCTCTGCCTGCGCTCGAGCTCGAACGCTCGGCCCACCTCGTCCTCCGCCTCGGGAGCTGCGGGCGTGGCGCCAAGTGGTGCGCCCCCTCCAGGCAGGGGGCTGACGCCGAGCCTGACGTCAACCAGTCGTCGCGAGGAGCCCAAGCTGACCGGGGCCCGCTGCTTGAAGAGGAGCCAAAGATCGAAGCCAATAGATTGCCGTCCATGACCAGCAGAGCAGTCATGGGCATGCCTGCCAAGCTCCACGCCAAACCGGGGGGAAGGAGCGACAGGGTGGCAGTTTCAACACGCCAAGAAGGCAGGAGTGCCCCTTCAACCAACCCTGCTCCGGGGGCGACAAGCGGACTCGGAGCGCTCGAGGCTGGCGGAAGGGTTGATGAAGGAGGAGGCCGCTTCTCGGGAAACGCAACAGCTTCAACAGAAGGAGCCCTGGAGAACCAACGTCAGGACAAGAAGGCAACACATAGGAAGCCGTGACAACAAGGTACTTACGCGTCAATGGTGATGTACTTTTGTCGCTTCAGCGGCCTGAAGATGCTGCTACCGCTAGGGGACCCTTTCCTCTTGCGGAGCTCACCGAAGTCCACACAAAGACGACCGAAACGCTGGACGTGACGGCCGGTGCGCAGAGGGGCCGGAGAAGAGCCTGGAAGGACACCTTCAGAGGTGCCTGGTTGCGGCAAACAGCCGGGCACCATCTCACCACAACCTCCCGAGGCCCCTGGAGCCTTGGCCTCGGGAGCCGCATGCTGCGCCTCCTCAATAATTAGCGCCTCAGGAGGGGGGCGCAGGCCCCGGAAGATGACGCCCCAGGATCACCATCCGGCATGTGCTCTTCAGCGCTAGGGCCGCCGGCCTCCATCGGAGCTCGCCTCCTGCACCCTCACCTAGGGCGAGCTCGACACCGGTGGCGAGGAAGGGGACCACGTCGACGGGGTTCCCGCGGGGCCCCACCAGGCCGATCGGGCGTAGGCCCCACTCATCAAAGGAGGGCATGCTCACGGCAAACTCATCCTTGTTCTCGCAACAGTACAGCAGGCAGCTCTTCCTGGGCATGTCGTCCGACAGAGGGATACCCGTCAGAACCATGAGCACCGTCTCCCGCGTCTTAAGAGAAAGCCCTTCCTCCTGAAACCTCATGTGGTCCTAACTGCTGAGCAAGGCCCACATCGGGCGGGAATGGTGCTGAAGCGGAGCGACTCGGCGCTTGACGAACTCCTTCACCACCATAGGTGCGGTCACGCCGCTGTCCTTCAACATACTCATCCTGGCCCAGACAGGAGCAAGGCGGGGGCTCGTGAGCTTCTGATGGCCCCAACCGGAGTTTGGGACATCAGGCCCCGCCGGAGCATGAAGCAGGGGGCTGAGCACGCCGGCATCGACAAACACCCATCGCGAACGAAACTCGCTCGTGGATGAAGGGAGCCCGAAGTCAACCCCCGCGCCCGCGGTCGCAGCCACGGCCTGGAAGCTCATGCACCCCGAGCATTGCTAAGGGTCGGCCAGATGCAATGAGAAGAAGTGACGGAGGAGGGCCACCGAAGGAGCGATGCCCACCATGGCTTCGCACACGAAGGCGAAGACAGCAAGAAGAGTCACCGATTGGGGGTCAAGATGCAGCATGTGGATCTGGTAATGCTCTAGCACCGCGTTGAGGAAGGCAGAGAAGGGAGGAATCAGGCCAGCCCAGAGGGCATATATGAAGATTGGGACCTCGGTGGCTGCCCGAGCCATGCGGGTGCGAGACGCGGGCCAAGCCACTGTCTCTCCCCACTCGCTGAAGCTGGAAGCGAGCATCGGACGCACCTTGTCCATGGCCTCATCGTTGAGCACACGGGATCGGCCTAGCGCCGGCTCAACAGCTGGAGGTGCGCCGGACGAAGACATTGGCGTCTTCCCCTTGTCCGCTTGTTTTGGCGCCATGGCAACGAAGCAGGAGGAGGGTAGGTCGGATCGGAGAAGGGAAGCAGAGCCACAAGGAAGCAGGGGAACTGGGGAAGCAAGGCGCAGGCGATGGAGGAATAACTGTGTAGGCCGCAGGGGCTGCATAGCCATGCAGATTCAAGGGCAGCGTTGGGAAGCGGAGGCACCCACGTCCAATCGACCGCCACGTGTCAACTGAGGCCGCAGGCTTTTGGGGCCCGCGGTGCTCCGAACTTGACCCTTGGCTTCGCCGCGAAGCCAAGCCCGAGCGCACCTTGGGCCCGGGGGCTACTGTCGGCGTTCTCGGAACGGGGGTCCCCAGACTTGCCTGCCTGCGGCCCACAGCGAGGCTAAGCCAGCAGGCCGTACGGCCCATCTTCATGAACAAGGCATCCAAGACCCTCACGAGGGTCCAAGCCTCGCGAGGCGGACGGCGCAAGACCTCCTCTGGAGTGGCCTAGCCAGGAAGGCTCACGAGGAGCGGAGATATCAAGGCGGGGCAAACCTCACGAGGCTCTCGTGACGTGAGCCATGACGAACGGCACCAGGGGGCGCCAGGCGGGCGCCAGCGCGCGCAACGTCCTTATTTCCTCTTTGGTGCTAAGGAGGCCAGCGCAGGCGAAGAGTATCGAGGCATCAGGCAAAGGTTGCCATATTGGTGGAACGAGAGCAAGACCAGGAGGACGACAAGACGGAGGTCATCGTGGAGCCCAAGACGGCGTCACCGCCAGAGCTTTTCGCAGGCGAAGACCACTTTTGTCAGGATAGCTTGTACTGGCTGTCCCCTTCAAATTTGCCCGCCGTTGTTGGCTCCCTTCCCGCTCGATATTTGGGAAGAGGACCAGGGCCTCTATAAATAGGACTAGCCACCACAGTAGGAGGCAACTGATCTCGAGCTGATTCAGATCATCCTCAACTACACAAGCACAAGAACACCTCAACCTCAGGAGGCCGTTCTTCCCTTGTACTGTTCATCATCAGCCCAAGAGGCAATCCACCACCACCACACTGGAGTAGGGTATGACACCACAACGGTGGCCCGAACCAGTATAAACCTCATGTCTTTCTGTGTTGCGAGTTCGTCCGCGAGATCTTATCGAGCTAGGGCGTAGATCGGTAGGAGGGAAAGACTTCGCGCGCACCCCAGTGTTTGAACCTTAAGGGTTTGCCGGAACCCCACATCCGATAGAAATCTGTCAATGACACTATCATCAGGAAGATGAACTCCCGGCTGAGTGAAGTGGTTATGATACCCAGACATTCTGAGTATGTGTTCACTGACAGAACTATTCTCCTCCGTCTTGGAGCTATAGAACTTGTTGGAGACTTCATATCTCTCAACTCGGGCATTTGCTTGAAATATTAACTTCAACTCCTGGAACATCTCATATGCTCCATGACGTTCAAAACGTCTTTGAAGTCCCGATTCTAAGCCGTAAAGCATGGCACACAGAACAATCGAGTAGTCATCAGCTTTAGTTTGCCAGACGTTCATAACGTCCGGAGTTGCTCCTGCAGTGGGCCTTGCACCTAGCGATGCTTCCAGGACGTAATTCTTCTGTGCAGCAATGAGGATAATCCTCAAGTTACAGACCCAGTCCGTGTAGTTGCTACCATCATCTTTCAACTTAGCTTTCTCTAGGAACGCATTAAAATTCTAGGGAACAGTAGCACGGGCCATTGATCTACAACAACATAGATATGCAAAAACTATCAGGACTAAGTTCATGATAAATTAAAGTTCAATTAATCATATTACTTAAGAACTCCCACTTAGATAGACATCCCTCTAGTCATCTAAATGATCACATGATCCATATCAACTAAACCATGTCCGATCATCACGTGAGATGGAGTAGTTTTCAATGGTGAACATCTCTATGTTGATCATATCTACTATATGATTCACGATCGACCTTTCGGTCTCAGTGTTCCGAGGCCATATCTGCATATGCTAGGCTAGTCAAGTTTAACCCGAGTATTCTGCGCGTACAAAACTGGCTTGCACCCGTTGTGAACGTAGAGCTTATCACACCCGATCATCATGTGGTGTCTCGGCACGACGAACTGTCGCAACGGTGCATACTCAGGGAGAACACTTGTATCTTGAAATTTAGTGAGGGATCATCTTATAATGCTACTGATGTACTAAGCAAAATAAGATGCATAAAAGATAAACATCACATGGAATCAAAATATGTGACATGATATGGCCATCATCATCTTGTGCCTTTGATCTCCATCTCCAAAGCACCGTCATGATCTCCATCGTCACCGGCTTGACACCTTGATCTCCATTGTAGCGTCGTTGTCGTCTCGCCAACTATTGCTTCCACGACTATCGCTACCTCATAGTGATAAAGTAAAGCAATTACATGGCGATTGCATTTCATACAATAAAGCGACAGCCATAAGGCTCCTACCAGTTGACGATAACTTTTACAAAACATGATCATCTCATACAATAACTTATATCACATCATGTCTTGACCATATCACATCACAACATGCCAACAAAAACAAGTTAGACGTCCTCTACTTTGTTGTTGCAAGTTTTACGTGGCTGCTACAGGCTTCTAGCAAGAACCGTTCTTACCTACGCATCAAAACCGCAACGATTTTTCATCAAGTGTGTTGTTTTAACCTTCAACAAGGACCGGCCGTAGTCAAATTCGATTCAACTAAAGTTGGAGAAACAGACACCCGCCAACCACCTGTGTGCAAAGCACGTCGGTAGAACCGGTCTCTGGAACGTGGTCATGTAATGTTGGTCCGGGCCGCTTCATCCAACAATACCGCCAAATCAAAATAAGACGTCGGTGGTAAGCAGTATGACTATTATCCCGCACAACTCTTTGTGTTCTACTCGTGCATATCATTTATGCATAGACCTGGCTTGGATGCCACTGTTGGGGAACATAGCATGCAATTTCAAAAAATTTCCTACGATCATGCAAGATCTATCTAGGAGATGCATAGCAACGAGAGGGGGAGAGTCTGTCCATGTACCCTCGTAGACCGAAAGCGGAAGCGTCAGGTTAACGCGGTTGATGTAGTCGAACGTCTTCACGATCCAACCGATCTAGTACCGAACGTACGACACCTCCGAGTTCAGCACACGTTCAACTTGATGACTTCCCTCGAACTCTTGATCCAGCAGAGGGTCGAGGGAGAGTTCTGTCAGCACAACGGCGTGGTGACGATGATGGTGATGTGATCTGCTACCTCTTGAGCACTGCGTCGGTTTTCCCTTGAAGAGGAAAGGGTGATGCAGTAAAGTAGCGTAAGTATTTCCCTCAGTTTTTGAGAACCAAGGTATCAATCCAGTAGGAGATCACGCATGAGTCCCTCGCACCTACACAAACAAATAAGAACCTCGCAACCAACGCGATAAAGGGGTTGTCAATCCCTTAACGGTCACTTACGAGAGTGAGATATGATAGATATGATAAGATAATATTTTTGGTATTTTTATGATAAAGAGAAATAAAGATGTAAAGTAAAATAAAAGGCAAAAGAAATAACTAAGTGTTGGAAGATTAATATGATGGAAAATAGACCCGAAGGCCATAGGTTTCACTAGTGGCTTCTGTCAAGAGCATAAGTATTACGGTGGGTGAACAAATTACTGTTGAGCAATTGATAGAATTGAGCATAGTTATGAGAATATCTAGGTATGATCATGTATATAGGCATCACGTCCGTGACAAGTAGACCGACTCCTGCCTGCATCTACTACTATTACTCCACACATCGACCGCTATCCAGCATGCATCTAGAGTATTAAGTTCATAAGAACAGAGTAATGCTTTAAGCAAGATGACATGATGTAGAGGGATAAACTCATGCAATATGATATAAACCCCATCTTATTATCCTCGATGGCAACAATACAATACGTGCCTTGCTGCCCCTACTGTCACTGGGAAAGGACACCGCAAGATTGAACCCAAAGCTAAGCACTTCTCCCATTGCAAGAAAGATCAATGTAGTAGGCCAAACAATACTGATAATTTGAAGAGACTTGCAAAGATAACCAATCATACATAAAAGAATTCAGAGGAGATTCAAATATTGTTCATAGATAAACTTGATCATAAACCCACAATTCATCGGTCTCAACAAACACCCCGCAAAAGAAGATTACATCGAATAGATCTCCACGAGAATCGTGGAGAACTTTGTATTGAGATCCAAAGAGAGAGAAGAAGCCATCTAGCTGATAACTATGGACCCGAAGGTCTGAGGTAAACTACTCACACATCATCGGAGAGGCTATGGTGTTGATGTAGAAGCCCTCCGTGATCAATGCCCCCTCCGGCGGAGCGCCGGAAAAGGCCCCAAGATGGGATCTCATAGGTACAGAAGGTTGCGGCGGTGGAATTAGGTTTTTGGCTCCATATCTGGGAGTTTGGGGGTACGTAGGTATATATAGGAGGAAGAAGTACGTCGATGGAGCAACATGGGCCCCACGAGGGTGGAGGGCGCGCCTAGGGGGGGTAGGCGCGCCCCCTGCCTCGTGCTCTCCTGGTTGATTTCTTGACGTAGACTCCAAGTCCTCTAGATCACGTTTGTTCCGAAAATCACGTCCCGAAGGTTTCATTCCGTTTGGACTCCGTTTGATATTCTTTTTCTGCAAAACACTGAAATAGGCAAAAAAACAGCAATTTGGGTGGGCCTCCGGTTAACAGGTTAGTCCCAAAAATAATATAAAAGTGTATAATAAAGCCCATTAACATGCAAAACAGAATATAATATAGCATGGAACAATAAAAAATTATAGATACATTGGAGACGTATCAAGCATCCCCAAGCTTAATTCCTGCTCGTCCTCGAGTAGGTAAATGATAAAAACAGAATTTTTGATGTGGAATGCTACTTAGCATAATTTTCAATGTAACTCTCTTAATTGTGGTATGAATATTCATCCGAAAGATTCAAGACAAAATTTAATATTGACATAAAAATAATAATACTTCAAGCATACTAACTAAGCAATTATGTCTTCTCAAAATAACATGGCCAAAGAAAGTTATCCCTACAAAATCATATAGTCTGGCTATGCTCTATCTTCACCACACAAAGTATTTAAATCATGCACAACCCCGATGACAAGCCAAGCAATTGTTTCATACTTTTGGTGTTCTCAAACTTTTTCAATCTTCACGCAATACATGAGCGTGAGCCATGGATATAGCACTATATGTGGAATAGAATGGTGGTTGTGGAGAAGACAAAAAGGTGAAGATAGTCTCACATCAACTAGGCGTATCAACGGGCTATGGAGATGCCCATCAATAGATATCAATGTGAGTGAGTAGGGATTGCCATGCAACGGATGCACTAGAGCTATAAGTATATGAAAGCTCAGCAAAAGAAACTAAGTGGGTGTGCATCCAACTCGCTTGCTCACGAAGACCTAGGGCATTTTGAGGAAGCCCATCATTGGAATATACAAGCCAAGTTCTATAATGAAAAATTCCCACTAGTATATAAAAGTGATATCATAGGAGACTCTCTATCATGAAGATCATGGTGCTACTTTGAAGCACAAGTGTGGTAAAAGGATAGTAACATTGCCCCTTCTCTCTTTTTCTCTCATTTTTTTATTTGGGCCTTTTCTCTTTTTTTATGGCCTTTTTTCGTCCGGAGTCTCATCCCGACTTGTGGGAGAATCATAGTCTCCATCATCCTTTCCTCACTTGGGACAATGCTCTAATAATGATGATCATCACACTTTTATTTTCTTACAACTCAAGAATTACAACTCAATACTTAGGACAATAATATGACTCTATGTGAATGCCTCCGGCGGAGCACCGGGATATGCAATGAATCAAGAGTGACATGTATGAAAGAATTATGAATGGTGGCTTTGCCACAAATACAATATCAACTACATGATCATGGAAGGAAATATGACAATGATGGAGCGTGTCATAATAAACGGAATGGTGGTAAGTTGCATGGCAATATATCTCGGAATGGCTATGGAAATGCCATGATAGGTAGGCATGGTGGCTGTTTTGAGGAAGGTATATGGTGGGTGTATGATACCAGCGAAAAGTGCGCGGTATTAGAGAGGCTAGCAATGGTGGAAGGAAGAGAGTGCGTATAATCCATGGACTCAACATTAGTCATAAAGAACTCATATATTTATTGCGAAAATATACAAGTTATCAAAGCAAATTATTACGCACATGCTCCTAGGGGGATAGATTGGTAGGAAAAGACCATCGCCTGTCCCCGACCGCCACTCATAAGGAAGACAATCAATAAATAAATCATGCTCCGACTTCATCACATAACTGTTCACCATACGTGCATGCTACGGGAATCACAAACTTCAACACAAGTATTCCTCAAATTCAAAACTACTCAACTAGCATGACTCTAATATCACCATCTTTATATCTCAAAACAATTATCAAGCATCAAACTTCTCATAGTATTCAACACACTTATAAGAATCTTTTTACTAATCTTGGATGCCTATTACTTTAGGACTAATTTCTCAATTTAAGCAAATTACCATGCTGTTTTGTAGGACTCTAAAAATAATATAAGTGAAGCATGATAGAACAATAGTTTCTATAAAACAAATCCACCACCGTGCTCTAAAAGATATAAGTGAAGCACTAGAGCAAAAACTATAGAGCTCAAAAGATATAAGTGAAGCACATAGAGTATTTTAACAAATTCCGAATCACGAGTGTCTCTCTCAAAAGGTGTGTGCAGCAAGGATGATTGTGGCAAACTAACAAATAAAGACTCAAATAATACAAGACACTCCAAGCAAAACACATATCATGTGGTGAATAAAAATATAGCTCCAAGTAAAGTTACCGATGGAAGTAGACGAAAGAGGGGATGCCTTCCGAGGCATCCCCAAGCTTTGGATTTTTGGTGTCCTTAGATTATCTTGGGGTTCCATGGGCATCCCCAAGCTTAGGCTCTTGCCACTCCTTGTTCCATAATCCATCAAATCTTTTACCCAAAACTTGAAAACTTCACAACACAAACTTAGCAGAAAATCTCGTGAGCTCCGTTAGCGAAAGAAAACAAAACACCACTTCAAGGTACTGTAATGAACTCATTCTTTATTTATATTGGTGTTAAACCTACTGTATTCCAACTTCTCTATGGTTTATAAACTATTTTATTAGCCATAGATTCATCAAAATAAGCAAACAACACACGAAAATGAGAATCTGTCAAAAACAGAACAGTCTGTAGTAATCTGTAACTAACGCAAACTTCTGGAACTCCAAAAAATCTAAAAAATCTGAAGACCTAGACAATTTGTTTATTGATCTGCTTCAATTGGAATCAGTATTTTATCTTGTTCTGGTGATTTTTAACAATTGTTTTCGTGAACAGAAAGTTTCTGGAATTTACAGCAAGATCAAATAACTATCATCCAAGAAGATCCTATAGGTTTAACTTGGCACAAACACTAATTAAAACATAAAAAAATCTAACTAGAGGCTAGATCAAATATTTATTCCTAAACAGAAGCAAAAAGCAAAAAAAAACTAAAAATAAAATTGGGTTGCCTCCCAACAAGCGCTATAGTTTAACGCCCCTAGCTAGGCATAACAGCGAGGATAAATCTAGGTATTGCCATCTTTGGTAGGCAATCCATAAGTGGCTCTCATAATAGATTCATAAGGTAATTTTATTTTCTTTCTAGGGAAGTGTTCCATGCCTTTCCTTAATGGAAATTGGAATCTAATATTCCCTTCCTTCATATCAATAATTGCACCAATCGTTCTAAGGAAAGGTCTACCAAGAATAATAGGACATGAAGGATTGCAATCTATATCAAGAACAATAAAATCTATGGGCACATAGTTCCTATTTGCAACAATAAGAACATCATTAATTATTCCCATAGGTTTTTTAATAGTGGAATCTGCAAGGTGTAAGTTTAAAGAGCAATCATCAAATTCGCGGAAACCTAACAAATCACACAAAGTTTTTGGAATCGTGGAAACACTAGCACCCAAATAACACAAAGCAAAGCATTCATGATCTTTAATTTTAATTTTAATAGTAGGTTCCCACTCATCATAAAGTTTTCTAGGGATAGAAACTTCCAACTCAAGTTTTTTCTTCATAAGATTGCATTAAAGCATCAACGATATGTTTGGTAAAAGCTTTATGTTGACTATAAGCATGCGGAGAATTTAGCACGGATTGCAACAAGGAAATACAATCTATCAAAGAGCAATTATCATAATTAAATTCCTTGAAATCCAAAATAGTGGGTTCATTGATATCTAAAGTTTTACTTCTTCAATCTCACTTTTATCAATTTTAGCATCAAGATCTAAAAACTCCGAATTTTTGGAACGCCTTCTAGGTAAAGGTGGATCATATTCCGTCCCATCATTATCAAGATTCATATTGCAAAACAAAGATTTAATAGGAGACACATCAATAACTTTTATATCTTCATCTTTATTTTCATAGAAACTAGAAGAACACGCTTTCACAAAGCAATCTTTCGTAGCACGCATCCTAGCGGTTCTTTATTTGCACTCATCAATGGAAATTCTCATGGCTTTGAGAGACTCATTGATATCATGCTTAGGTTGAATAGATCTAAGTTTCAAACAATCAACACCAAGAGAAATTCTATCAATGTTCCTAGCCAATTCATAAATCTTAGGCAACTGTTCTTGAAGCAAATCATTGAAATTCTTTTGCGAATTTATAAATTCTTTAACACTAGTCTCAAATTCAGAGGGCATCTTATTAAAATTTCCATAAGAGTTGTTGTAGGAATGACCATAATTATTAGAGGAATTACTAGGATACGGCCTAGGATTAAAGTTTCCTCTATACGCGTTGTTACCAAAATTATTCCTACCAACAAAATTCACATCCATAGATTCATTATTATTCTCAATCAAAGTAGACAAAGGCATATCATTAGGAACAGAAGAAACACTCTTAGTAGCAAATAATTTCATAAGTTCATCCATCTTTCCACTCAAAACATTAATTTCTTCTATCGCATGCCCTTTTTTATTAGTAGATCTTTTGGTGTGCCATTGAGAATAATTAACCATAATATTATCTAGGAGTTTAGTAGCTTCTCCTAAAGTGATTTCCATAAAAGTGCCTCCCGCGGCCGAATCTAAACGATTTCTAGAAGCAAAATTCAATCCGGCATAATTTTTTTGTATAATCATCCAAAGATTTAAACCATGTGTAGGGCAATTACATATCATTAATTTCATCCTCTCCCAAGCTTGTGCAACATGTTCATGATCAAGTTGCTTAAAATTCATAATATCGTTTCTAAGAGAGATGATTTTAGCGGGAGGAAAATACTTAGAGATAAAAGCATCTTTGCACTTATTCCCTGACTCAATACTATTTTTAGGCAAAGATGAAAACCAAACTTTAGCATGATCTCTAAGCGAAAAAGGAAATAGCTTCAATTTAACAATCTCATTGTACACATCTTTCTTCTTTTGCATATCACACAAATCAACGAAGCTATTTAGATGGGTAGCGGCATCTTCACTAGGAAGGCCGGCGAATTGATCTTTCATAACAATATTCAACAAAGCAGCATTAATTTCACAAGATTCAGTATCTGTAAGAGGAGCAATCGGAGTGCTAAGAAAATCATTGTTGCTGATATTGGTGAAGTCACACAATTTAGTATTATCTTGAGCCATCATGACAAACAAGCAATCCAACACACGAGCAAACAAGAAGCAAGCGAAAAAGAGGCGAACGGAAAAGAGAGGGCGAATAAAAGGGCAAGGGTGAAGTGGGGGAGAGGAAAATGAGAGGCAAATGGCAAATAATGTAATGCGAGGGATAAGAGTTTGTGATGGGTACTTGGTATGTCTTGACTTGACTTGACTTGGCGCGAATCTCCCCGGCAACGGCGCCAGAGATCCTTCTTGCTACCTCTTGAGCACTGCGTTGGTTTTCCCTTGAAGAGGAAAGGGTGATGTAATAAAGTTGCGTAAGTATTTCCCTCAGTTTTTGAGAACCAAGGCATCAATCCAGTAGGAGATCACGCACGAGTCCCCCGCACCTACACAAACAAATAAGAACCTCGCAACCAACACGATAAAGGGGTTGTCAATCCCTTAGTGGTCACTTACGAGAGTGAGATATGATAGATATGATAAGATAATATTTTTGGTATTTTTATGATAAATAGAAATAAAGATGCAAAGTAAAATAAAAGGCAAAAGAAATAACTAAGTGTTGGAAGATTAATATGATGGAAAATAGACCCGGAGGCCATATGTTTCACTACTGGCTTCTCTCAAGAGCATAAGTATTACGGTGGGTGAACAAATTACTGTTGAGCAATTGATAGAATTGAGCATAGTTATGAGAATATCTAGGTATGATCATGTATATAGGCATCACGTCCGTGACAAGTAGACCGACTCCTGCCTGCATCTACTACTATTACTCCACACATCGACCGCTATCCAGCATGCATCTAGAGTATTAAGTTCATAAGAACAGAGTAACGCCTTAAGTAAGATGACATGATGTAGAGGGATAAACTCATGCAATATGATATAAACCCCATCTTGTTATCCTCGATGGCAACAATACAATACGTGCCTTGCTGCCCCTGCTGTCACTGGGAAAGGACACCGCAAGATTGAACCCAAAGCTAAGCACTTCTCCCATTGCAAGAAAGATCAATCTAGTAGGCCAAACCAAACTGATAATTCGAAGAGACTTGCAAAGATAACCAATCATACATAAAAGAATTCAGAGGGGATTCAAATATTGTTCATAGATAAACTTGATCATAAACCCACAATTCATCGGTCTCAACAAACACACCGCAAAAGAAGATTACATCGAATAAATCTCCACGAGAATCATGGACAACTTTGTATTGAGATCCAAAGTGAGAGAAGAAGCCATCTAGCTAATAATTATTGACCCGAAGGTCTGAGGCAAACTACTCACACATCATCGAAGAGGCTATGGTGTTGATGTAGAAGCCCTCTGTGATCAATGCCCCCTCCGGCGGAGCGCCGGAAAAGGCCCCAAGATGGGATCTCATGGGTACAGAAGGTTGTGGCGGTGGAATTAGGTTTTTGGCTCCGTATCTGGTAGTTTGGGGGTATGTAGGTATATATAGGAGGAAGAAGTACGTCGGTGGAGCAACGTGGGCCCCACGAGGGTGGAGGGCGCGCCCAGGGGGTAGGCGCGCCCCCCTGCGTCGTGCTCTCCTGGTTGATTTCTTGACGTAGACTCCAAGTCCTCTGGATCACGTTTGTTCCGAAAATCACGTTCCCAAAGGTTTCATTCCGTTTGGACTCCGTTTGATATTCTTTTTCTGCGAAACACTGAAATAGGCAAAAAACAACAATTTGGGCTGGGCCTCCGGTTAATAGGTTAGTCCCAAAAATAATATAAAAGTGTATAATAAAGCCCATTAACATCCAAAACAGAATATAATATAGCATGGAACAATCAAAAATTATAGATACGTTGGAAACATATCATCATCCGCGTAGGGCTTCGCCTAAGCACTACGACGCTATGACCGGAGGAGTAAACTGTGGAGGGGGCACCGCACACACTAATAGAACAACTGTTGTGTTTTGGGGTGCCCCCTACCCACGTATATAAAGGAGGGGAGGAGGAGGCGACCGGCCAAGAGGGGAGCGCCCTGGGGGGAGTCCTACTAGGACTCCACTCCTAGTAGGATTCGCCCCCCCTTTTCCTTTCTTCATCAGAGGGAAAAGGAAGGAGTGGGAGAGGGAAAGAGGGAAAGGGGGGCGCCGCTGTTGGGGAACACAATATTTCAAAAAATTTACCTATGATCACGCAAGATCTATCTAGGAGATGCATAGCAATGAGATGGGAGAGTGTGTCCACGTACCCTCATAGACCGAAAGTGAAAGCGTTATGTTAACGCGGTTGATGTAGTCGTACTCGTCGCGATCCAATAACGATCCAACCGATCAAGTACCGAACGCACGACACCTCCGAGTTCTGCACACGTTCGGCGCGATGACGTCCTTCGAGCTCTTGATCCAGCAGTGGTTCGAGGATGTAGATGAGTTCCCTCAGCACAATAGCGTGATGACGGTGTTGATGATGTTATCCGCGCAGGGCTTCGCCTAAGCACTACAACAATATGATCTGAGGTGTAATCTGTGGAGGGGGGCACCGCACACGGCTAAGACAATTCATCTTGTGTGTTCTAGGGTGCCCCCTTGCCTCCGTATATAAAGGAGGAGAGGGGGAGGCCGGCCGGCCCCTGTAGGGCGCGCCAAGAGATAGGAGTCCTACTAGGACTCCAAGTCCTAGTAGGATTCCACTTGGTGGAAGGGGGAAGAAGGAAGGGAGAGGGAGAGGAAGAGGGAAAGGGGGGCCGCGCCCCCTCCCCTAGTCCTATTCGGACTCCCCACGGGGGGGGGGGGGCGCCACCTCCTCGTGGCCTGCCCTCTCTCTCCCCTAAGGCCCATGTTGGCCCATTACTTCCCCGGGGGGTTCCGGTAACCCCTCTGGCACTCCATTTTTACCCGGTACCTCTCGGAACTCTTCCGGTGTCCGAATAACATCATCCAATATATCATTCTTTATGTCTCGACCATTTCGAGACTCCTCGTCATGTCCGTGCTCTCATCCGGGACTCCAAACAACATTCGGTCATCAAAACACATAACTCATATAATACAAAATCGTCATCGAACGTTAAGCATGCGGACCCTGCGGGTTCGAGAACTATGTAGACACCATGACCGAGACACATTTCCAGTCAATAACCAATAGCAGAACCTGGATGCTCCTATTGGCTCCTACATATTCTACAAAGATCTTTATCGGTCAAACTGCATAACAACATACGTTATTCCCTTTGCTATCTGTATGTTACTTGCCCGAGATTCGATCGTCGGTATCATCATACCTAGTTCAATCTCGTTACCGGCAAGTCTCTTTACTCGTTCCGTAATGCATCATCCCGCAACTAACTCATTAGTCACATTGCTTGCAAGGCTTATAGTGATGTGCATTACCGAGAGGGCCCAGAGATACCTCTCCGATACACGGAGTGACAAATCCTAATCTTGATCTATGCCAACTCAACAAACACCATCGGAGACACCTGTAGAGCATCTTTATAATCGCCCACTTACGTTGTGACGTTTGATAGCACATAAAGTGTTCCTCCGGTATTCGGGAGTTTCATAATCTCATAGTCAGAGGAATCTGTATAAGTCATGAAGAAAGCAATAGCAATAAAACTAAATGATAATTATGCTAAGCTAACGGATGGGTCTTGTCCATCACATCATTCTCTAGTGATGTGATCCCGTTTATCAAATGACAACACATGTCTATGGTTAGGAAACTTAACCATCTTTGATTAACGAGCTAGTCTGTAGAGGCATACTAGGGACACTCTGTTTGTCTATGTATTCACACATGTACCAAGTTTCCGGTTAATACAATTCTACCATGAATAATAAACATTTTTCATGATATAAGGAAATATAAATAACAACTTTATTATTGCCTCTAGGGCATATTTCCTTCAGTCTACCACTTGCACTAGACTCAATAATCTAGATTACATTGTAATGATTCTAACACCCATGGAGTCTTGGTGCTGATCATGTTTTGCTCATGAGTGAGGCTTAGTAAACAGGTCTGCAACATTTAGATCTGTATGTATCTTGCAAATCTCTATGTCTCCCTCCTTGACTTGATCGCGGATGGAATTGAAGCGTATCTTGATGTGTTTGGTTCTCTTGTGAAATCTGGATTCCTTTGCCAGGCAATTGCTCCAGTATTGTCACAAAAGATTTTCATTGGACCCGATGCACTAGGTATTACACCTAGATCAGATATGAACTCCTTCATCCAAACTCCTTCATTTGCTGCTTCTGAAGCATCTATGTACTCCGCTTCACACGTAGATCCCGCCAGAACACTCTGCTTGGAACTGCACCAACTAACAGCTCCACCATTCAATATAAATACATATCCGGTTTGTGACTTAGTGTCATCCGGATCAGTGTCAAAGCTTGCATCGATGTAACCATTTACGACAAGCTCTTTGTCACCTCCATAAACGAGAAACATATCTTTAGTCCTTTTAAGGTATTTCAGGATGTTCTTGACCGCTGTCCAGTGTTCCACTCCTGGATTACTTTGGTACCTCCCTGCTAAACTTATAGCAAGGCACACATCAGGTCAGGTACACAACATTGCATACATGATAGAACCTATGGCTGAGGCATAGGGAATGACTTTTATTTTCCCTCTATCTTCTGCAATGGTCGGGCATTGAGTCTGACTCAACTTCACACCTTGTAACACAGGCAAGAACCCTTTCTTTGACTGATCCATTTTGAACTTCTTCAAAACTTTATCAAGGTATGTGCTTTGTGAAATTCCAATTAAGCGTCTTGATCTATCTCTATAGATCTTGATGCCCAATATATAAGCAGCTTCACCAAGGTCTTTCATTGAAAAATTCTTATTCAAGTATCCTTTTATGCTATCCAGAAATTCTGTATTATTTCCAATCAACAATACATATAATATTACAAATGCTATAGAGCTCCCACTCACTTTCTTGTAAATACAGGCTTCTCCAAAAGTTTGTATAAAACCATATGCTTTGATCACACTATCAAAGCATATATTCCAACTCCGAGAGGCTTGCACCAGTCCATAAATGGATCGCGGGAGCTTGCACACTTTGTTAGCATCTTTAGGATTGACAAAACCTTCTGGTTGCATCATATACAACGCTTCTTTAAGATATCCATTAAGGAATGCAGTTTTGACATCCATTTGCCAAATTTCATAATCATAAAATGCGGCAATTGCTAACATGATTCAGACAGACTTAAGCATCGCTACGGGTGAGAAGGTCTCATCGTAGTCAACTCCTTGAACTTGTTGATAACCTTACGCAACAAGTCGAGCTTTATAGACAGTAACATTACCGTCAGCGTCAGTCTTCTTCTTGAAGACCCATTTATTCTCTATTGCTTTCCGATCATCGGGCAAGTCAACCAAAGTACACACTTTGTTCTCATACATGGATCCCATCTCATATTTCATGGCCTCAAGCCATTTCGCGGAATCTGGGCTCATCATCGCTTCCTCATAGTTCATAGGTTCGTCATGGTCAAGTAACATGACCTCCAGAATAGGATTACCGTACCCCTCTGGTGCGGACCGTACTCTGGTTGACCTACGAGGTTCGGTAGTAACTAGATTTGAAGTTTGATGATCATCATCATTTGCTTCCTCACTAATTGGTATAGGAATCACTGAACTGATTTCTGTGATGAACTACTTTCCAATTCGGGAGAAGGTACAATTACCTCATCAAGTTCTACTTTCCTCCCACTCACTTCTTTTGAGAGAAACTCCTTCTCTAGAAATGATCCATTCTTAGCAACGAATATGTTGCCTTCGGATCTGTGATAGAAGGTGTACCCAACAGTTTTTTTGGGTATCCTATGAAGACACATTGCTCCGATTTGGGTTCAAGCTTATCAGGTTGAAGCTTTTTCACATAAGCATCGCAGCCCCAATCTTTAAGAAAGGACATCTTAGGTTTCTTGCTAAACCACAGTTCATATGGTGTCTTCTCAATGGATTTAGATGGTGCCCTATTTAACGTGAATGCAGCCGTCTCTAAAGCATAACCCCAAAACGATAGCGGCAAATCAATAAGAGCCATCATAGATCACACCATATCTAATAAAGTACGGTTACGACGTTCGGACACACCATTACGCTATGGTGTTCCGGGTGGAGTGAGTTGCGAAACTATTCCACATTGTTTCAAATGAAGACCAAACTCACAACTCAAATATTCACCTCCACGATCAGATCGTAGAAACTTTATTTTCTTGTTATGATGATTTTCCACTTCACTCTGAAATTCTTTGAACTTTCAAATGTTCCAAACTTATGTTTCATTAAGTAGATATACCATATCTGCTCAAATCATCTGTGAAGGTCAGGAAATAACGATACCCGCCGCGAGCCTCAACACTCATCGGACCGCATACATCAGTATGTATTATTTCCAATAAGTCAGTTGCTCGCTCCGTTGTTCCGGCGAACGGAGTCTTAGTCATGTTGCCCATGAGGCATGGTTCGCAAGCATCAAGTGATTCATAATCAAGTGATTCCAAAAGCCCATCAGCATGGAGTTTCTTCATGCGCTAGTAACATCCCAAATTTTCAATTTGGATGTTATACATAGGTCATCATATGCATAGCATATTTTATTTGCATTTTGTCCGTGATCCTAGAAAATCCTAAGCAACTCAAGGACCCATGGAGAGAGTTGAGGATTTCATTTATTTTCATATTTGAATTTTCTCGAATTTGAAAAGAGGATCACTTTGATTTTAATATTTTTTCTCTCTGAAATATTTCCGATATTAAAATAAATGAGTGGAGATAAAATGACTTCTCCAAAATAAGAGGGGAATATTGGAGGAAAAACGTTAAAATCAAATAAATATTTTATCTGGAATTTTGTTGCTATTTTATTTGAATTAGAAAATATGCATTTTTCAAAATTGCATTTTTAGGACAGAAAAATATTCACCTTGTTCTAAATATTTTATTTAGACGGTGAAAATTGTTTTGGCATTTTAAATTTTTTATATTTTATTACGATTTTTGTTTTTTTGGTGGATTTTTTTAAAGGTTCCCGCCCGACTGGGCCGAAGGCCCAGCCGAGCAGGCCGGCCCGCCCGCGCCACCGCCTCCCCGCCGTGCCGCTGGCGGACTCCAACAGGAGTCCGAGCCGGACTCCTCTGGCCGCAAGCCCCTTGCCCAAGTCGCCGCCCCCCGGGGCTTTAAAAGCCGGACCCCCAGGCCCCTCTCTCCTCACCACCGCCGCCCGCCGCCTCCACAGCAGCAGCAGCAGCTGCCGTCGCCGCCGCAGCCCCGCGCCGTCGCCCCACCCCACCGCCGCAGCCCCGCAGCGCCACCGCAGCTCCGCCCGCCGGATCCGCCGCCGCCGGTCTTTTTTCGAAGAACTGGTAAAAACCGCCACCGTCGCCCTTTTTTTTCTTCTGGTTTTCGTTGGATCGGTTTTTTTCGGTTTCGCTAATTAGCGAACGTTCGGCCGAACGCATTTGTTCGCGAACGCGTTTGTTCGTTCGTCTCTGATAACGAACGTTCGTTAGTCTTTTTCTTTTTTTCTTTTATTTTCGGCCAGGGACCTATCCGCGATTATTTTTATCGCAGATTAGCCCCTGATCTTCAATTTCTCGCAAATTTTTAACCGTTCGTCCAAAACCAGTGAAACCAACGCTAAAATCTTCATCTCGAACCTTCTTTCTAGTTAACCAACTTGAACATGATTTTGACAATTTAAAATTTGGTTTCAAGCAGATTTGAATTCAAACTTCTTTTGATCGTAGTTTGAGTTTCGTAGCTCCGATTTGATTGGTTCTTTTTGCAAATCGAAGCACTTCAGTTGAACTTTCAGTTTGGACATTCTCATCTGAGTTTTACCCTTTCATCTATGCTTGAGTGCTTATGTATGCTATTGTTTGTTTGCGATAGAATTCTCGGAGTGCGAAGCGTGCTACTACGAGTCTCTAGGGTTTGCAGATCGTCAGCAAGGCAAGTAACACTTTGATCATACTTTTCATACCCAGTTTTTATGCATTAGATTTATCCTCAAACATTGCATGATTAGGATTCATAACATGTGGGTATTGGGAAGTAGTTGATGAGGTAGAACCTATTGCCCTTTATTTAAACCCTGGGAGTTACTACGTTATGCTTATACTGCTATGCTATGCTCGTAGACGTGGATTGCTTTGAGTGATTCATGACAGTTGTGATTATTATTATGAACTAAGTGTTTATTTAAGGTGGCTACTTTAACACACATCTGGGTGGATTGTTGGTGGGCACCTGGGGAATCCAGTGTTGTCCAAGGAGATCCCGGGGTACCCGTGTGATCATCCTATGGTTCGCCACCCAGGCTCAAAGGGATCATAAGATCATTCATGCTAGAAACTTCCGCGTGCAGCCACAAGCCATTATGGGCTCTGGCATAGTTGAGTAAGCTATGGGAAACCTTATCCATGATAGGCTAGCAGATGTAGGGGACCTCTTCGGAAAGACTGTGTCTCGGTCATCCATTTCTCAAACACCATGAAGTGCGAGAAATTCAACGTAGGAGATCGAGTCTTGTGGGGAAAAGTGCGCAAACCTCTGCAGAGTGTACAAACTAATCATGGTTAGCCATGTCCCCGGTTATGGACATCTTGAGTATCTGGTTCTTGAATTATTGATGTGATCTCAACACTCTAAATTAATTTTGTTGGGTTGTTAATTACTATTTAATTGGGATTGAGATGGGGTTTCCATTCTCAATGTTTATCAACCAACTTTGTAGTTAAATAAAATTGTATTCCTTTGCAGTAGGGAAAATTTGGCTTTTCGCAAAAACATGATAACCATAGAGCCTCCACCAGCCATATATGCATGTAGTGTTAGCATTTATCATGTTCATTGCTCTACAATGCTATTTTGCCCGCATATTCCATGTGCTGACTCGTTTCGGGCTGCAACATATTATGTTGCAGACTTTTCAGACGAAGAGTAAGGCGCGCTAGGTCGTTGTCTTGCACTCAGCTATGCCGTTGGAGTTGATGGACTCATTTACCTTCGATGCTTCCGCAGTTATCTTATTTAGATGGCCTTAAGCCATATTATTGTAATAAGTTCTCTTTTGAGACATTCGATGTAATAAGTGTGTGATTGCACTCTATTATAAATCCTTCAAGTACTGTGTGCCAGCATTACCGATCTAGGGATGACACTTGTGCACAGAGATTTGACCGTTTGAGGTCGGATCGCTACAAGATTGTATCAGAGCACATGCTGACTGTAGGATGTGACCACTAAGATAAGCCATAGGTCACTCTTCTCTACTCATTTCTGACTCCTCTCCATTTTCCACTCTATAGTTGGCGGACCCAAGGAACAAGTTTGCTCAACCGGATGAAGATACGTCCTTTGGACGACACTTGAAGGAAGTCACTAGGTACCTGAACATCGGAATACCAAGCTTCACCGGGACCTACACCGGCACTTTACTAGAAGAGGAGCGTTGGATGATTTGAGTTCATGTACCAGGAAGGACATTCACGCCAGTCACTGAGCCCATAGAGTTTTCCTTTGATGCACCTACCTGGAGCCCAGGAAAGAGCATGGTAGCTCACATCGCCATGGGACGCATTGGCGAAGTTTATTACAAGGATCTTAAGGACACCATCTACCAGATATGTGGGCGCCGAGATGAGCAATGGGAGATGATCAGCACCAGAAGGGACAAGTTCATTGCAGCCTTTATCCAGGAGTTAAACCAGCACATTCGCCGCCAGGAGAACCAAATGTGCGCCAACATGATAGATCTGAAGAAGGTGATGACCAGGAACATGGAGCTTGAAGAGGAACTCAAGTCTACACGCGATGGATATGAGGAGGAAATCTTAGTACTACTAGAGAAGAATGAAGACCTGAAGAAGAAGCTAGGAGTATTCATGGGAGACCCCACGCTAGGAGGAGATGACTACCATCCCGAGGACTACATCATCATCGACGACATCGACTCCGACCCCGACAGTAGTGATGATAATTACGAAGATGAAGCTGGAGCGGATATCATGGAGTCTTCCACCAATCAAAATTTCTAGTCGACCACCATATTATCAGTAGTATTCCTCCATGTATTTAGTAGCAGTCCGAGTATTTTGTAACGGTAGTTAGATCGTTCGTATGCCCTTGTTTGAATTGAGTGGTGTGATATGAATGTGTTTGTCTCATGTGCATATGGGTAGTGCTTGCCCTTTTAGACCTCATTCTATTCTAATCTCTCCCCTCTAAACCCATCACATGCCTCCGAGACGTGACCCCGGATTTGTCTTCCCACCGGAGCTCACTCAGTTGATCCAACAGCAGAATGCCTTGATGCAGCTACTAGTCTAGAAGCAAGGCAACAACAACAACAACAACCCGCCACCACCACCTCGAGTTGACAACTTAGCCCGTTTTCTGAGGTTGAACCCGCCGGTGTTTTCCAGTAGCACCGAGCCGATTGTTGCTGATGACTGGCTACGCATGATTGGAAGGGAGTTGACCACTGCAGGTTGCACAGATGCTGAGAAGGTGCGCTTTGCCGCACACCAACTGGATGGACCCGCAGCCTCATGGTGGGAGAATTACACAGCCACATTCCCCATAGCCAATGTTACTTGGGATCAATTTCAGCAAGCATTCCGCACTGCACATGTCTCAACTGGAGCTATGAGCATGAAGAAGCGTGAGTTTCGCAACTTACGCCAGGGAAATCGTACTGTGGGGCAGTACGTGGATGAGTTCAGCAAGTTAGCTCGCTATGCCCCGGATGATGTGTCCACAGATGCCGCGAAACAGGAGAAGTTTATGGAAGGGCTGAATGATGAGCTGAGTATGCAGTTAATGGTGGCAACATTTGCTAACTACCAGGAGTTGGTAGACTAGGCTCTTATGATTGAAGGGAAGCAGTAGCAGATAGAGAGCCGCAAAAGGAAATATGGACAAGGGAAGTATAATTCTGGAGCGTCGCAGAAGCCTCGTTTTACCCCGAACTCGGGAGGATATACCAATAACCATGGAGGCCACACTCACAATGGAGGAAGTTCGCATAATCATAGTGTAATAGTCTTAAAAGCCAGGCTTGGAAGCCAGGTGTATTCACCTAAAACCCCGGGTTATCCTGCCTGTGTGCCAGATGCTTCTCCATCAGGTAATCCTGATTGACCCGGCGAACTCTTAACAGTCAATCTTTTCAACAAGATCCTGAACTGGTTAAGGTTAAAACGTCGGTCTGTCATGAGAGGGCACGGCTTACAGATAGCAAGGAGAAGCTTAGGCTGATAAAGCCGCCTTCCTTCAAACTTGGATAAATCGGCCTGTGATGCACGATGCTACTCTAACCCCGCGTACTCCTGATAAGTCTATCTTTAAATAAGAACTGAACTTATCCGGGTTAAAATGTCGATTGGGTAAATGAGGGCCGGCTCATAGAAAGCGCGTACCTTCCAGTGGCTAATGCTAGTTTCATTGAAGAAGAAAATTTTGGCTTGGCGGCCTATGAAAGCCTCGAAATTTGTCTTTTGATTTGGTTTGAAAGTCTTTTTCGCGTTTTCCCTTATGACATCGTCATACATGGTTGAAAACCAGTAAGGCTTATAATGCCTTATGAATCATATATCACAATACGCCGGTGTTTATTAACCCGGCCTGGCTTTTGACTATAAGTCGCCAGCATGACATAAAATAGTGTCCGGTGTTGATCGACCCGGCCTGGCTATATTCATAAGACGGAAACGTATGATAATTCCTAATGATCAAGTTTTGGGTTATTGCCCTGATTCTACTGATTTGGTAAACCAACAGTGTGATCAAATATCACAGGTATGACATATTCTATTATAATTAAGCCAGTCCTGATTATAGGGGTGATTATGCATTGGGCATTATGACCCGTCCCGCGGTAAACCGTGGGACACTTGTGATCTATTTTTGTATACAGGAACATATTCAACAATTGTTATTATCAACATCAGTGGCAGATATTTAATTGACAGTCTTCTGCAACGCGGAACGTGCACAATGGCACGGCAGATTCAAAGTTTCACTATCCTATTACACAGCCTCCATGGGCTAAATAAGACCAAAGTGTTTTTTTCAAAAGCTCAAGTTTAGAGCCGCCTGGCAGTTCAGTATTCTTGGCCTTGCCGCTCGGAGTCTTCTGCGTCATCCTTTGCCGGCTCTTCATCTTCTTCCGCTGGCTGAAAAGTTGGTGATGACCAATCGATGCCAGATAAAGCTTCAAATTTAGCTTCATCATCTATAAGCTCAGAAGGATCGACTTCAGGAGCAAAGGTGTGCTTACGGATTGGCGGGATTAAGTCCATCACTTTGTAAGCCGGAGTTGGCATCTTCTTATTCTCCTGGTCATAAGCCGGATGATACTTGGAGAGGTCCGAGTCATTGGCAATAGGAGTGGCCATTGGACAGATTTCCTTTACACAGGCTGAGAAGTCTTTCTGATCGAAAGGCGTACCATCTTCTTTCAAGCTTGGGTAACCAGTAGCTACCTCAGACGGGTCAAGCTCTGGTACCCACGCCTTGGACCGGCTTAAAGCCATCACAGCGCCGGCTCTGGCAGCTGATCGCTTTATCTCTTCAAGTCTTACAGGCAGCATAGAGAGTTTCTTCAAAACATCTATCAACAAAGTTGGTACTTGACCTGCTGGTGAAATAGCGGCTAATGTGCATTGAGTCCCGGTGTACAGTTGCTCAACAAGTGTGTAGACAGCTCAGCTTCATCAGCATGTCTTGATTGAGATTGCTGCTCCTGGGACCTGAAGATATTGCAGAATGCTTAAAATGGCGGGCTAGATGATCAAAATAATGATTCACTTCAGACGCTTGATAAAGGCGACTTACCAAAGATAGCTGAAACCATCTGATTCACACGGTTTTTTAAACCGGAAAGCTCAGTGGTTACTTCTTGAAGCGCTGCCTCGGCCTTCTCAGCACGTTGGGTTAAAGCCGTCTTTTCATCCGCCCAAGTCTTTTTCTCTGCTTCATAGCCGGTCTTCAGTTTTTCCGACTCAGCCACGCTAAATTGGAATTTCGACTCAGCCTTCCGGGTCTCAGTTTCCTGAGTCGCCAGCCGGGTCTTGGCATCATTTAATTGGGATTCTAGTTCAGCAGGGCAGCCTGCATAAGGAGCAGAGTTGTCAAATATCAAGTTTATCAGATTAGAAGTCCCAAGTCTTTTGCCAGCAACAACACTTGACACTTGCGGGCTAATGTCTATCGAAGCAAATTTTTCAAAACAACAGCTCTAATAAAGTCCCAAGTACTTTGCAAGCAAGACTACTTGGCACTTGGGGGCTAATGCTTACCATTTGTTTTTTCTTCATTATGAGCCGGAAGTAATGTAACTGTTCCAACCAACTCATGGGGGCAATGCACTCAAGATCTTTCTTCTTATACAAAGACAACTTAGAACCGGCTCATTCCCATGGATTAAGCTGGCCCTTGGGGGCTACGGACGGAAAGTTCAACTTGTACAAACATCCGGTTTACATTTAAACCGGCCAAGGAGGGATTCTAGGACAGAAGCTATGGATTTTTTCTAAAGTCTACAACCTATTCAATCTTATCACAACTAGTCGACTTGGGGGCTGGCAGGATATGTATACAAATTACTTAAAAGCTGAAAGTCATACCTCATATTTTTGGTGCATCTGCTTCACCATATCAATTTTGAGGTCACGGCTAGTGTGGACCTGGCTGAGATAGCCGGAGAGGATCTCATTGCTACTCAGTTGCGAGTAGTGAGAAATATCAAACTTCTGTTTCCACCTCTCAATAACTTCTTGTTTGGCTGTATGCTTGGCCAGAGCTATTGGATTTCCCGGCTCTATAAAGTCGGTGCGAGTAATCAACACATCGTCATTTTGAGGCTCTGACGGCTTAGGTGAATTTGAAGGGGCAGAAGTTGAAGGATTAATGGCAGTACCACCAACGCTAATATCCAGAATCTCAGGAGGGGTGACAGTGACAGTTTCTTCCGGTTGTTTATCGGAAGCCTCGGGGACAGGGATTTGTTGTTCCGGCTCAGGGATTTCAGGTGCTTTTGTTGGCTTGATCACTTTAGCCTTCTTGTTTGGCTTTGCTTGACCACTACATAGGTTATGACAAGTCAGTATTAATATAAGAACATATGAAGGTATAGAGTAAAGCTAATTGTTATTACCCAGGGGCAGTCTTGAAAGCCAGCATTTCAGTTTGTGATGAGCCATCAGAAGAAGAACGAGCAAGTTCCTGGTCAATGATCATTAAAAGAGTTAAGTGACAAATAAGCAAGACCCGTTGACAGATGAGAATTTTTTTTCAAGTTTAAGCACCTCGTTTCGGCGTTTCCGAGGAGCAGGGGTGTTCGGTAAGCCGGAGGATAATTCATCACCTCCACTGGTCCGGGTCTGGCGACGACTTTCATGCTGCTGTCGTTTCAAAAGAAAGTGGGGATCTAAATAATCCAAGGGGTGTGAAAACCTTACTTTCCGGGTTACTTGTCGAAGTTTCTGTCTTGGCAAAGATTTTGAGCCGGAGGAAATAATAGTTACCTCTTCTTCACCTGCTTGGCTGGCTCCCGTCTCAGCCTGATAATAATCAGTGTCGATAAGATGGTTGAAAAATAAGCCAAAAGAGTCAAGGGCTACCTCCGACTCAGAGGTGTCATCCAACTTAAGCATGTCAGAGGCGCTTGGTTTCTTCTTCTTCTTGGTGGTCTTCTTAGCGGTTTTCCTAGCGGCCTTCTTGGCAGCCCTGGCCTTCTTAGCAGCCTCGTGGTCATATTCCGCCTTCCAGAATTCCGATTTAGCCTGCAGAGGTTATCAAAAGTTGAGTTAATCAGATATTCAAATAATGAGGTGAAGATATAGTAAAGTTCAGAGGCTTACATCTGGTGGCAGGTTAAGCTTGCTGAAAGGGGCCAGACCCACTTTGACACAATCCTCCGGGTCTTCATTTAGAAGAGACTTCACCATTTCATTGATTGCTTCTTCAGTCAATGGTTCGGAGCTGTGGCGCAGTGAATCTTTTGCATCACCGCTATAGGTACCCATTAAGCCGGTGCGATGGCTCAACGGGATGATCTGCCAAGAAACACAGCACCTGACTAAATCAACACCAGTCAGCCCGTTTCCTAGTAGAGCTTTGACTTTCACGATGGTACGTGCAATCTTCTTCCGTTCAGCGGCAGAGAGCTTTTCAGGAAGATTATGTTTAGGTTCCAGGCGTTCAACACGATAACCCGGTAGAGGATTCTCATCAGCCGGAGAAGTGTCTTTGCAGTAAAACTACGTCTGATTCCAGTCTTTAGGGTGACTCGGCAGCATGGCGTAAGGAAAGATGGCGTATCTGCGACATTGAATCGAGATTCCGCCTAGTTCCAAGCTAGGATCATTGGTGAACTCGGTCTGGCGGTTTAAGTAAAAATACTCTCGAAAGAGCTCAACACTGGGATCCTCTTGAAGATACACCTCACATAAGACTTGAAAACTGCAAATATTTGACAAGGAATTGGGTCTGATGTCTTGAGGGTGGAGCTGGAAGAAGTGCAACACGTCTCAAAAGAACTTAGAGCCGGGTGGTGAGAAGCCCCGGTTCATGTGGTCAGTAAAAACAATTACTTCGCCGTCTTTCAGTTGAGATTTTTCTTCGCCCTAGTTAGGGGCACGATAATGCATCATGCTCTTGGCGGGTAAATATCCGGTTTTGAAAAAATCCTTGAGAGTGTTCTCGGTGACGATGGAAGGGACCCAATTGCAGGTGTACACTGTTTTAGGCTGCATTGTGTAAGAAAACCTAAAGGAAAGAAAAAATTGCCGGTTCAAGTTAATTGGTGAAATCACAGTTTAAGTGCTGACAGTATACATTCAGGATGGCGGCTTAAGTGAGGACTAATGGTATATGAATAATTGAAAACCGGATGTGTAAGCCGCCATGAAGAGTACAGGTATTTAAATTCTGACAGAGGGTAAAATTCTACTAAGTGTTGGACAAACAGGTTTCATAGATTACAGTTAGAAATTTGGATCTGAAACTGGGCAGAAAAAGGGAAAAAAAATCTGAAACCTACAAAGGCGACAGTGCAAGTGCATAGGTGTTTAAAAGGGATCTGCAGCGATGAGGATATGTTCTAGTATTAAAAATAGGTGCTGAACTAGAACCGCGCAAGATTTGTGTGGTTTGTGGATCTAATCCATGGATACAGACAAACAATAAAAACGGCGGCGACGAACGCTGACGAACACTAAAGAACATCGAAACCTTAATGCCAGATCTACGACAGAGGAAGAAGGGCCTACCGATGCCGATGAGATGGCGGGGAGGTGCCGCGGTTCTCTGGTCCGTTCAGGGTGATGCAGCGGCCGGAGTTGAAGACGGAGCCGAAGGTCGACGGCAGCGGAGCTCGTGCAGGTCGGCGCATCGCAAGGAGGAAGAAGAAATGAGAAGGAAAGAAGGGGGAATGAGAGGAAAGCCCGAGGCTTTATTTATAAGCCTGGAAGGACAAACGACATGCGCGAAAATCGAGGAGACAAAAAAGGATAAGTGACAACGCGGGCGCCTCGATTTCCGGAAAGACAGTAAAGCAAGAGATTTATTAAGATTTGGGTTCTGTGAAGCATTAATGACAGATGACATCACGTCGAGTTATCAAAAAGTCAGAAGATGACCTCACAGCGGGTTACAATACTTCAGAGTCAAGATGTGGAAGGATTTTTCTAATATTGAAGATTGACATGAACAAGTTCAAATCAACCCGGGGCCTAATGTTGGGGATATGACTATCAGGCATGACCCGCCAGGAGGGGCCGGGTCATCCTGATGACGATTCATCTCCATGAAGCCCAAGATCGTAATGGCGGTTCATAGATAGGCTGAGTAGAGGGCCCAAGCCAAAAGGCGGCTTAAGGCCCGCAGTTATAAACCGCCATGTATCTATGACTTATATTGTAAGGTATATGTAATTGGTCTCCGAGCCGGACACGTATATGAGCCGGCCGGGACTCTGTAGACCGCAGGGCCTTAACCCGTGTATATAAGGGGACGACCCGGTGGCGGCTTAGGGCAAGAAACAACAGATCGAGAGCCAGGCTTAGCGTATTTGCTCCCTGGTCATCGAAACCCTAGCAATACCACCTCAAACTGGATTAGGCCTTTACCTTCACCGCAAGGGGCCGAACCAGTATAAACTCCTCGTGTCCTTTGCCCTGTTTAACCCCTTTAAGCTAATCTCGTTGCGATGGCTCCACGACTAAGTCCTCACACTAGGACATCTGATGTGACAATTCCACGACAGGAATGGAGCAAGCAGCAACCAAAACCGTTCCAACCCAGCAACACCCGCTAAAAAGGATCTGAGTCATGTCACCTGCTACAAGTGCGGGAAGACTGGGCACTACGCCAATGATTGTTCTGAGTTGAAGAATGGAAACGGAAGCTCTGGGAAGAAGCCCAACCCTTTCAACAGGGGACAGGTGAACCACGTTAGCGTGGAGGAGGTTGAAGAGCAGCCAGATGCAGTTATAGGTAAGTTTTTGGTTAATTCATTTACTGCAATCGTTCTTTTTGATACTGGTGCATCGCATTCATACATTTCAAGGGGGTTTGTGAATAAGTATAAGTTGCCCACCAAAGTTCTTTAGACACCTATGTTAGTAAGCTCGCCAGGAGCGGAGTATATGGCAAGCCAAGGATGTTTTCAGATGCCATTGACCATAGGTAGGCACGTTTTCCCCTCAGACCTAATAATTCTGGAGTCACAAGGATTGGATGTGATACTAGGCATGGATTAGCTATCGATGTATGGAGGGAACATCGATTGCGCCAGTAAGTCAATTCTGCTCACCACCCTAGAGGGTAAACAGATTAAGTATGTGTCACGGCATGCGCCGAAGAGGACCGAAGTGAATTCCCTCACAGGAGTTGTTCAGGTGGAAGTTCCTGTAGTGAAGGATTACCCGGATGTATTTCCAGAGGAACTACCAGGCATGTCGCCGGATCGGGAGATTGAGTTTTTGATAGAGCTATTGCCAGGCACCAAACCGATATCAAAGAGACCATACCGGATGCCCGCAAATTATCTCGAGGAAATTAAGAAGCAGATTAAGGAGTTATGGGAGAAAGGTTACATTCGACGAAGTTCGTCACCGTGGGGAGCCCAGTGCTCTTGGTTGAGAAGAAGGATGGATCTTTGAGAATGGTTGTTGATTATCGTGCATTGAATGAAGTGACGATCCAGAACAAGTACCCACTACCGATGATCAACGATTTGTTTGACCAGCTGCAAGGAGCTAAAGTGTTTTCGAAAATCGATCTGCGATCAGGATACCACCAGTTGAAGATCCGAGAACAGGATATACCCAAGACAACTTTCACCACAAGGTACGGGCTATATGAGTACACGGTTATGTCATTTGGATTGACAAATGCCCCTGCCTATATCATGAGTATGATGAATAAAGTGTTCATGGAGTTACTGGATAAGTTTGTTGTGGTGTTCATTGATGATATTTTAGTATACTCGAAGAATGAAGAGGAACACAAGGAGCATTTGCATTTAGTTCTCGAGAAGCTCAGGGAACATCAGCTATAGGCCAAGTTCAGCAAATGTGAGTTTTGGTTGAAGGAAGTTGGATTTCTTGGGCATGTTATATCAGGAGAGGGTATATCAGTAGACCCTACCAAGGTTCAGTCAGTCACTGATTGGCTGTCACCCACCTCAGTAGGAGAGATCCGCGGTTTTCTTGGACTCGTGGGATATTATCGGAGATTCATTGAGAATTTTTCCAAGATTGCGAAGCCTATGACGGAGTTGTTGAAGAAGGACACTAAGTTTAAATGGACGGATGAATGTGAGGCCAGTTTTCAGGAGTTGAAGAAACGTGTGGTTACAGCGCCAGTGCTGATTCTTCCAGATATACGCAAGGATTTCCAAGTATATTGCGATGCTTCTCGCCATGGACTTGGAGGAGTACTTATGCAGGACGAAAGAGTTGTTTCATATGCCTCACGACAGCTTCGACCGCATGAGTTGAATTATGCCACGCATGATTTGGAGTTAGCAGCCGTAGTGCATGCGCTCAAGACCTGGAGACATTTTCTTATTGGAAACCGCTGCGATGTGTACACGGATCATAAGAGTTTGAAGTACATTTTTACTCAGAAGGAGCTGAATCTCAGACAGAGGAGATGGTTGGAGCTTATAAAGGATTATGATATGAAGCTGCATTATCATCCAAGAAAGGCCAATGTCGTAGCAGACGCTTTGAGCCGGAACAGTTATGTCAATACCCTCGTAAGCAGAGGATTACCGCAGGAGTTAGTTGACGATCTCAAGGAACTTCGTTTGGAGATAGTTCCAAGAGGTTTTGTCGCAGCTATGGAGGTTCAGTCAACATTATTGGGAAAGATTCGAGAAGTTCAGAAGGATGACAAAGAAATTGCTGATATAAAGGAGAAAATGAGTGAAGGAAAAGCCAAGGGTTTTCGAGAGGATGAGCAGGAAACCTTATGGTTTGAGAACCGTGTATACGTACCCAATAATGCAGAGATCAGAAAGTTAATACTTCAGAAAGCTCATGACTCGCCATACTCAATACACCCCGGAAAGTTAATAATGCAGAGGACTTGAAGGAGCGTTTCTGGTGGACTGGTATGAAGAAGGATATTGCCGAGTATGTAGCCGTGTGTGATGTATGTCAGAGAGTGAAGTCAGAGCATCAGAAGCCAGCAGGATTACTACAACCCATGCCGATACCCGAATGGAAGTGGGACAATCTTGGCATGGATTTTATCATCGGATTACCCAGGACCCGATCAGGATATGATTCCGTCTGGGTAGTAGTGGATCGTTTGACCAAAGTGGCTCACTTTATTCCAGTGAAAACCACCTATATGAGTGCGAAGTTGGCCAAGATATATATGACCAGGATCGTATGTCTGCATGGAGTTCCGAGGACCATCATATCAGATAGAGGAACACAATTTACCTCGAAGTTTTGGAATCAGCTGCACCAGACTTTGGGTACTAGGCTATAGTTCAGTACAGCCTTTGATCCGCAGACAGATGGACAGACCGAGAGTGTCAATCAGATTCTGGAGGACATGTTGAGAGCCTGTGCATTAGATTATGGATCTAGTTGGGATGATAATTTACCTCACGCAGAGTTCTCGTACAACAACAGTTATACATCTAGTTTGAAGATGGCACCTTTCGAAGCTTTGTATGGGAGAAGGTGCAGGACACCGTTGATGTGGGATGAAGTTGGAGACCGCCAGTTGTTTGGACCGGATCTGATCAAGGAGTCCGAAGAGAAGGTTAAGTTGATCGCGACAGACTAAAGGTAGCTCAGTCCAGGCAGAAGAGTTATGCCGATACAAAACGCAAGGAGGTAGTCTATGAAATCGGAGACAGAGCATATCTTCGTGTGTCACCTCTTTGAGGAGTTAAACGATTTGGAGTTAAGGGAAAGTTAGCCTCGAGATTTGTAGGACCATACCGAGTTTTGGAACGTATGGGAGAAGTGGCCTACAAGTTGGAGTTACCCGAAGGACTGTCAGGAGTTCATGATGTGTTTCACATTTCCGAGCTAAAGAAGTGCCATGCAGAGGTGGCCGATATTCCTCTGAGAGATACAGTTCCCCTGGAAGTAATTCAGTTGGATAGTGATCTGACCTACGAGGAGAAACCCGTCAAGATTCTCGAGTTTGCCAGCCGAGTTACGCGCAACAAGGTTATCAAGTTTTGCAAAGTTCAGTGGAGCCACAATACCGAGGATGAAGCCACCTGGGAACGAGAGGAAGACCTATGGAAAGACCACCCACACCTATTTTCTAGCCAACCAGACTCTCGAGGGCGAGATTCATCTTAAGGGGGGGGCGGGGTAGGTTTGTAACATCCCAAATTTTCAATTTGGAGGTTATACATAGGTCATCATATGCATATCATATTTTAATGCATTTTGTATGTGATCCTAGAAAATCCTAGGCAACTAAAGGACCCACGGAGAGAGTTGGGGATTTCATTTATTTTCATATTTGAATTTTCTCAAATTTGAAAAGAGGATCACTTTGATTTTAATAATTTTTTCTCTCCAAAATATTTCCAATATTAAAATAAATGAGCGGAGATAAAATGACTTCTCCAAAATAAGAGGGGAATATTGGAGGAAAAATGTTAAAATCAAATAAATATTTAATTTGGAATTTTATTGCTATTTTATTTGAATTTGAAAATATGCATTTTTTCAATTTGCATTTTTAGGCCAGAAAAATGTTCACCTTGTTCTAATTTTTTTACTTAGACGATGAAAATTGTTTTTGGCATTTTTAGAGTTTTTTAATATTTTATTAGGATTTTTGTTTTTCGATGGAATTTTTTTAAAGGTTCCCGCCCGACTGGGCCGAAGGCCCAGCCGAGCAGGCCGGCCCGCCCGCGCCACCGCCTCCCCGTGCCGTGCCGCCGGCGGACTCCAACAGGAGTCCGAGTCGGACTCCTCTCGCCGCCGCCCCTTGCCCAAGTCGCCCCCCCGAGGCTTTAAAAGGCGGACCCCCGGCACCTCTCTCCTCACCACTGCCGCCCGTCGCCTCCACAGCAGCAGCAGCCGCCGCAGCCCCGCGCCGTCTCCCCACCCCGCCGCCGGAGCCCCGCAGCGCCGCCGGAGCCCCGCTCGCCGAATCTCGTTGCTGCCGGTCTTTTTTCGAAGAACCGGTAAAAACCGCCGCCGTCGCCCGGTTTTTTTTCTGGTTTTCGTTAGATCGGTTAGATCTTTTTTTTTCTCGAATCACTAATTAGCAAACGTTCGCCCGAACGCATCTGTTCGCGAATGCGTTCGTTCGTCTCTGATAACGAACCTTCGTTTGTTAGTCTTTTTCTTTTTTATTTTATTTTCAGCCAGTGACCTATCCACGATTATTTTTATCGTAGATTACCCCCTCATCTTCAATCTCTCGCAACGTTTTAACCGTTCGTCCAAAACCTGTGAAACTGATGCCAAAATCTTCATCTCGAACGCCTCTTTCCAGTTAACCAACTTGAACATGATTTTGAAAATTTAAAATTTGGTTTCAAGCAGATTTGAATTCGAACTTCTTTTGATCGTAGTTTGAGTTTCGTAGCTCCGATTTGATTGGTTCTTTTTGCAAATCGAAGCACTTCAGTTGAACTTTCAGTTTGGACTTTCTCATCTGAGTTTTACCCTTGCATCTATTCTTGAGTGCTTATGTATGCTATTGTTTGTTTGCGATAGAATTCCTGGAGTGCGAAGCGTGCTACTACGAGTCTCTAGGGTTTGCAGATCGTCAGCAAGGCAAGTAACACTTTGATCATACTTTTCATACCCATTTTTATGCATTAGTTTTATCCTCAAACATTGGATGATTAGGATTGATAACATGTGGGTATTGGGAAGTAGTTGATGAGGTAGAACCTATTGCCCTTTATTTAAACCCTGGGAGTTACTACGTTATGCTTATACTGCTATGCTATGCTCGTAGACGTGGATTGGTTTGAGTGATTCATGACAGTTGTGAGTATTATTATGAACTAAGGGTTTATTTAAGGTGGCCACTTTAACACACATCTGGGTGGATTGTTGGTGGGCACCTGGGGAATCCAGTGTTGTCCAAGGAGATCCCGGGGTACCCGTGTGATCATCCTATGATTCGCCACCCGGGATCAAAGGGATCATATGATCATTCATGCTAGAAACTTCCGTGTGCAGCCACAAGCCATTATGGGCTCTGGTATAGTTGAGTAAGTTGTGGGAAACCTTTCCATGATAGGCCAGCAGATGTAGGGGATTGTAGGTGCACCAGCCTATCTATCGGTTAAGGGGACCTCTTCGGAAAGACTGTGTCTCGGTCATCCGTTTCTCAAACACCATGCAGTGCGACAAATTCAACGGAGGAGATCGAGTCTTGTGGGGAGAAGTGCGCAAACCTCTGTAGAGTGTACAAACTAATCATGGTTAGCCGTGTCCCCGGTTACTGACATCTTGAGTATCTGGTTCTTTAATTATTGATGTGATCTCAACACTCTAAATTAATTTTGTTGGGTTGTTAATTACTATTTAATTGGGATTGAGATGGGGTTTCCATTCTCAATGTTTATCAACCAACTTTGTAGTTAAATAAAATTATATTCCTTTGCAGTAGGGAAAATTTGGCTTTTCGCAAAAACATGATAACCATATGCATGTAGAGTTAGCATTTATCCTGTTCATTGCTCTACCGTGCTATTTTGCCAGCATATTCCATGTGCTGACCTGTTTCGGGCTGCAACGTATTATGTTGCAGACTTTTCAGACGAAGAGTAAGGTGCACTAGGTCGTTTTCGTGCACTCAGCTATGCCGTTGGAGTTGATGGACTCATTTACCTTTGATGCTTCCGCAGTTATCTTATTTAGATGGCCTTAAGCCATATTATTGTAATAAGTTCTCTTTTGAGACATTCGATGTAATAAGTGTGTGAGTGCACTCTGTTATAAATCCTTCAAGTACTATGTGTGTCAGCATTACCGATCCAGGGATGACACTTATGCACAGAGATTTGACCGTTTGAGGTCGGATCGCTACAGCGCTTTACACCAATATGACCTAAACGGTAGTGCCACAAATAAGTTGCACTATCATTATTAACTTTGCATCTTTTGGCTTCAATATTATGAATATGTGTATCACTACAATCGAGATTCAATGAAAATAGACCACTCTTCAAGGGTGCATGACCATAAAAGATATTACTCATATAAATAGAACAACCATTATTCTCTGATTTAAATGAATAACCGTCTCGAATCAAACAAGATCTAGATATAATGTTTCATGCTCAACGCTGGCACCAAATAACAATTATTCAGGTCTAAAACTAATCCCGACGGCAGATGTAGAGGTAGCGTGCCGACGGCGATCACATCGACTTTGGAACCATTTCCGACGCGCATTGTCACCTCGTCCTTAGCCAATCTTCGTTTAATCCGTAGCCCCTATTTCGAGTTGCAAATATGAGCAACAGAACCAGTATCAAATACCCAGGCGCTACTATGAGCATTAGTAAGGTACACATCAATAACATGTATATCAAATATACCTTTCACTTTGTCATCCTTCTTATCGGCCAAATACTTGGGGCAGTTCCGCTTCCAGTGACCAGTCCCTTTGCAGTAGAAGCACTCAGTCTCAGGCTTAGGTCCAGATTTGGGCTTCTTCATTTGAGCAGCAATTTGCTTACCATTCTTCTTGAAGTTCCCCTTCTTCCCTTTGCCCTTTTTCTTGAAACTAGTGCCTTGTTAACCATCAACACTTGATGCTGCTTCTTGATTTGTACCTCTACAGCTTTTAGCATCGCAAAGTGCTCGGGAATACTCTTCTCCATCCCTTGCATATTATAGTTCATCACGAAGCCTTTACAGCTTGGTGGCAGTGATTGAAGAACTCTGTCAATGACACTATCATTAGGAAGATTAACTCCTAGCTGAGTCAAGTGGTTGTGGTACCCAAACATTCTAAGTATATGTTCATTGACAGAACTATTCTCCTCCATTTTACAGCTATAGAACTTGTTGGAGACTTCATATCTCTCAACTCGGGCATTTGCTTGAAATATTAACTTCAACTCTTGGAACATCTCATATGCTCCATGACGTTCGAAACGTCTTTGAATTCCCGATTTTAAGACGTAAAGCATGGCACACTGAACTATCAAGTAGTCATCAGCACGCGACTGCCAGGCATTCATAATATCTGCAGTTGTTGGCGCGGGCGGTACACCTAGCAGTGCTTCCAGGACGTAATTCTTCTATGTAGCAATGAGGATAATCCTCAAGTTACGGAGCCAGTCCGTGTAGTTGCTACCATCATCTTTCAACTTAGCTTTCTCTAGGAACGCATTAAAATTCAAGGGAACGGTAGCACGGGCCATTGATCTACAACAACATAGACATGCAAATACTATTAGGTACTAAGTTCATGATAAATTAAAGTTCAATTAATCATATTACTTAAGAACTCCCACTTAGATAGACATCCCTCTAGTCATCTAAATGATCACGTGATCCATATGAACTAAACCATGTCCGATCATCATGTGAGATGGAGTAGTTTTCAATGGTGAACATCACTATGTTGACCATATCTACTATATGATTCACGTTCGACCTTTCGGTCTCAGTGTTCTGAGGCCATATCTTCATATGCTAGGCTCGTCAAGTTTAACCCGAGTAATCTGCACGTGCAAAACTGGCTTGCACCCGTTGTATGTGAACGTAGAGCTTATCACACCCGATCATAACATGGTGTCTCGGCACGACGAACTGTAGCAATGGTGCATACTTAGGGAGAACACTTATACCTTGAAATTTAGTGAGGGATCATCTTATAATGTTACCGTCGTACTAAGCAAAATAAGATGCATAAAGGATAAACATCACATGCAATCAAAATATGTGACATGATATGGCCATTGATACGTCTCCAATGTATCTATAATTTTTTATTGTTCCATGCTATATTATATTCTGTTATGGACATTAATGGGCTTTATTATACACTTTTATATTATTTTTGGGACTAACCTATTAACCGGAGGCCCAGCCCAGAATTGATGTTTTTTTTGCCTATTTCAGAGTTTCACAGAAAAAGAATATCAAACGGAGTCCAAACGGAATGAAACCTTCGGGAACGTGATTTTCGGAACGAACGTGATCCAGAGGACTTGGACCCTACGTCAAGACATCAACCAGGAGGGCACGAGGTAGGGGGGCACGCCTACCCCCCAGGCGTGCCCTCCACCCTCGTGGGCCCCATGTTGCTCCACCGACGTACTTCTTCCTCCTATATATGCCTATGTACCCCCAAACTACCAGATACGTAGCCAAAAACCTAATTCCACGGCCGCAACCTTCTGTACCCGTGAGATCCCATCTTGGGGCCTTTTCCGGAGCTCCGCCGGAGGGGAATCGATCATGGAGGGCTTCTACATCAACACCATAGCTTCTCCGATGATGTGTGAGTAGTTTACCTCAGACCTTCGGGTCCATAGTTATTAGCTAGATGGCTTCTTCTCTCTTTTTGGATCTCAATACAATGTTCTCCCCCTCTCTTGTGGAGATCTATTTGATGTAATCTTCTTTTGCGGTGTGTTTGTTGAGACCGATGAATTGTGGGTTTATGGTCAAGTTTATCTATGAACAATATTTGAATCTCCTCTGAATTCTTTTATGTATGATTGGTTATCTTTGCAAGTCTCTTCGAATTATCTGCTTGGTTTAGCCTACTAGATTGATCTTTCTTGCAATGGGAGAAGTGCTTAGCTTTGGGTTCAATCTTGCGGTGTCCTTTCCCAGTGACAGTAGGGGCAGCAAGGCACGTATTGTATTGTTGCCATCGAGGATAACAAGATGGGGTTTATATCATATTGCATGAGTTTATCCCTCTACATCATGTCATCTTACTTAAAGCGTTACTCTGTTCTTATGAACTTAATACTCTAGATGCATGCTGGATAGCGGTCGATGTGTGGAGTAATAGTAGTAGATGCAGGCAGGAGTCGGTCTACTTGTCTTGGACGTGATGCCTAGATACATGATCATACCTAGATATTCTCATAACTATGCTCAATTCTATCAATTGCTCAACAGTAATTTGTTCACCCACCGTAATACTTATGCTCTCGAGAGAAGCCACTAGTGAAACCTATGGCCCCCGGGTCTATTTTCCATCATATTAATCTTCCAACACTTAGTTATTCTTATTGCCTTTTATTTTACTTTGCATCTTTATCATAAAAATACCAAAAATATTATCTTATCATATCTATCAGATCTCACTCTCGTAAGTGACCATGTAGGGATTGACAACCCCTTATCACATTGGTTGCGAGGATTTATTTGTTTGTGTAGGTGCGAGGGACTCGTGCGTGGTCTCCTACTGGATTGATACCTTGGTTCTCAAAAACTGAGGGAAATACTTACGCTGCTTTACTGCATCACCCTTTCCTCTTCAAGGGAAAACCAACGGAGTGCTCAAGAGGTACCAAGGATTTCTGGCGCCGTTGCCGGGGAGTCTACGCAAAAGTCAACATACCAAGTACCCATCACAGACCCTTATCTCCAGCATTACATTATTTGCCATTTGCCTCTCGTTTTCCTCTCCCCCACTTCACCCTTGCCGTTTTATTCGCCCTCTCTTTTCCATTCGCCTTCCTCTTTCTTTTTCCCCCTTTGCACTTTCTGCCGTTATGTCTGAAATTGGGGAAATTATTGTCGATAAGGACAATAATAATATCATGGAAAATTCTGATGCTCCTGCTGAAGAACCCCCTACCTTATGTACAAAAAAATCCGAATTGGTAGTGGTAATATTATTGGAAAAGGAGTTATCCAAGATTTCTTTACTTGTGCTGGTGCTTTGCCTTCTGTGGGTAGTTCTATTCTTCATAGAACTAGTAGTCTTGCGGACGCTATCGCCATGCTTGTACTTGAACTTGAAAGACAATTTATGCACATGCATCCTTACATACAGAGGATTTTCCTAGAATTTTCTAATATTGGGCATTCTTCTGTTAAGCGTGCCGCTACTATCTTTTTGGCTCATGAGTTCAGATTTATAATAAAAGAGGCCAAAGAAATCTTTGCGCATTATAGGGTGGATGCTGGCCGTCCTCCCATAGAAACTATCTTATTTGATCAAGAGGAAATAATGCGTTTTCAATCTCTAGATTATGTTGCTTTTAATGAAAACCTTAGAAAAAAGGTCCCTACCAATATTCTAGTTGATAGAATTTCTCTTGATGTTGATTCTTTGAAACTTAGATCTATTCCACCTAAGCATGATATCAATGAGTCTCTCAAAGCCATGAGAATTTCCATTGATGAGTGCAAAGAAAGAACCGCTAGGATGCGTGCTAAGAAAGATTGCTTTGTGAAAGCGTGTTCTTCTAATCTCTATGAAAACAAAGATGAAGATCTAAAAGTTCTTGATGTGTCTCCTATTAAATCTTTGTTTTGCAATATGAATCTTGATAATGATGAGACTGAATATGATCCACCTTTACCTAGAAGGCGTTCCAAAAATTCGGAGTTTGTAGATCTTAATGCTAAAATTGATAAAAGTGGGAATGAAGAGATCAAAACTCTAGATATTAATAAACCCACTATTGTGGATTTCAAGGAATTTAATTATGATAATTTCTCTTCGATAGATTGTATTTCCTTGTTGCAATCCGTGCTAAATTCTCCACATTCTTATAGTCAAAATAAAGCCTTTACTAAACATATCGTTGATGCTTTGATGCAATCTTATGAAGAAAAAACTTGAGCTGGAAGTTTCTATCCCTAGAAAACTTTATGATGAGTGGGAACCTACTATTAAAATTAAAATTAAAGATCATGAATGCTATGCTTTGTGTGATTTGGGTGCTAGTGTTTCCACGATTCCAAAAACTTTATGCGATTTGCTAGGTTTCCGTGAATTTGATGATTGCTCTTTAAACTTGCACCTAGCGGATTCCACCATTAAGAAACCTATGGTAAGAATTAATGATGTTCTTATTGTTGCAAATAGGAACTATGTGCCCGTAGATTTTATTGTTCTTGATATAGATTGCAATCCTTCATGTCCTATTATTCTTGGTAGACATTTCCTTAGAACGATTGGTGCGATTATTGATATGAAGGAAGGGAATATTAGATTCCAATTTCCATTAAAGAAAGCCATGTAACACTTCCCTAGAAAGAAAATAAAATTACCTTATGAATCTATTATGAGAGCCACTTATGGATTGCCCACCAAAGATGGCAATACCTAGATCTATCCTTGATATTATGCCTAGCTAGGGGCGTTAAACGATAGCGCTTTTTGGGAGGCAACCCAATTTTTTTCTTTTTTTCTTTTTTATTCTGTTTAGTAATAAATATTTGATCTAGCCTCTGGTTAGATGTCTTTTCATGTTTTAATTAGTGTTTGTGCCAAGTTTAACCTATAGGATCTTCTTGGATGATAGTTATTTGATCTTGCTGTAAATTCCAGAAACTTTCTGTTCACAAAAATAATTGTTAAAAATCACCAGAACGTGCTAAAATATTGATTCCAATTGCTGCTGATCAATAAAAAAAATTTCTAGGTCTTCCTATTTTGGTATATTTTTCGGAGTTCCAGAAGTTTGTGTTAGTTACAGATTACTACAGACTGTTCTGTTTTTGACAGATTCTGTTTTTCGTGTGTTGTTTGCTTATTTTGATGAATCTATGGCTAGTAAAATTGTTTATAAACAATAGAGAAGTTGGAATACAGTAGGTTTAACACCAATATAAATAAAGAATGAGTTCATTACAGTACCTCAAAATGGTCTTTTGTTTTCTTTCGCTAATGGAGCTTAGAAGATTTTCTGCTGAGTTTTGTGTTGTGAAGTTTTCAAGTTTTGGGTGAAAGATTTGATGGATTATGGAACAAGGAGTGGCAAGAGCCTAAGCTTGGGGATGCCCATGGCACCCCAAGATAATCTAAGGACATACAAAAACCAAAGCTTGGGGATGCCCCGGAAGGCATCCCCTCTTTCGTCTACTTCCATCGGTAACTTTACATGGAGCTATATTTTTATTCACCACATGATATGTGTTTTGCTTGGAGCGTCTTGTATTATTTGAGTCTTTATTTGTTATTTTACCACAATCATCCTTGCTGTACACACCTTTTGAGAGAGTCACACTTGATTCGGAATTTGTTAGAATACTCTATGTGCTTCACTTATATCTTTTGAGCTATATAGTTTTTGCTATAGTGCTTCACTTATATCTTTTAGAGAATGGTGGTGGATTTGTTTTATAGAAACTATTGATCTCTCATGCTTCACTTAGATTATTTTGAGAGTCCTACAAAACAGCATGGTAATTTGCTTAAATTGAGAAATTTGTCCTAAGGTAATAGGCATCTAAGATCAGTAAAAAAATTCTTATGAGTGTTTTGAATACTATGAGAAGTTTGATGCTTGATAATTGTTTTGAGATATAAGATGGTGATATTAGAGTCATGCTAGTTGAGTAGTTGTGAATTTGAGAGATACTTGTGTTAAAGTTTGTGATTCCCGTAGCATGCACGTATGGTGAACCGTTATGTGATGAAGTCGGAGAATGATTTATTTATGGATTGTCTTCCTTATGAGTGGCGGTCGGGGACGAGCGATGGTCTTTTCCTACCAATCTATCCCCCTAGGAGCATGCGCGTAATACTTTGCTTTGATAACTTGTAGATTTTTGCAGTAAGTATATGAGTTCTTTATGACTAATGTTGAGTCCATGGATTATACGCACTTTCTTCCTTCCACCATTGCTAGCCTCTCTAATACCGCGCACTTTTCGCCGGTATCATACACCCACCATAAACCTTCCTCAAAACAGCCACCATACCTACCTATTATGGCATTTCCATAGCCATTTCGAGATATATTGCCATGCAACTTACCACCGTTCCGATTATTATGGCACGCTCCATCATTGTCATATTGCTTCGCATGATCATGTAGTTGACATCGTATTTGTGGCAAAGCCACCGTTCATAATTCTTTCATACATGTCACTCTTGAATCATTGCATATCCCGGGACACCGCCGGAGGCATTCACATATAGTCATATTTTGTTCTAAGTATTGATTTGTAATTTATGAGTTGTAAGTAAATAAAAGTGTGATGATCATCATTTTTAGAGCATTGTCCCAAGTGAGGAAGGGATGATGGAGACTATGATTCCCCCACAAGTCGGGATGAGACTCCGGACTAAAAAAAAGAGGCCATAAAAAAGAGAGAGAAAAGGCCCAAATAAAAAAAGAGAGAAGGGACAATGTTACTATCCTTTTACCACACTTGTGCTTCAAAGTAGCACCATGATCTCCATGATAGAGAGTCTCTTATGATATCACTTCCATATACTAGTGGGAATTTTTCATTATAGAACTTGGCTTGTATATTCCAATGATGGGCCTCCTCAAAATGCCCTAGGTCTTCGTGAGCAAGCGAGTTGGATGCAGACCCACTTAGTTTCTTTTGTTGAGCTTTCATATACTTATAGCTCTAGTGCATCAGTTGCATGGCAATCCCTACTCACTCACATTGATATCTATTAATGGGCATCTCCATAGCCCGTTGATACGCCTAGTTGATGTGAGACTATCTTCTCCCTTTTTGTCTTCTCCACAACCACCATTCTATTCCACATATAGTGCTATGTCCATGGCTCACGCTCATGTATTGCGTGAAGATTGAAAAAGTTTGAGAACATCAAAAGTATGAAACAATTGCTTGGCTTGTCATCGGGGTTGTGCATGATTTAAATACTTTGTGTGGTGAAGATGGTGCATAGCCAGACTATATGATTTTGTAGGGATAACTTTCTTTGGCCATGTTATTTTGAGAAGACATGATTGCTTAGTTAGTATGCTTGAAGTATTATTATTATTATATCAATATTAAACTTTTGTCTTGAATCTTTCGGATCTGAATATTCATACCACAATTAAGAGAATTACATTGAAATTATGCTAAGTAGCATTCCACATCAAAAACTCTGTTTTTATCATTTACCTACTCGAGGACGAGCAGGAATTAAGCTTGGGGATGCTTGATACGTCTCAAACGTATCTATAATTTTTGATTGTTCCATGCTATATTATATTCTGTTTTGGACATTAGTGGGCTTTATTATACACTTTTATATTATTTTTGGGACTAACCTATTAACCGGAGGCCCAGCCCAGAATTGCTGTTTTTGCCTATTTCAGAGTTTCGCAGAAAAAGAATATCAAACGGAGTCCAAACGGAATGAAACCTTCGGGAACGTGATTTTCAGAACGAACGTGATCCAGAGGACTTGGACACTACGTCAAGACATTAACCAGGAGGGCACGAGGTAGGGGGGCGCGCCTACCCCCCAGGCGCGCCCTCCACCCTCGTGGGCCCCATGTTGCTCCACCAACGTACTTCTTCCTCCTATATATAGCTACGTACCCCCAAACTACCAGATACGGAGCCAAAAACCTAATTCCACTGCCGCAACCTTCTGTACCCGTGAGATCCCATCTTGGGGCCTTTTCCGGAGCTCCGCCGGAGGGGGCATCGATCACGGAGGGCTTCTACATCAACACCATAGCCGCTCCGATGATGTGTGTGTAGTTTACCTCAGACCTTCGGGTCCATAGTTATTAGCTAGATGGCTTCTTCTCTCTTTTTGGATCTCAATACAATGTTCTTCCCCTCTCTTGTGGAGATCTATTCGATGTAATCTTCTTTTGCGGTGTGTTTGTTGAGACCGATGAATTGTGGGTTTATGATCAAGTTTATCTATGAACAATATTTGAATCTCCTCTGAATTCTTTTATGTATGATTGGTTATCTTTGCAAGTCTCTTCGAATTATCAGTTTGGTTTGGCCTACTAGATTGATCTTTCTTGCAATGGGAGAAGTGCTTAGCTTTGGGTTCAATCTTGCGGTGTCCTTTCCCAGTGACAGTAGGGGCAGCAAGGCACGTATTGTATTGTTGCCATCGAGGATAACAAGATGGGGTTTATATCATATTGCATGAGTTTATCCCTCTACATCATGTCATCTTACTTAAAGCATTACTCTGTTCTTATGAACTTAATACTCTAGATGCATGCTGGATAGCGGTCGATGTGTGGAGTAATAGTAGTAGATGCAGGCAGGAGTCGGTCTACTTGTCTTGGACGTGATGCCTACATACATGATCATACCTAGATATTCTCATAACCATGCTCAATTCTATCAATTGCCCAACAGTAATTTGTTCACCCACCGTAACACTTATGCTCTCGAGAGAAGCCACTAGTGAAACCTATGGCCCCCGGGTCTATTTTCCATCATATTAATCTTCCAACACTTAGTTATTCTTATTGCCTTTTATTTTACTTTGCTTCTTTATCATAAAAATACCAAAAATATTATCTTATCATATCTATCATATCTCACTCTCGTAAGTGACCGTGTAGGGATTGACAACCCCTTATCGCGTTGGTTGCGAGGATTTATTTGTTTGTGTAGGTGCGAGGGACTCATACGTGGTCTCCTACTAGATTGATACCTTGGTTCTCAAAAACTGAGGGAAATACTTACGCTGCTTTACTGCATCACCCTTTCCTCTTCAAGGGAAAACCAACGCAGTGCTCAAGAGGTAGCAGCCATCATCATCTTGTGCCTTTGATCTCCATCTCCAAAGCACCGTCATGATCTCCATCGTCACCGGCTTGACACCTTGCTCTCCATCGTAGCATCGTTGTCGTCTCGCCAACTATTGCCTCTACGACTATCGCTACCGCTTAGTGATAGAGTAAAGCAATTACATGGCGATTGCAGTTCATACAATAAAGCGACAACCATAAGGCTCCTGCCAGTTGCCGATAACTTTTACAAAACATGATCATCTCATACAAAAATTTATATCTCATCACGTCTTGACCATATCACCACACAACATGCCCTACAAAAACAAGTTAGGCGTCCTCTACTTTGTTGTTGCATGTTTTACATGGCTGCTACGGGCTTCTAGCAAGAACCGTTCTTACCTACGCATCAAAACCACAACGATTTTTTGCCAAGTGTGCTGTTTTAACCTTCAACAAGGACCGACCGTAGTCAAACTCGATTCAACTAAAGTTGGAGAAATAGACACCCGCCATCCACCTGTGTGCGAAGCACGTTGGTAGAACCAGTCTCATGAACGCGGCCATGTAATGTCGGTCCGAGCCGGTTCATCCAACAATACCGCCGAATCAAAGTAAGACGTTGGTGGTAAGCAGTATGACTATTATCGCCCACAACTCTTTGTGTTCTACTCGTGCACATAACATCTACGCATAGACCTGGCTAGGATGCCACTGTTGGGGAACACAGTATTTCAAAAAATTTACCTACGATCACACAAGATCTATCTAAGATATGCATAGCAACGAGACGGGAGAGTGTGTCCACGTACCCTCGTAGACCGAAAGCGGAAGTGTTATGTTAACGCGGTTGAAGTAGTCGTACTCTTCGCGCTGCAATCACGATCCAACCGATCAAGTACCGAACACACGGCACCTCCGAGTTCTGCACACGTTCAGCGTGATGACGTCCCTCGAGCTCTTGATCCAGCAAAGGTTCAGGGATGTAGATGAGTTCCGTCAGCACGACAGCGTGATGACGGTGTTGCTAATGTGATCCGCGCAGGGCTTCGGCTAAGCACTACGACAATATGATTCGAGGTGTAATCTGTGGAGGGGGCACCGCACACGGCTAAGACAATTGATCTTGTGTGTTTTAGGGTGCTCCCTTGCCTCCATATATAAAGGAGGAGAGGGGGAGGCCGGCCGGCCCCTATAGGGCGCGCCAAGTGATAGGAGTCATACTAGGACTACAAGTCCTAGTAGGATTCCACTTGGTGGAAGGGGGAAGAAGGAAGGGAGAGGGAGAGGAAGAGGCAAAGGGGGCCCACGCCCCCTCCCCTAGTCCTATTCGAACTCCCCATAGGGGGGGGCGCCACCTCCTCGTGGCCTGCCCTCCCTCTCCCCCTAAGGCCCATGTTGGCCCATTACTTCCCCGGGGGGTTCCGGTAACCCCTCCAGCACTCCGTTTTTACCCGGTACCTGTCGGAACTCTTTCGGTGTCTCAATAACATCGTCCAATATATCATTCTTAATGTCTCGACCATTTCGAGACTCCTCGTCATGTCCGTGATCTCATCCTGGACTCCGAACAACATTCAGTCATCAAAACACATAACTCATATAATACAAAATCATCCTCGAACGTTAAGCGTGCGGACCCTACGGGTACAAGAACTATGTAGACATGACCGAGACACATCTCCGGTCAATAACCAATAGCAGAACCTGGATGCTCATATTGGCTCCTACATATTCTAGGAAGATCTTTATCGGTCAAACCGCATAACAACATATGTTATTCCCTTTGTCATCGGTATGTTACTTGCCCGAGATTCGATCGTCGGTATCATCATACCTAGTTCAATCTCGTTTCCAGAAAGTCTCTTTACTCGTGCCGTAATGCATCATCCCGCAACTAACTCATTAGTCACATTGCTTGCAAGGCTTATAGTGATGTGCATTACCGAGAGGGCCCAGAGATACCTCTCCGCTACATAGAGTGACAAATCCTAATCTTGATCTATGCCAACTCAACAAACACCATCGGAGAAACATGTAGAGCATCTTTATAATCACCCATTTACGTTGTGACGTTTGATAGCACACAAAGTGTTCCTCCGGTATTCGGCAGTTGCATAATCTCATAGTTAGAGGAATATGTATAAGTCCTGAAGAAAGCAATAGCAATAAAACTAAACGATCATTATGCTAAGCTAATGGATGGGTCTTGTCCATCACATCATTCTCTAATGATGTGATCCCGTTTATCAAATGACAACACATGTCTATGGTTAGGAAACTTAACCATCTTTGAATAACGAGCTAGTCATGTAGAGGCATACTAGGGACACTCTGTTTGTCTATGTATTCACACATGTACCAAGTTTCCGGTTAATACAATTCTAGCATGAATAATAAACATTTATCATGATAAGCAAATATAAATAACAACTTTATTATTGCCTCTAGGGCATATTTCCTTCATCCGCCCCTCCCCTAGTTCTATTCGGACTCCCATGGGGGGGCACCCCTTGTGGGATGTCCCCTCTCTCTCCCGTGGCCCATGAGGCCCATGACTTCCCCACGGGGGTTCCTGTAACCCCTCGATACTCCGGTAAAATACCCGAACCACTCGAAACCATTCCGATGTCCGAATACCACCTTCCAATATATCAATCTTTATCTCTCGACTATTTCAAGACTCCTCGTCATGTCCGTGATCTCATCCGGGACTTCGAACAAACTTCCATCACCGAAACACATAACTCATAATACAAATTGTCATCGAACGTTAAGCGTGCGGACCCTAGAGGTTCGAGAACTATGTAGACATGACCGAGACACATCTCCAGTCAATAACCAATAGCGGAACCTGGATGCTCATATTGGTTCCTACATATTCTACGAAGATCTTTATCGGTCAAGCCGCAATAACAACATACGTTATTGCCTTTGTCATCGGTATGTTACTTGCCCGAGATTCGATCGTCGGTATCATCATACCTAGTTCAATCTCGTTACCGGCAAGTCTCTTTACTCGTTCCGTAATGCATCATCCTGTAACTAACTCATTAGTCACATTGCTTGCAAGGCTTATAGTGATGTGCATTACCGAGAGGGCCCAGAGATACATCTCCAATACTCGGAGTGACAAATCCTAATCTCGATCTATGCCAACCCTACAAACACCTTCGGAGACACCTGTAGAGCATCTTTATAATCACCCAGTTATGTTGTGACGTTTGATAGCACACAAAGTGTTCCTCTAGTATTCGGGAGTTGCATAATCTCATAGTTAGAGGAATATGTATAAGTCATGAAGAAAGCAATAGCAATAAAACTTAACGATCATTATGCTAAGCTAATGGATGGATCTTGTCCATCACATCATTCTCTAATGATGTGATCCCGTTCATCAAATGACAACACATGTATATGGTCAGGAAACATAACCATCTTTGGTTAACGAGCTAGTCAAGTAAAGGCATACTAGGGACACTCTGTTTTGTCTATGTATTCACACATGTACTAAGTTTTCGGTTAATACAATTCTAGCATGAATAATAAGCATTTATCATGATATAAGGAAATATAAATAACAACTTTATTATTGCCTCTAGGGCATATTTCCTTCATAACTTACCAAGGTAAGCCGAGACTTATAATCACTAAAAAAACCAAACATGTAGCCCCCAAGGGCCGGCTTAACTTTACAAAGTGAGCCGGGACTTATAATCACTAAAAAACCAAACATATATCCCCAAGGGCCGGCTTAACTTTCCAAAGTGAGCCGGGTCTCAATGAAAGCTTATGCTTTATACTTCGATGTTGTGATGAATTATTACTTGTTCATGAGAAATTATATGATAATAAATATTGCTGCTATAATAATAATCATGATGCTACTATGTCTGTATTTTGTTTTTATCGACACCTCTCTCTCTCTAACATGTGGACATGATTATCGATATCAGCTTTCGCTTGAGGGCAAGCGAGGTCTATGCTTGGGGGAGTTGATACGTCGATTTTGCATCATGTTTTCCTACTATTATTTATGGTGTTTTTAATCAATGGAGTAATTCTAATGCCTTTTCTCTCATAATATGCAAGCTTAACACAAAGAGGGAGATTACCAGCAGCTGGAATTCTGGACCTGAAAAAGCTATGTCAGAGATACTTATTATGCACATCTCCAAATGAGCTGAAATTTTACGAAGATTTATTTTGGAATATATAAAAATTATTGGAGAAAAGAAATACCAGAGGTGCCAAGTAGGCACTAGGGCGCGCCTACCCCCTAGCGCCCTGGTGGGTAGTGGGGCCCCTGGCTAGCCTCTGATGCCCATCTTATTGTATATAAGCCCATTTTCCCTAGAAAAATTAAGGAGAGGACTTTCGGGACGGAGTGCCGCTGTCTCGAGGCGGAACTTGGGCAGGAGCACGTTTGCTCTCAGGCGGAGAGACTCCGCCGGGGATACTTCCCTCTGAGAGGGGGAAACTGAAGCCATCGTCATCACCAACAACCATCTTATCGTGGGAGGGTCAATCTTCATCAACATCTTCAACAATACCATCTCATCTCAAACCTTGTATTTGATCTTTGTATCGAAAACTCAGATTGGTACCTGTGGGTTACTAGTAGTGTTGATTACATCTTGTAGTTGATGCTAGATGGTTTATTTGGTGGAAGATCATATGTTCAGATCTATTATGATATTCAATACCCCTATGATCTTGAGCATGAATATGTTTTGTGAGTAGTTACTTTTGTTCTTGTGGACATGGGAGAAGTCTTGTCATAAGTAATCATGCGAATTTGTTATTCGTTTGATATTTTGATGATATGTATGTTGTTGATTCCCTTAGTGGTGTTATGTGAACGTCGACTAAATGACACTTCAACATCTTTGGGCCTAAGGGAATGCATTGTGGAGTAGTTATTAGATGATGGGTTGCTAGGGTGACAGAAGCTTAAACCTTAGTTTATGCGCTATTCTGTAAGGGTGTGATTTGGATCCATATGTTTAATGCTATGGTTAGATTTTATCTTAATTCTTCTTTCATAGTTGCGGATGCTTGCGAGAGGGGTTAATCATAAGTGGGAGGCTTGTTCAAGTAAGAATAACACCCAAGCATTGGTCCACCCACGTATCAAATTATCAAAGTAGCAAACACGAATCAAACAAACATGCTGAAAGTGACTAAGGAGATTCCCGTGTGTCCTCAAGAATGCTTTGCTTATTATAAGAGACTGTTCCGGCCTGTCCTTTGCTACAAAAAGGATTGGGCTACCTTGCTACACTTTTGTTACCGTTACTATTACTTGCTCGTTACAAATTACCTTGCTATCAAACTATCTGTTACCGACAATTTCGGTGCCTGCAGAAAATACCAAGTTGAAAACTGCTTGTCATTTCCTTCCGCTCCTCGTTGGGTTCAACCTTCTTACTTATCGAAAGGACTAAGATTGATCCCTATACTTGTGGGTCATCAGAGCTATATATAAGTGTATGAAAGCTCAAAATGAAAACTAAGTGGGTGTTCATTCAACTTGCTTGCTCTAGAAGACCTTGGGCATTTGAGGAAGCCCATCATCGGAATATACAAGCCAAGTTCTATAATGAAAAATTCCCACTAGTATATGAAAGTGACTATATAGGAGACTCTCTATATGAAAAACATGGTGCTACTTTGAAGTGAAAGTGTGGGAAAAGATAGTAACATTGCCCCTTCTCTCTTTTTCTCTCTTTTTTGGTGGGCTCGTTTTGGCCTCTTTTTTTTATTTCCTCACTCGACAATGCTCTAATAATGAATAATGATGATCCTCACACTTCTATTTTACTTACAACTAAAAATTACAACTCGATACTAGAACAAAATATGACTCTATATGAATGCCTTTGGCAGTGTACCAGGATGTGCAATGATCTAGTGTAACATGTATAAACAAATGATGAATGGTGGCTAAGCCACAAATATTATGTCAGCTATATGATCATGCAAACAAATATGACAATGATGATGCGTGTCATAATAACAGAACGATGGAATTTGCATGGCAATACATTTTGGAATGGCTATGGAAATGCCATAATAGGTAGGTATAGCGGTTGTTTTGAGGAAGATATAAAGAAGCTTATGTGTGATAGAGTGTATCATATCAAGGAGTTTGGATGCACCGGCAAAGTTTGCACCACATCTCAATGTTAGAAAGGGCAATGCATGGTACCAAAGAGGCTAGCAAATGGGGGAAAGGTGAGAGTGCGTATAATCCATGGACTCACATTAGTCATAAAGAACTCACATACTTATTGCGAAAGTCTATTAGCCCTCGAGGCAAAGTACTACTACTCATGCCCCTAGGGGGGAGGTTGGTAGGAGTTAACCATCACGCGCTCCCGACCTTCACACAAAGGAAGACACTCAATAATATATCGTGCTCCAACTTCTTAGCATAACGAGAGACTGATACGTCTCCGTCGTATCTATAATTTTTTATTGTTTCATACCAATATTACACAACTTTCACATGCTTTTGGTAACATTTTATATGATTTATTGGACTAACCTATTGATCCAGTGCCCAGTGCCAGTTCCTATTTTTTGCATGTTTTTTGTTTCACAGAAAATCCATATCAAACGAAGTCCAAATGCAATGAAATTTTATGAAGAATTATTTTGGAATATATGTGATTTTTGGGAGTTGGAATCACCGCAAACAGAGGCCCACACAACCCACAAGACACCAGGGCGCGACCCCGAAACCAGGCCCGTGGTGGTGGGTTGTGCTCACCTCGTACGTCGGTTGGAGCTCTACCTCGGGCGCAAGGAAGCTTATATCCAGAAAAAAATCGTATTAAAATCTCAGCGCAATCGGAGTTACCTATCTCCCGGAATATAAGAAACGGTTTTCGACCAGATCTGGGAACGCGAAACAGAAGAGAATAGAGAGGGAGATCCAATCTCGAAGGGGCTCCCTCCCCTCCGCCGCCATGGAGGCCATGGACCATAAGGCGAACTCTCCTCCCATCTAGGGGGAGACCAAGGAGGACGAATAAGGAGGGGGGCTCTCTCCCCCTATCTCCCGGTGTCAGGACCCCGATTCCAAGTCACACCGATCTAGCCTGTAACACCTCATATCACTTTGCGGCCTCACGCACGGTACTCCCACGGGTGTCGCCTTACCATGGCCCGGGACCGTTTGCGCCTTTTGGCTCACGTATATGACAGTGTCGCTAGCATCCATATGACAGAGAACCCGGGCCGACATGGCTAGTCGTGAACCCAAAGCGGCACTAACGTATGGGGACAGGCATACATGAATCAACATCGAACGTGTCGGTCAGCAGCGTGCGAATCCGGGCTGTAGCACTGGGCTAACAGGACTCCGGGAACCCGGGCTGTAGCAGGCTAGGCAGGACTCCGGATGTCACCGCGTGACATTTCCCCGAAGGGACAGACACAGGAACGATATGAAACACATGCCGGCCAGTCAAGTGTCCAGAGCAGTAGTGCTGGGCTAGCAGGACTCCGGTGAACCGGGCTGTAGCGGACTACTATGGCTCAAGGAGGCACTAGACTACGTTTCCCCATAAGAGAGGCTGCTAAGGATAGACAACTAGATTGTCGGATCCCACACATACCAAGCATTTCAATCATACACACAATATGCTCGATATGTGCAAATACAACATGGCATCACAGCAAGACTCTACGACTCAAAGTATTTATTCATTAGGCTCCGAAGAGCCAGATATTACAAACATGGGTCTCATGACCCAACATTCAGAGCATACAAGTCAAAGCACATGCGGAAGCTTAACATGTCTGAGTACAGACATCTACAAATGAAAAAGGCTGAGAAGCCTGACTATTTACTAGATCCTGCCGAGGGCACAAGATCGTAGCTGAGGTATCAAGCTAAACGTCGAAGTCCACACGGAACTACTAGCGAGACTGACGTCTCTCTGAAAAACATAAAATAGGCAAACGTGAGTACAAATGTACCCAGCAAGACTTACATCAGAACTATCTACATATGCATCGGTATCAACAAAGGGGGTGGTGGAGTTTAACTGCAACAAGCCAGCTTTGACTCGGTGGCTATCCGGAACTATGACTGCAAGTAACTCTTTTGAGGTGGCGCACACGAGTCCACATATTCACCATATCAATACACCACTATGGATCCGCTCCCGTCTCCCTACGAGAACGCCATCCATAGCACTCACGCTTATCTTGCGCATTTTAGAGTATCCACTTTCACTTGTCTATGAACCGTTATAGGCAACCCAGAAGTCCTTTACCGTGGACACGGCTATTCGAATAGATCATATTAACCCTGCAGGGGTGTACTTCGTCACACACGCTCTCGCCACTTACCACCATGTACACGTCGTGTACCTCGGCAACCTTCAAGCGGAAGCCTGGCGAGGGAGTCGGCCACGACCTGACTAACCACACAAGTCTCTAGTCCAGGTTTATCGCCTATTCGGGTTCCATCCGCAAGGAGATCCGGCCGGGGTGTCGCTCACGGCCCCAAACGATGTGTGCAGGGTTCCCGAGCCCACCATCCGGGTGCCACTCGGTACACCAGGCCACGTGTGCCTAGTCTGTCCCAAGCCCACCTGTACCGGGTGCCACTTGGTAGACTACTAACACTACCTACAACACCAGAAACTCCATATGTGATTTCTTAAATGCCATTTAATTGAATTGTCCTAAACAGTAGTCATAAGTTGTTCTAACATGCATGGAAATGGTACAGATGGATAGATTGGATTTTTCTGATCATTTTTCATATATAAATTATTCCATTTGGAGCTACGGTTGAATTTCTATGAATTTTAGAAGTTAGGGCATTTTCTGGAATTTCCTGGATTATTTTAAATCTAGAAAATCAATTATTGCATCAGCATTGCGTCTGGGTGGCGTCAGCAGGGTCAACAGGCCGGTCCAGGTCAAACCTGACCAGTGGGGTCCACTGGTCAGTGAGACAGACACTAATCCCGCGTTGACTCCGGCTTTGACCCGCTGCGGGGCCCGCTGTCAGTGACTCTAGGGGGGTTAGTTAGCGCTAATGACGGTGCCACGTCACCAACCACCGGAGTTGGACGCCGGCGACCAAACCCCACGGCGGAGGATCGCCGGAGTTGCTCGGGACGGCGCTACAGGGGTCAGCTCGACGCGCTGGAGGCACCAGAGGGATGCTCATCCTCGCGCGCATCCAGGGGATCGCGGGAGGCTGCGGGGTGGCCGGAGACGTTGGCCACGGCAACCATGGCGGTGGCCGGAGCTCGGCTAGATGCGGGCGCGGGGCTGTAGCTCGATTCCAAGCGAACGGAGAGCACAAGCAGAAGCTACGGGGCCCTAGGAGCTCGACCAGGTGCTCGGACGCGTCGTTGGCCCTCCGTAATGACGACGGCGACAAACGCGGCGGCGGCGAGCTTCGGCCGCGGTGGCCAGGGGGCTAGAGGAGGGATTCGACGGCGGGGAGAGAGGGGTCGGGAGCAGGAGCTCACAGGGAGGCGACGCAGTAGGTCAGTGGGCTCGGGGACGTCCTTGACGGCGCGAATCGACGACGAAGGGCTCGGGTGCCCGAGGTTGAAGACGAGGTTGGTGAGGCCGTTGCAGGGCTGCCGGCGATGCGTGGCTCAGCGGAGAGGACGGGGACGTCACGGTGGAGCTTCTGGGCGCGTTGGTGAGGCGAGGGGAAGGCGGTGGCCGCGGTGGTGGCGATCGGCGGCGACGGGCTCGCTCGGGTGGCTGTGGCGCGAGCGCTGGGGGGGAGAGGGAGGAACCAGAGGGGGGGAGATGCAGGGGGTGTCGTGGCGCTCTTGGCGCCCTCCAGCAGCAGCGGCGGCAAGCAGGAGGTGGCCGCGTGCGTGCTGGCGTGCGGAGGCCACGCGCCCATGCCTACTGGCGTGAGGTAGGGGATGACTGGCATCTCCAGTGGGCTGGGCTGCTACAGTAACGGGCCAAGGTAACTCTCTCTCTCTGCTTTCTGTTTCTGTTTTCTATTTATTTGATCTGTTTTGAATCAGTAGAAATACTAACTCATTTTGGAAACTCCTGAAAATAATTGTGGGCACTATTAGAATTATTTCCAACTGCCCCCGATTGCTTTCATAAGTATTGAAGCATTTAAAATATTTATAGGCATTAAATGCTTCAATTCAAATACAATATGATTTAACTAAAAATCCATAAATGGCCAAGAAATATGCTCATCATTTTTGGCACAGGTTTTCACCTTTATCAGAAATCATGAACATTTTCAATGGCATTTTGGGTTCTTTGGAAAAGATTTTATTTGAACCTATTTGAGTTCTTTCTGGTGCTAGGGTTTGATCAATCCCCATTTCAGTTTTAAATAAAATTTAAACATGCTGCAACAGACATGTGCTAGCCTAGTGCAAGGTAAGGCTAGGGATGTGACAACTCACCCCCACTAAAACAAGAATCTCGTCCCGAGATTTAAGCGTAGGGTAAGGTGAAAGGGGAACGCAAACTAACATAATCTTCACGATCCAATTGTTCTTCTCGAAGATGTTGATTCATTGCATCATTTTGATCTTGACATCATTTCTTTCGAGAGCTTCATCCAACTATGATGACGGAAGAGAGGGAAACTCTACAGGATTGATCTTCTCGAAAATCGAGCTATACAAGATCAACTTGCGGAATGAGATGTTGAAACATCTCGAGTTGAGACACAAAACACATCGAGAGGGATGGAAGAACAAACGATGAGGTTTGATTTGGTGGGCAACAATCCCATGCTTAGATAATATGGTGCATGGGTTCCAAAGCAGCGAGGAGTTAATTGCCATGACTCCATAACGGGGCACCTTAGGAAAGGTGACTCGTAGAATTCTTCCCTTAAGTGGCAAAAAGAATTACTTTTGATACAAAGATCATTGAAACTCTTTATACCAGCGTAAGGCAATTTACAAATGATCGTTTGAAAGAATTCAAAAGAATGGCACACTCAATTTGGAAAGGAAACTATGGTTATAGAACAACTCGGCAAATGGAAGGCACATTCCAGTTGATACCAAGGACATAACCTAGTGACTGAGCGTGCTTTCAAGAACTTGAGCATTTCCATATTCATCAAGGTTTTACCAACATCCGTGCCGAGGATCCTGGCAACACATCATACAACCATGATGAACGGTGATGGAGGATGCAGGTGCAAAGGAGGACATCACTTTCTCAGATTTTTCCTTAGCAATGCCAAAGAAGCAAATCTGGATGATCGACCGAGAGACATTTAGCACTCCGCTTCTAATGTTCTCCTTGATGCACTAGCATATCCCATTCATAGATATGGTTTGATATCTAGAACATCAAGTAAAAGGTCGGACTTCGGAAAATATAAAAATCCATAAGGAACAACTTAGGGAGCAAATCCTACGAAATCCTTATGGGGAGGTGGCCAACTTCCTCAATCAAGTTACTACAATAATAGGTCTTCCGGCTGGGTGTGTTGGCCACGACATCCACTTACCGGGTTACGAAGACCAATATTATAGCTATTGGGAGATGTCCCAACCATCATATCTGCCTGAGATTCAGATCTGGTTGGTAACAGGATATTTCAGACAGCATGTCCAGAAAAGGAAAGTTTGCAACACAAACCGACGAGATGGCGTTGCGAGATTCTCAGGAGATGAACTTGGTAGCAAGCTCCAAACATGAGCGGGTTCTGCTACAAACATGTGAACATGCTGTCCCAGACAAGCATGGCCACAGAGTAGTCTTGCAATAAAACACTACCGAGTTTTGGTTAGGAACCATCAACAAGGATGTCGAAGTCCTTACATAAGTCCGGATCCTAAGAAGGAACTTCTTCTCCTTGAACAAATCAATCAGTGGCTTGGTGTCCTAGGGACACATATAGAATGGAGGTAGCGAGCCTATCAAACCATAGCATACTTCGCACATGCATGACTGACTTGGGATGGTTCCGAAGGAAGCAAAAACAATCTTTCTCGAACTCACGGCGACAACTTGCACCAAATGCACATGAATTCGAGGAAGTCACTACTTTCATCCAAACATATACTTCATGAACGGGGCATGAAGAAAATGCTTACACAAGTTTCCAACACTAGCTGGATGTTCAACACGAGTCATGGAGAAGGTAGCAGTGTTGCTGATGGGCTCAACAACAATTCATCCAGGTTTCCATGGAGATGGAATTCCATAATTATGTGAACAAGTGATAGCATTGGTCAGACCCAAAAAATATAATGGTGTATGCTCGAGGACACCACCACAAGTAAGACAACATATCATTGGCTCTGATTTGATTTAAGGATAGCCCACACTCAAATCAAAGTTTGGGCAAGACAATAGATCCAACAATTGATCTCGAGGATCAATCAATGAAGATATCATCTTGCTACAACAAACACACACACAAGAGATATCCTTTGGAAAGAACTAAGTCAGACAAGCTTTTATCTTCCAACTCTCCAAGTTGTTGTTTAGCTTAACCAACTAGCTCAAGGTATCCAACACAGATTCTTGGAGAAAGAGTGGTTTATAGGAAAACCATTTAATCACGAGCTCAACATAGCGGTCAGGTGGCAACCTGGTGATACTTCTGAGAAGATATTCGGAAAATCACGAACCACCGATATGTTACTAAGCTCGAGAACAATCTTGCTTTTCAGGGCAAGCCGATATGATCAACTGAGCAAGGGTTTGACAAGATCCTAACTCATTGATTGAAGAGTGCACCAAAAATAAGGACTAGGTAGCACGATCAATCTTAGGATGATGATTCAATAACCAGCACGCTAAGAGTGAGAGTATTGCCATTAACCACCAAGCAACGAGTTGCTCAGAGTGTTGATTTCACACATCACGGTTCACTTGTCGGTATTCCGGTTGTGACAACACGGGACTGAGGAATGAATAATGATGGCGAGAAGTATCACTGCGTCAAGAATTCATAAGAGGTGGTGCAATTCTCATGACACTCTTGACATAAAGATGGTAACGCTCCAAGGTAGAGCAGAGCAAAAGCTGGATTGGCATTTTGGTCTGCGGAATACAACTGCTTTGACCCAATCCTAGATATGGACGAGGTTCTGGAGTTTGTTTCTCCTAGTCATTCTAGAATAGAAAGGCTTGACGGACCACAAGGGTAGTACACATCGATAACACGGATGTACAACTAGTCTTGACTATCAATTGATAGACAGAGGTCAGAATACAACTAAAGAGAGGCAACTCAAAGGGACATATGGTTTTCTGAGTTGCGGATGCATAGATTTAGTATGTCAACAAGTTCAACATATTTCTTTCGGATAATCCATGCAGAAAGGTAGGACTGGCAGATTCACAATTCAGAATGGAGGACTCATCAAGAGCACTCTTATTGTGATCTTTTGGTTCAAGAACTTCTGCCGTAAGCAGTTCATGGTATTTGGAAGAAGGATATACCACGGACCTCGAGGACTAACGCAAAGGTTACTAATATCCTAAAGGTACGAGCAACACTATCAACACGAGGTAAGTAGAGTGAATCTTGGGTCAAGAACCCAAGAGTAGGATACCCACTACTAAATGGCATCACGGGATGCTTTCGAGAATAATGGCCAGAATCATCACACTGGGGATACAAAGCATGGCTAGATTACTAGGTGACTCCCTAAAACACCTAGGGTCATAGTAATAGCTCCAACATATATGTCGAGGCAATAGAGTGCCTCAACGCACCGGTAGTGTGCTTAATCTGGCCCAAAGGGACGCAAAAACAGAGGGAAAGGATTTTGCAAATGCATCAGATTGTTTAGAAACCTGGGATGACTCGGACAACATAACGGCTGTAAAAGCTCAAAAGATTTGAGACATCCTGCAAAATGGTGGCATAACCATTCAGAATCACAATATCAAGGTTCCGAGACCAACTATGAACATACGGAAGTAGTAGAACTGAACTGAGGCCTGGAACCAACAATCCTACGAGTCTACGGATTAGTAACACGTGATCCTGATAGAAAGATGAGGAGCCTAGTTCTTAATCCCTGTAGAAAAGAAGAGGCTGACTCAGATCAGAAGGCCATAAGGTATAAGGAGTAAAAGAGCCTTACGTTCCCTTCCACAATCAATTCCCTTATATAACTAAAGCATTTCTAGACTCAACTTCGACCAGTTTGGCTTCGTAAACCTACAGGCAGTCAGGCTCTGATACCAAAGCTGTCAGGACCCCGATTCCAAGTCACACCGATCTAGCCTGTAACACCTCATATCACTTTGCGGCCTCACGCACGGTACTCCCACGGGTGTCGCCTTACCATGGCCCGGGACCGTTTGCGCCTTTTGGCTCACGTATATGACAATGTCGCTAGCATCCATATGACAGAGAACCCGGGCCGACATGGCTAGTCGTGAACCCAAAGCGGCACTAACGTATGGGGACAGGCATACATGAATCAACATCGAACGTGTCGGTCAGCAGCGTGCGAATCCGGGCTGTAGCACTGGGCTAACAGGACTCCGGGAACCCGGGCTGTAGCAGGCTAGGCAGGACTCCGGATGTCACCGCGTGACATTTCCCCGAAGGGACAGACACAGGAACGATATGAAACACATGCCGGCCAGTCAAGTGTCCAGAGCAGTAGTGCTGGGCTAGCAGGACTCCGGTGAACCGGGCTGTAGCGGACTACTATGGCTCAAGGAGGCACTAGACTACATTTCCCCATAAGAGAGGCTGCTAAGGATAGACAACTAGATTGTCGGATCCCACACATACCAAGCATTTCAATCATACACACAATATGCTCGATATGTGCAAATACAACATGGCATCACAACAAGACTCTACGACTCAGAGTATTTATTCATTAGGCTCCGAAGAGCCAGATATTACAAACATGGGTCTCATGACCCAACATTCAGAGCATACAAGTCAAAGCACATGCGGAAGCTTAACATGTCTGAGTACAGACATCTACAAATGAAAAAGGCTGAGAAGCCTGACTATCTACCAGATCCTGCCGAGGGCACAAGATCGTAGCTGAGGTATCAAGCTAAACGTCGAAGTCCACACGGAACTACTAGCGAGACTGACGTCTCTCTGCAAAACATAAAATAAGCAAACGTGAGTACAAATGTACCCAGCAAGACTTACATCAGAACTATCTACATATGCATCGGTATCAACAAAGGGGGTGGTGGAGTTTAACTGCAGCAAGCCAGCTTTGACTCGGTGGCTATCCTGAACTACGACTGCAAGTAACTCTTTTGAGGTGGCGCACACGAGTCCACATATTCACCATATCAATACACCACTATGGATCCGCTCCCGTCTCCCTACGAGAACGCCATCCATAGCACTCACGCTTATCTTGCGCATTTTAGAGTATCCACTTTCACTTGTCTATGAACTGTTATAGGCAACCCAGAAGTCCTTTACCGCGGACACGGCTATTCGAATAGATCATATTAACCCTGCAGGGGTGTACTTCGTCACACACGCTCTCGCCACTTACCACCATGTACACGTCGTGTACCTCGGCAACCTTCAAGCGGAAGCCTGGCGAGGGAGTCGGCCACGACCTGACTAACCACACAAGTCTCTAGTCCAGGTTTATCGCCTATTCGGGTTCCATCCGCAAGGAGATCCGGCCGGGGTGTCGCTCACGGCCCCAAACGATGTGTGCAGGGTTCCCGAGCCCACCATCCGGGTGCCACTCGGTACACCAGGCCACGTGTGCCTAGTCTGTCCCAAGCCCACCTGTACCGGGTGCCACTTGGTAGACTACTAACACTACCTACAAACACCAGAAACTAGTTGCAACTCCTGGACAGAGATCGAGGCGGTTAATAAGCCGAGAGGGGTCGAGTTACCGGAACCCAATGTGTGGTAGTAACTGTTCATGGATCACAAACACAGAACTCAGTTCCTGAGGACGGTTTCAATGAGACAACCCACCATGTACTCCTACATGGCCTCTCACCGCTACCTTTACCAAATCGTGTTCACACACTTAGCTCTCACACAGTAGGACATGTTCACCACTTTCCAATTCATTCCCGATGAATCAGACCTGACACAACTCTAAGCAATAGCAGGCATGACAAACAAGCATGAATGAGTAGGCACATCAGGGCTCAAACAACTCCTACTCATGCTAGTGGGTTTCATCTATTTACTGTGCAATGACAGGTCATGCAGAGGAAAGGGGTTCAACTACCGCAGCATGTAATAGTTGAAACGTTGTTGTCCTAATGCAGTAAAAGAGAGCAGGAGCGAGAGAGTGGGATTGCATCGGAATGAACAAGGGGGTTTTGCTTGCCTGACACTTCTGAAGATATTATGGTTCTTCATCGGTGTCATCGAACTCATCGTCGGAAACACGGCTATCGAGAGGGGACAATACCGGCAACAGAGAGGAAACACAATCAATGCAATGCAACAATATGATGCATGAATGTGACATGGCAATATGCTGTGATTTGAGCTAATGCAACTAGCGCCAAGTTAAATGGAGTTGGCTTGAATCAAAGATTCAAATTCAACTCCATATGTGATTTCTTAAATGCCATTTAATTGAATTGTCCTAAACAGTAGTCATAAGTTGTTCTAACATGCATGGAAATGGTACAGATGGATAGATTGGATTTTTCTGATCATTTTTCATATATAAATTATTCCATTTCTAGCTACGGTTGAATTTCTATGAATTTTAGAAGTTAGGGCATTTTCTGGAATTTCCTGGATTATTTTAAATCTAGAAAATCAATTATTGCATCAGCATTGCGTCTGGGTTGGCGTCAGCAGGGTCAACAGGCCGGTCCAGGTCAAACCTGACCAGTGGGGTCCACTGGTCAGTGAGACAGACACTAATCCCGCGTTGACTCCGGCTTTGACCCGCTGCGGGGCCCGCTGTCAGTGACTCTAGGGGGGTTAGTTAGCGCTAATGACGGTGCCACGTCACCAACCACCGGAGTTGGACGCCGGCGACCAAACCCCACGGCGGAGGATCGCCGGAGTTGCTCGGGACGGCGCTACAGGGGTCAGCTCGACGCGCTGGAGGCACCAGAGGGATGCTCATCCTCGCGCGCATCCAGGGGATCACGCGGGAGGCTGCGGGGTGGCCGGAGACGTTGGCCACGGCAACCATGGCGGTGGCCGGAGCTCGGCTAGATGCGGGCGCGGGGCTGCAGCTCGATTCCAAGCGAACGGAGAGCACAAGCAGAAGCTACGGGGCCCTAGGAGCTCGACCAGGTGCTCGGACGCGTCGTTGGCCCTCCGTAATGACGACGGCGACAAACGCGGCGGCGGCGAGCTTCGGCCGCGGTGGCCAGGGGGCTAGAGGAGGGATTCGACGGCGGGGAGAGAGGGGTCGGGAGCAGGAGCTCACAGGGAGGCGACGCAGTAGGTCAGTGGGCTCGGGACGTCCTTGACGGCGCGAATCGACGACGAAGGGCTCGGGTGCCCGAGGTTGAAGACGAGGTTGGTGAGGCCGTTGCAGGGCTGCCGGCGATGCGTGGCTCAGCGGAGAGGACGGGGACGTCACGGTGGAGCTTCTGGGCGCGTTGGTGAGGCGAGGGGAAGGCGGTGGCCGCGGTGGTGGCGATCGGCGGCGACGGGCTCGCTCGGGTGGCTGCGGCGCGAGCGCTGGGGGGAGAGGGAGGAACCAGAGGGGGGGAGATGCAGGGGGTGTCGTGGCGCTCTTGGCGCCCTCCAGCAGCAGCGGCGGCAAGCAGGAGGTGGCCGCGTGCGTGCTGGCGTGCGGAGGCCACGCGCCCTGCCTACTGGCGTGAGGTAGGGGATGACTGGCATCTCCAGTGGGCTGGGCTGCTACAGTAACGGGCCAAGGTAACTCTCTCTCTCTGCTTTCTGTTTCTGTTTTCTATTTATTTGATCTGTTTTGAATCAGTAGAAATACTAACTCATTTTGGAAACTCCTGAAAATAATTGTGGGCACTATTAGAATTATTTCCAACTGCCCCCAATTGCTTTCATAAGTATTGAAGCATTTAAAATATTTATAGGCATTAAATGCTTCAATTCAAATACAATATGATTTAACTAAAAATCCATAAATGGCCAAGAAATATGCTCATCATTTTTGGCACAGGTTTTCACCTTTATCAGAAATCATGAACATTTTCAAAGGCATTTTGGGTTCTTTGGAAAAGATTTTATTTGAACCTATTTGAGTTCTTTTGGTGCTAGGGTTTGATCAATCCCCATTTCAGTTTAAATAAAATTTAAACATGCTGCAACAGACATGTGCTAGCCTAGTGCAAGGTAAGGCTAGGGATGTGACAACTCACCCCCACTAAAACAAGAATCTCGTCCCGAGATTCAAGCGTAGGGTAAGGTGAAAGGGGAACGCAAACTAACATAATCTTCACGATCCAATTGTTCTTCTCGAAGATGTTGATTCATTGCATCATTTGATCTTGACATCATTTCTTTCGAGAGCTTCATCCAACTATGATGACGGAAGAGAGGGAAACTCTACAGGATTGATCTTCTCGAAGATCGAGCTATACAAGATCAACTTGCGGAATGAGATGTTGAAACATCTCGAGTTGAGACACAAAACACATCGAGAGGGATGGAAGAACAAACGATGAGGTTTGATTTGGTGGGCAACAATCCCACGCTTAGATAATATGGTGCATGGGTTCCAAAGCAGCGAGGAGTTAATTGCCATGACTCCATAACGGGGCACCTTAGGAAAGGTGACTCGTAGAATTCTTCCCTTAAGTGGAAAAAAGAATTACTTTTGATACAAAGATCATTGAAACTCTTTATACCAGCGTAAGGCAATTTACAAATGATTGTTTGAAAGAATTCAAAAGAATGGCACACTCAATTTGGAAAGGAAACTATGGTTATAGAACAACTCGGCAAATGGAAGGCACATTCCAGTTGATACCAAGGATATAACCTAGTGACTGAGCGTGCTTTCAAGAACTTGAGCATTTCCATATTCATTAAGGTTTTACCAACATCCGTGCCGAGGATCCTGGCAACACATCATACTACCATGATGAACGGTGATGGAGGATGCAGGTGCAAAGGAGGACATCACTTTCTCAGATTTTTCCTTAGCAATGCCAAAGAAGCAAATCTGGATGATCGACCGAGAGACATTTAGCACTCCGCTTCTAATGTTCTCCTTGATGCACTAGCATATCCCATTCATAGATATGGTTTGATATCTAGAACATCAAGTAAAAGGTCGGACTTCGGAAAATATAAAAATCCATAAGGAACAACTTAGGGAGCAAATCCTACGAAATCCTTATGGGGAGGTGGCCAACTTCCTCAATCAAGTTACTACAATAATAGGTCTTCCGGCTGGGTGTGTTGGCCACGACATCCACTTACCGGGTTACGAAGACCAATATTATAGCTATTGGGAGATGTCCCAACCATCATATCTGCCTGAGATTCAGATCTGGTTGGTAACAGGATATTTCAGACAGCATGTCCAGAAAAGGAAAGTTTGCAACACAAACCGACGAGATGGCGTTGCGAGATTCTCAGGAGATGAACTTGGTAGCAAGCTCCAAAACATGAGCGGGTTCTGCTACAAACATGTGAACATGCTGTCCCAGACAAGCATGGCCACAGAGTAGTCTTGCAATAAAACACTACCGAGTTTGGTTAGGAACCATCAACAAGGATGTCGAAGTCCTTACATAAGTCCGGATCCTAAGAAGGAACTTCTTCTCCTTGAACAAATCAATCAGTGGCTTGGTGTCCTAGGGACACATATAGAATGGAGGTAGCGAGCCTATCAAACCATAGCATACTTCGCACATGCATGACTGATTTGGGATGGTTCCGAAGGAAGCAAAAACAATCTTTCTCGAACTCACGGCGACAACTTGCACCAAATGCACATGAATTCGAGGAAGTCACTACTTTCATCCAAACATATACTTCATGAACGGGGCATGAAGAAAATGCTTACACAAGTTTCCAACACTAGCTGGATGTTCAACACGAGTCATGGAGAAGGTAGCAGTGTTGCTGATGGGCTCAACAACAATTCATCCAGGTTTCCATGGAGATGGAATTCCATAATTATGTGAACAAGTGATAGCATTGGTCAGACCCAAAAAATATAATGGTGTATGCTCGAGGACACCACCACGAGTAAGACAACATTACGAATATCATTGGCTCTGATTTGATTTAAGGATAGCCCACACTCAAATCAAAGTTTGGGCAAGACAATAGATCCAACAATTGATCTCGAGGATCAATCAATGAAGATATCATCTTTCTACAACAAACACACACACAAGAGATATCCTTTGGAAAGAACTAAGTCAGACAAGCTTTTATCTTCCAACTCTCCAAGTTGTTGTTTAGCTTAACCAACTAGCTCAAGGTATCCAACACAGATTCTTGGAGAAAGAGTGGTTTATAGGAAAACCATTTAATCACGAGCTCAACATAGCGGTCAGGTGGCAACCTGGTGATACTTCTGAGAAGATATTCGGAAAATCACGAACCACCGATATGTTACTAAGCTCGAGAACAATCTTGCTTTTCAGGGCAAGCCGATATGATCAACTGAGCAAGGGTTTGACAAGATCCTAACTCATTGATTGAAGAGTGCACCAAAAATAAGGACTAGGTAGCACGATCAATCTTAGGATGATGATTCAATAACCAGCACGCTAAGAGTGAGAGTATTGCCATTAACCACCAAGCAACGAGTTGCTCAGAGTGTTGATTTCACACATCACGGTTCACTTGTCAGTATTCCGGTTGTGACAACACGGGACGGAGGAATGAATAATGATGGCGAGAAGTATCACTGCGTCAACAATTCATAAGAGGTGGTGCAATTCTCACGACGCTCTTGACATAAAGATGGTAACGCTCCAAGGTAGAGCAGAGCAAAAGCTGGATTGGCATTTTGGTCTGCGGAATACAATTGCTTTGACCCAATCCTAGATATGGACGAGGTTCTGGAGTTTGTTTCTCCTAGTCATTCTAGAATAGAACGGCTTGACGGACCACAAGGGTAGTACACATCGATAACACGGATGTACAACTAGTCTTGACTATCAATTGATAGACAGAGGTCAGAATACAACTAAAGAGAGACAACTCAAAGGGACATATGGTTTTCTGAGTTGCGGATGCATAGATTTAGTATGTCAACAAGTTCAACATATTTCTTTCGGATAATCCATGCAGAAAGGTAGGACTGGCAGATTCACAATTCAGAATGGAGGACTCATCAAGAGCACTCTTATTGTGATCTTTTGGTTCAAGAACTTCTGCCATAAGCAGTTCATGGTATTTGGAAGAAGGATATACCACGGACCTCGAGGACTAACGCAAAGGTTACTAATATCCTAAAGGTACGAGCAACACTATCAACACGAGGTAAGTAGAGTGAATCTTGGGTCAAGAACCCAAGAGTAGGATACCCACTACTAAATGGCATCACGGGATGCTTTCGAGAATAATGGCCAGAATCATCACACTGGGGATACAAAGCATGGCTAGATTACTAGGTGACTCCCTAAAACACCTAGGGTCATAGTAATAGCTCCAACATATATGTCGAGGCAATAGAGTGCCTCAACGCACCGGTAGTGTGCTTAATCTGGCCCAAAGGGACGCAAAAACAGAGGGAAAGGATTTTGCAAATGCATCAGATTGTTTAGAAACCTGGGATGACTCGGACAACATAACGGCTGTAAAAGCTCAAAAGATTTGAGACATCCTGCAAAATGGTGGCATAACCATTCAGAATCACAATATCAAGGTTCCGAGATCAACTATGAACATACGGAAGTAGTAGGAACTGAACTGAGGCCTGGAACCAACAATCCTACGAGTCTACGGATTAGTAACACGTGATCCTGATAGAAAGATGAGAAGCCTAGTTCTTAATCCCCGTAGAAGAGAAGAGGTGACTCAGATCAGAAGGCCATAAGGTAAAGGAGTAAAAGAGCCTTACGTTCCCTTCCACAATCAATTCCCTTATATAACTAAAGCATTTCTAGACTCAACTTCGACCAGTTTGGCTTCGTAAACCTACAGGCAGTCAGGCTCTGATACCAAAGCTGTCGGGACCCCGATTCCAAGTCACACCGATCTAGCCTGTAACACCTCATATCACTTTGCGGCCTCACGCACGGTACTCCCACGGGTGTCGCCTTACCATGGCCCGGGACCGTTTGCGCCTTTTGGCTCACGTATATGACAATGTCGCTAGCATCCATATGACAGAGAACCCGGGCCGACATGGCTAGTCGTGAACCCAAAGCGGCACTAACGTATGGGGACAGGCATACATGAATCAACATCGAACGTGTCGGTCAGCAGCGTGCGAATCCGGGCTGTAGCACTGGGCTAACAGGACTCCGGGAACCCGGGCTGTAGCAGGCTAGGCAGGACTCCGGATGTCACCGCGTGACATTTCCCCGAAGGGACAGACACAGGAACGATATGAAACACATGCCGGCCAGTCAAGTGTCCAGAGCAGTAGTGCTGGGCTAGCAGGACTCCGGTGAACCGGGCTGTAGCGGACTACTATGGCTCAAGGAGGCACTAGACTACATTTCCCCATAAGAGAGGCTGCTAAGGATAGACAACTAGATTGTCGGATCCCACACATACCAAGCATTTCAATCATACACACAATATGCTCGATATGTGCAAATACAACATGGCATCACAACAAGACTCTACGACTCAGAGTATTTATTCATTAGGCTCCGAAGAGCCAGATATTACAAACATGGGTCTCATGACCCAACATTCAGAGCATACAAGTCAAAGCACATGCGGAAGCTTAACATGTCTGAGTACAGACATCTACAAATGAAAAAGGCTGAGAAGCCTGACTATCTACTAGATCCTGCCGAGGGCACAAGATCGTAGCTGAGGTATCAAGCTAAACGTCGAAGTCCACACGGAACTACTAGCGAGACTGACGTCTCTCTGCAAAACATAAAATAAGCAAACGTGAGTACAAATGTACCCAGCAAGACTTACATCAGAACTATCTACATATGCATCGGTATCAACAAAGGGGGTGGTGGAGTTTAACTGCAGCAAGCCAGCTTTGACTCGGTGGCTATCCTGAACTACGACTGCAAGTAACTCTTTTGAGGTGGCGCACACGAGTCCACATATTCACCATATCAATACACCACTATGGATCCGCTCCCGTCTCCCTACGAGAACGCCATCCATAGCACTCACGCTTATCTTGCGCATTTTAGAGTATCCACTTTCACTTGTCTATGAACTGTTATAGGCAACCCAGAAGTCCTTTACCGCGGACACGGCTATTCGAATAGATCATATTAACCCTGCAGGGGTGTACTTCGTCACACACGCTCTCGCCACTTACCACCATGTACACGTCGTGTACCTCGGCAACCTTCAAGCGGAAGCCTGGCGAGGGAGTCGGCCACGACCTGACTAACCACACAAGTCTCTAGTCCAGGTTTATCGCCTATTCGGGTTCCATCCGCAAGGAGATCCGGCCGGGGTGTCGCTCACGGCCCCAAACGATGTGTGCAGGGTTCCCGAGCCCACCATCCGGGTGCCACTCGGTACACCAGGCCACGTGTGCCTAGTCTGTCCCAAGCCCACCTGTACCGGGTGCCACTTGGTAGACTACTAACACTACCTACAAACACCAGAAACTAGTTGCAACTCCTGGACAGAGATCGAGGCGGTTAATAAGCCGAGAGGGGTCGAGTTACCGGAACCCAATGTGTGGTAGTAACTGTTCATGGATCACAAACACAGAACTCAGTTCCTGAGGACGGTTTCAATGAGACAACCCACCATGTACTCCTACATGGCCTCTCACCGCTACCTTTACCAAATCGTGTTCACACACTTAGCTCTCACACAGTAGGACATGTTCACCACTTTCCAATTCATTCCCGATGAATCAGACCTGACACAACTCTAAGCAATAGCAGGCATGACAAACAAGCATGAATGAGTAGGCACATCAGGGCTCAAACAACTCCTACTCATGCTAGTGGGTTTCATCTATTTACTGTGGCAATGACAGGTCATGCAGAGGATAAGGGGTTCAGCTACCGCAGCAAGTAACAGATGAATCGTTGTTGTCCTAATGCAGTAAAAGAGAGCAGGAGCGAGAGAGTGGGATTGTATCGGAATGAACAAGGGGGTTTTGCTTGCCTGACACTTCTGAAGATATTATGGTTCTTCATCGGTGTCATCGAACTCATCGTCGGAAACACGGCTATCGAGAGGGGACAATACCGGCAACAGAGAGGAAACACAATCAATGCAATGCAACAATATGATGCATGAATGTGACATGGCAATATGCTGTGATTTGAGCTAATGCAACTAGCGCCAAGTTAAATGGAGTTGGCTTGAATCAAAGATTCAAATTCAACTCCATATGTGATTTCTTAAATGCCATTTAATTGAATTGTCCTAAACAGTAGTCATAAGTTGTTCTAACATGCATGGAAATGGTACAGATGGATAGATTGGATTTTTCTGATCATTTTTCATATATAAATTATTCCATTTGGAGCTACGGTTGAATTTCTATGAATTTTAGAAGTTAGGGCATTTTCTGGAATTTCTTGGATTATTTTAAATCTAGAAAATCAATTATTGCATCAGCATTGCGTCTGGGTGGCGTCAGCAGGGTCAACAGGCCGGTCCAGGTCAAACCTGACCAGTGGGGTCCACTGGTCAGTGAGACAGACACTAATCCCGCGTTGACTCCGGCTTTGACCCGCTGCGGGGCCCGCTGTCAATGACTCTAGGGGGGTTAGTTAGCGCTAATGACGGTGCCACGTCACCAACCACCGGAGTTGGACGCCGGCGACCAAACCCCACGGTGGAGGATCGCCGGAGTTGCTCGGGACGGCGCTACAGGGGTCAGCTCGACGCGCTGGAGGCACCAGAGGGATGCTCATCCTCGCGCGCATCCAGGGGATCACGCGGGAGGCTGCGGGGTGGCCGGAGACGTTGGCCACGGCAACCATGGCGGTGGCCGGAGCTCGGCTAGATGCGGGCGCGGGGCTGTAGCTCGATTCCAAGCGAACGGAGAGCACAAGCAGAAGCTACGGGGCCCTAGGAGCTCGACCAGGTGCTCGGACGCGTCGTTGGCCCTCCGTAATGACGACGGCGACAAACGCGGCGGCGGCGAGCTTCGGCCGCGGTGGCCAGGGGGCTAGAGGAGGGATTCGACGGCGGGGAGAGAGGGGTCGGGAGCAGGAGCTCACAGGGAGGCGACGCAGTAGGTCAGTGGGCTCGGGGACGTCCTTGACGGCGCGAATCGACGACGAAGGGCTCGGGTGCCCGAGGTTGGTGAGGCCGTTGCAGGGCTGCCGGCGATGCGTGGCTCAGCGGAGAGGACGGGGACGTCACGGTGGAGCTTCTGGGCGCGTTGGTGAGGCGAGGGGAAGGCGGTGGCCGCGGTGGTGGCGATCGGCGGCGACGGGCTCGCTCGGGTGGCTGCGGCGCGAGCGCTGGGGGGGGGAGAGGGAGGAACCAGAGGGGGGGAGATGCAGGGGGTGTCGTGGCGCTCTTGGCGCCCTCCAGCAGCAGCGGCGGCAAGCAGGAGGTGGCCGCGTGCGTGCTGGCGTGCGGAGGCCACGCGCCCATGCCTACTGGCGTGAGGTAGGGGATGACTGGCATCTCCAGTGGGCTGGGCTGCTACAGTAACGGGCCAAGGTAACTCTCTCTCTCTGCTTTCTGTTTCTGTTTTCTATTTATTTGATCTGTTTTGAATCAGTAGAAATACTAACTCATTTTGGAAACTCCTGAAAATAATTGTGGGCACTATTAGAATTATTTCCAACTGCCCCCGATTGCTTTCATAAGTATTGAAGCATTTAAAATATTTATAGGCATTAAATGCTTCAATTCAAATACAATATGATTTAACTAAAAATCCATAAATGGCCAAGAAATATGCTCATCATTTTTGGCACAGGTTTTCACCTTTATCAGAAATCATGAACATTTTCAAAGGCATTTTGGGTTCTTTGGAAAAGATTTTATTTGAACCTATTTGAGTTCTTTCTGGTGCTAGGGTTTGATCAATCCCCATTTCAGTTTTAAATAAAATTTAAACATGCTGCAACAGACATGTGCTAGCCTAGTGCAAGGTAAGGCTAGGGATGTGACAACTCACCCCCACTAAAACAAGAATCTCGTCCCGAGATTCAAGCGTAGGGTAAGGTGAAAGGGGAACGCAAACTAACATAATCTTCACGATCCAATTGTTCTTCTCGAAGATGTTGATTCATTGCATCATTTGATCTTGACATCATTTCTTTCGAGAGCTTCATCCAACTATGATGACGGAAGAGAGGGAAACTCTACAGGATTGATCTTCTCGAAGATCGAGCTATACAAGATCAACTTGCGGAATGAGATGTTGAAACATCTCGAGTTGAGACACAAAACACATCGAGAGGGATGGAAGAACAAACGATGAGGTTTGATTTGGTGGGCAACAATCCCTCGCTTAGATAATATGGTGCATGGGTTCCAATCAGCGAGGAGTTAATTGCCATGACTCCATAACGGGGCACCTTAGGAAAGTTGACTCGTAGAATTCTTCCCTTAAGTGGCAAAAAGAATTACTTTTGATACAAAGATCATTGAAACTCTTTATACCAGCGTAAGGCAATTTACAAATGATCGTTTGAAAGAATTCAAAAGAATGGCACACTCAATTTGGAAAGGAAACTATGGTTATAGAACAACTCGGCAAATGGAAGGCACATTCCAGTTGATACCAAGGACATAACCTAGTGACTGAGCGTGCTTTCAAGAACTTGAGCATTTCCATATTCATCAAGGTTTTACCAACATCCGTGCCGAGGATCCTGGCAACACATCATACTACCATGATGAACGGTGATGGAGGATGCAGGTGCAAAGGAGGACATCACTTTCTCAGATTTTTCCTTAGCAATGCCAAAGAAGCAAATCTGGATGATCGACCGAGAGACATTTAGCACTCCGCTTCTAATGTTCTCCTTGATGCACTAGCATATCCCATTCATAGATATGGTTTGATATCTAGAACATCAAGTAAAAGGTCGGACTTCGGAAATATAAAAATCCATAAGGAACAACTAGGGAGCAAATCCTACGAAATCCTTATGGGGAGGTGGCCAACTTCCTCAATCAAGTTACTACAATAATAGGTCTTCCGGCTGGGTGTGTTGGCCACGACATCCACTTACCGGGTTACGAAGACCAATATTATAGCTATTGGGAGATGTCCCAACCATCATATCTGCCTGAGATTCAGATCTGGTTGGTAACAGGATATTTCAGACAGCATGTCCAGAAAAGGAAAGTTTGCAACACAAACCGACGAGATGGCGTTGCGAGATTCTCAGGAGATGAACTTGGTAGCAAGCTCCAAAACATGAGCGGGTTCTGCTACAAACATGTGAACATGCTGTCCCAGACAAGCATGGCCACAGAGTAGTCTTGCAATAAAACACTACCGAGTTTTGGTTAGGAACCATCAACAAGGATGTCGAAGTCCTTACATAAGTCCGGATCCTAAGAAGGAACTTCTTCTCCTTGAACAAATCAATCAGTGGCTTGGTGTCCTAGGGACACATATAGAATGGAGGTAGCGAGCCTATCAAACCATAGCATACTTCGCACATGCATGACTGACTTGGGATGGTTCCGAAGGAAGCAAAAACAATCTTTCTCGAACTCACGACGACAACTTGCACCAAATGCACATGAATTCGAGGAAGTCACTACTTTCATCCAAACATATACTTCATGAACGGGGCATGAAGAAAATGCTTACACAAGTTTCCAACACTAGCTGGATGTTCAACACGAGTCATGGAGAAGGTAGCAGTGTTGCTGATGGGCTCAACAACAATTCATCCAGGTTTCCATGGAGATGGAATTCCATAATTATGTGAACAAGTGATAGCATTGGTCAGACCCAAAAAATATAATGGTGTATGCTCGAGGACACCACCACGAGTAAGACAACATTACGAATATCATTGGCTCTGATTTGATTTAAGGATAGCCCACACTCAAATCAAAGTTTGGGCAAGACAATAGATCCAACAATTGATCTCGAGGATCAATCAATGAAGATATCATCTTTCTACAACAAACACACACACAAGAGATATCCTTTGGAAAGAACTAAGTCAGACAAGCTTTTATCTTCCAACTCTCCAAGTTGTTGTTTAGCTTAACCAACTAGCTCAAGGTATCCAACACAGATTCTTGGAGAAAGAGTGGTTTATAGGAAAACCATTTAATCACGAGCTCAACATAGCGGTCAGGTGGCAACCTGGTGATACTTCTGAGAAGATATTCGGAAAATCACGAACCACCGATATGTTACTAAGCTCGAGAACAATCTTACTTTTCAGGGCAAGCCGATATGATCAACTGAGCAAGGGTTTGACAAGATCCTAACTCATTGATTGAAGAGTGCACCAAAAATAAGGACTAGGTAGCACGATCAATCTTAGGATGATGATTCAATAACCAGCACGCTAAGAGTGAGAGTATTGCCATTAACCACCAAGCAACGAGTTGCTCAGAGTGTTGATTTCACACATCACGGTTCACTTGTCGGTATTCCGGTTGTGACAACACGGGACCGAGGAATGAATAATGATGGCGAGAAGTATCACTGCGTCAAAAATTCATAAGAGGTGGTGCAATTCTCACGACGCTCTTGACATAAAGATGGTAACGCTCCAAGGTAGAGCAGAGCAAAAGCTGGATTGGCATTTTGGTCTGCGGAATACAATTGCTTTGACCCAATCCTACATATGGACGAGGTTCTGGAGTTTGTTTCTCCTAGTCATTCTGGAATAGAACGGCTTGACGGACCACAAGGGTAGTACACATCGATAACACGGATGTACAACTAGTCTTGACTATCAATTGATAGATAGAGGTCAGAATACAACTAAAGAGAAACAACTCAAAGGGACATATGGTTTTCTGAGTTGTGGATGCATAGATTTAGTATGTCAACAAGTTCAACATATTTCTTTCGGATAATCCATGCAGAAAGGTAGGACTGGCAGATTCACAATTCAGAATGGAGGACTCATCAAGAGCACTCTTATTGTGATCTTTTGGTTCAAGAACTTCTGCCGTAAGCAGTTCATGGTATTTGGAAGAAGGATATACCACGGACCTCGAGGACTAACGCAAAGGTTACTAATATCCTAAAGGTACGAGCAACACTATCAACACGAGGTAAGTAGAGTGAATCTTGGGTCAAGAACCCAAGAGTAGGATACCCACTACTAAATGGCATCACGGGATGCTTTCGAGAATAATGGCCAGAATCATCACACTGGGGATCCAAAGCATGGCTAGATTACTAGGTGACTCCCTAAAACACCTAGGGTCATAGTAATAGCTCCAACATATATGTCGAGGCAATAGAGTGCCTCAACGCACCGGTAGTGTGCTTAATCTGGCCCAAAGGGACGCAAAAACAGAGGGAAAGGATTTTGCAAATGCATCAGATTGTTTAGAAACCTGGGATGACTCGGACAACGTAACGGCTGTAAAAGCTCAAAAGATTTGAGACATCTTGCAAAAATGGTGGCATAACCATTCAGAATCACAATATCAAGGTTCCGAGACCAACTATGAACATACGGAAGTAGTAGGAACTGAACTGAGGCCTGGAACCAACAATCCTACGAGTCTACGGATTAGTAACACGTGATCCTGATAGAAAGATGAGGAGCCTAGTTCTTAATCCCTGTAGAAAAGAAGAGGCTGACTCAGATCAGAAGGCCATAAGGTATAAGGAGTAAAAGAGCCTTACGTTCCCTTCCACAATCAATTCCCTTATATAACTAAAGCATTTCTAGACTCAACTTCGACCAGTTTGGCTTCGTAAACCTACAGGCAGTCAGGCTCTGATACCAAAGCTGTCAGGACCCTGATTCCAAGTCACACTGATCTAGCCTGTAACACCTCATATCACTTTGCGGCCTCACGCACGGTACTCCCACGGGTGTCGCCTTACCATGGCCCGGGACCGTTTGCGCCTTTTGGCTCACGTATATGACAGTGTCGCTAGCATCCATATGACAGAGAACCCAGGCCGACATGGCTAGTCGTGAACCCAAAGCGGCACTAACATATGGGGACAGGCATACATGAATCAACATCGAACGTGTCGGTCAGCAGCGTGCGAATCCGGGCTGTAGCACTGGGCTAACAGGACTCCGGGAACCCGGGCTGTAGCAGGCTAGGCAGGACTCCGGATGTCACCGCGTGACATTTCCCCAAAGGGACAGACACAGGAACGATATGAAACACATGCCGGCCAGTCAAGTGTCCAGAGCAGTAGTGCTGGGCTAGCAGGACTCCGGTGAACCGGGCTGTAGCGGACTACTATGGCTCAAGGAGGCACTAGACTACGTTTCCCCATAAGAGAGGCTGCTAAGGATAGACAACTAGATTGTCGGATCCCACACATACCAAGCATTTCAATCATACACACAATATGCTCGATGTGTGCAAATACAACATGGCATCACAGCAAGACTCTACGACTCAGAGTATTTATTCATTAGGCTCCGAAGAGCCAGATATTACAAACATGGGTCTCATGACCCAACATTCAGAGCATACAAGTCAAAGCACATGCGGAAGCTTAACATGTCTGAGTACAGACATCTACAAATGAAAAAGGCTGAGAAGCCTGACTATTTACTAGATCCTGCCGAGGGCACAAGATCGTAGCTGAGGTATCAAGCTAAACGTCGAAGTCCACACGGAACTACTAGCGAGACTGACGTCTCTCTGCAAAACATAAAATAGGCAAACGTGAGTACAAATGTACCCAGCAAGACTTACATCAGAACTATCTACATATGCATCGGTATCAACAAAGGGGGTGGTGGAGTTTAACTGCAGCAAGCCAGCTTTGACTCGGTGGCTATCCTGAACTATGACTGCAAGTAACTCTTTTGAGGTGGCGCACACGAGTCCACATATTCACCATATCAATACACCACTATGGATCCGCTCCCGTCTCCCTACGAGAACGCCATCCATAGCACTCACGCTTATCTTGCGCATTTTAGAGTATCCACTTTCACTTGTCTATGAATCGTTATAGGCAACCCAGAAGTCCTTTACCGCGGACACGGCTATTCGAATAGATCATATTAACCCTGCAGGGGTGTACTTCGTCACACACGCTCTCGCCACTTACCACCATGTACACGTCGTGTACCTCGGCAACCTTCAAGCGGAAGCCTGGCGAGGGAGTCGGCCATGACCTGACTAACCACACAAGTCTCTAGTCCAGGTTTATCGCCTATTCGGGTTCCATCCGCAAGGAGATCCGGCCGGGGTGTCGCTCATGGCCCCAAACGATGTGTGCAGGGTTCCCGAGCCCACCATCCGGGTGCCACTCGGTACACCAGGCCACGTGTGCCTAGTCTGTCCCAAGCCCACCTGTACCGGGTGCCACTTGGTAGACTACTAACACTACCTACAACACCAGAAACTAGTTGCAACTCCTGGACAGAGATCGAGGCGGTTAATAAGCCGAGAGGGGTCGAGTTACCGGAACCCAATGTGTGGTAGTAACTGTTCATGGATCACAAACACAGAACTCAGTTCCTGAGGACGGTTTCAATGAGACAACCCACCATGTACTCCTACATGGCCTCTCACCGCTACCTTTGCCAAATCGTGTTCACACCCTTAGCTCTCACACAGTAGGACATGTTCACCACTTTCAATTCATCCCCGATGAATCAGACCTGACACAACTCTAACCAATAGCAGGCATGACAAACAAGCATGAATGAGTAGGCACATCAGGGCTCAGACAACTCCTACTCATGCTAGTGGGTTTCATCTATTTACTGTGGCAATGACAGGTCATGCAGAGGAAAGGGGTTCAACTACCGCAGCATGTAACAGTTGAAACGTTGTTGTCCTAATGCAGTAAAAGAGAGCAGGAGCGAGAGAGTGGGATTGCATCGGAATGAACAAGGGGGTTTTGCTTGCCTGACACTTCTGAAGATATTATGGTTCTTCATCGGTGTCATCGAACTCATCGTCGGAAACACGGCTATCGAGAGGGGACAATACCGGCAACAGAGAGGAAACACAATCAATGCAATGCAACAATATGATGCATGAATGTGACATGGAAATATGCTGTGATTTGAGCTAATGCAACTAGCGCCAAGTTAAATGGAGTTGGCTTGAATCAAAGATTCAAATTCAACTCCATATGTGATTTCTTAAATGCCATTTAATTGAATTGTCCTAAACAGTAGTCATAAGTTGTTCTAACATGCATGGAAATGGTACAGATGGATAGATTGGATTTTTCTGATCATTTTTCATATATAAATTATTCCATTTGGAGCTACGGTTGAATTTCTATGAATTTTAGAAGTTAGGGCATTTTCTGGAATTTCCTGGATTACTTTAAATCTAGAAAATCAATTATTGCATCAGCATTGCGTCTGGGTGACGTCAGCAGGGTCAACAGGCCGGTCCAGGTCAAACCTGACTAGTGGGGTCCACTGGTCAGTGAGACAGACACTAATCCCGCGTTGACTCCGGCTTTGACCCGCTGCGGGGCCCGCTGTCAGTGACTCTAGGGGGGTTAGTTAGCGCTAATGACGGTGCCATGTCACCAACCACCGGAGTTGGACGCCGGCGACCAAACCCCACAGCGGAGGATCGCCGGAGTTGCTCGGGACGGCGCTACAGGGGTCAGCTCGACGCGCTGGAGGCACCAGAGGGATGCTCATCCTCGCGCGCATCCAGGGGATCACGCGGGAGGCTGCGGGGTGGCCGGAGACGTTGGCCACGGCAACCATGGCGGTGGCCGGAGCTCGGCTAGATGCGGGCGCGGGGCTGCAGCTCGATTCCAAGCGAACGGAGAGCACAAGCAGAAGCTATGGGGCCCTATGTGACGCCCGGATAATCAAGCTACAGTAAAACTCTGCTAATGGTGCCACGTTACCTCCGGTTACTGTTGCTAATCTATCGTTAGATCAAAACCGGTCCAAAATTCAAAGTTCAAAATCAAGCAAACAATAAAAGTTTTCAAATATTAAAACTTAAATGTTCGGAGTGAACCAAATATTGCATAGATAATAATGGGGGAGAAACCACACTTTTATAAAATAACTGAATGCTTGAAAGTAAATAAATAATAGCTAAAACCAATAATTAAATTCCTTTTATAATATATAAAATGTTAAACTGATTTGTTTGGGTGCCCAAGTTATTGTGGCATTAGAATAAGTAGTAATACTATTTTAGGAACTAATTTTATAATTTATAAAACTAACATCAATAGTAACAAAAAGGAAAACAAAAAAATTAGAAAATAATAAAAAGTTTTTTAAAAAAGAGAAAGGCAGAAAAAAGGGGGAAGACCCCTGCCCCCTGGGCCTAGCCAGCCGAACCGGCCCAGCTAGCTCAGCCCAGTGGCCCACCCCCACCCGGTCGCTCGTCCTGTTCCTCAGGCACGTCGCTACAGGGGAGGAGCCCCGCCGGACCAGCTCGCTGGCGCCGGCGAGTGGATAAGAACCCCCGGCTCCCACTCTCCTTCCCCTGGAACCCTAGCCGCCCGATACCCCCCTCTCACCTCGTCCAGATCTGCCTCGCTCTCTTCCACTCTCCCTGCTCCTCCCAGCTCGCCGAACGCCCAAGCCGGAGCTCGCCAACGCGAACCACCGCCCCCCCGGCCGCCTCCAGCTGCACCGGCCTATCCAGGAGGAAGTGCGTGCCCCCCTACGTGGACTACGGTGCTAGATCGAAGACGGGAGGCCCCATCGACGACGCCTGCTTCATCTTCTTCCCTGTCCACCGTCGCACAACCTCGCCGTCGATTCACGAGCTACACAGCGCCCCAGACCTCGCCACCCCTCCTCTGCGACCACTGTGAGCTCGCACACCTCCCCTCTCTCCCCGTTTTCCCTGCGCGCCCCTAGCTTCGTTTCCCCGCCATTGCCGAACCTCGCCGCCACTGCGGTCATCGTCGCTGCTGCTGCCGTTCGTTTCAGGGCCGGGCAAGCACTCGGTCGTGCTCAGTGCATCGCCCCGATACCGCCCGTGCCGCCAGTCCATCGCATTAGCGCCCGTAGAGTCGATCCCGTGCTCGCCCAACTCCGGCTGCCGCCGCCCGTCGACGCCCCGCCCGATTCCGGCCGTCTCCGCTCCTGCCACTGCCCACATCTGACGCGGCGCGACGTGCGCGTCCCGTAGGGCCAAACCCCGGGCCAAATGGTCACTTGTAGCGCGATTCCGGCCAACTCCGGCGAGGGGCCGCCTTTGATTTGGTCGCCGGAGCCACTCCGGCGCCGGCCGCCGACGTGGCTGGCCTGGGGCCACCCCAAAGCCACTTCCAGTGGGCCCCGTGGGTCCCAGTTGACTGGGTTGACCCAGTCAACTGCTAACCAGGCAGCCCAGTGCCACTGACACGTGGGCCCCGCCGCCTATATTAATTAATTAAAATGTTTTAATAATTAAAACCTAATTAGTTACTAATCAGAGACTGACATGTGGGACCCAGTAACTATTTAACCTCAGATTAGTTTAATTTAAACTCTGTTAATTAGCACTGGCTGACATGTGGGTCCCACTGGACCCCCTGTCTGGTATGACTGGTCAGCCGACCTGTTGACCTGCTGACGTCAGCGTTACCTCATGCTGACGTCATAATTCATTTTTGCTAAATTCAAATAATTCTAGAAATTCAAATAATCTTTGAAAATTCATATCTTTTAAACCGTAACTCGGATGAAAATGTTTTCTACATGAAAGTTGCTCAGAACGACGAGACGAATCCGGATACACGGTCCGTTCGTCCACCCCACCTCCCTAACCTATCGAACTCGCAACTTTCCCCCTCCGGTCCGTCTGTCCGAAACGCGAAACATCGGGAATACCTTCCCGGATGCTCCCCCCCCTTCGCCGGTACCACCTACTGTCGCGTTAGGACACACCTCGCACTGCTCATTGTCATGTCACGCATCGTCATGTTTATATTGCATTGTATTTACTATTTCTTCCCCCTCTTCTCTCCGGTAGACTACGAGACCGACGCTGCTGCTACCCAGTTCGACTACGGAGTTGACGACCCCTCCTCCTTGCCAGAGCAACCAGGCAAGCCCCCCCCCTTGATCACCAGATATTGCCTATTCTTCTCTATACTACTTGCATTAGAGTAGTGTAGCGTGTTACTACGTTCGGTTAATCCTATTCTGATGCATAGCCTATCATTGTTGCTACAGTTGTTACCCTTACCTGCTATCCTACTGCTTAGTATAGGATGCTAGTTTTTCATCAGTGGCCCTACACTCTTGTCCGTCTGCCATGCTATACTACTGGGCCGTGATCACTTCGGGAGGTGATCACGGGTATATACTATATACATTATATACATGACACATGTGGTGACTAAAGTCGGGTCGGCTCGAGGAGTACCCGCAAGTGATTCTGATGAGGGGGCTGAAAGGACAGGTGGCTCCATCCCGGTAGAGGTGGGCCTGGGTTCCTGACGGCCCCCGACTGTTACTTTATGGCGAAGCGACAGGGCAGGTTGAGACCACCTAGGAGAGAGGTGGGCCTGGCCCTGGTCGGCGTTCGCGGTTACTTAAAACGCTTAACGAGATCTTGGTATTTGATCTGACTCTGGCCATTTGGTCTATACGCACTAACCATCTACGTGGGAGTAGTTATGGGTATCCCGACGTCGTGGTATCAGCCGAAGCTCTTTTGACGTCAGCAACTGAGTGGCGTGCGCCGCATTGGACCGTAAGCTCGCGCTTGTATTAAGGGGGCTAGGTCTGCTTCCGGCCGCGTACGCAACGTGCAGGTGTGCATAGGGCGATGGGCCCAGACCCCTGCGCGCATAGGTTTAGACCGGCATGCTGACCTCTCTGTTGAGCCTAGGTGGGGCTGCGACGTGTTGATCTTACGAGGTCGGGCATGACCCAGAAAAGTGTGTCCGGCCAAATGGGATCGAGCGTGTTGGGTTATGCGGTGCACCCCTGCAGGGAAGTTTATCTATTCGAATAGCCGTGTCCCTCGGTAAAAGGACGACCCGGAGTTGTACCTTGACCTTATGACAACTAGAACCGGATACTGAATAAAATACACCCTTCCAAGTGCCAGATACAACCCGGTGATCGCTCTCTAACAGGGCGACGAGGAGGGGATCGCCGGCTAGGATTATGCTATGCGATGCTACTTGGAGGACTTCAATCTACTCTCTTCTACCTGCTGCAAGATGGAGATGACCAGAAGCGTAGTCTTCGACAGGACTAGCTATCCCCCTTTTAATTCTGGCATTCTGCAGTTCAGTCCACTGATATGCCCCTTTACACATATACCCATGCATATGTAGTGTAGCTCCTTGCTTGCGAGTACTTTGGATGAGTACTCACGGTTGCTTCTCTCCCTCTTTTCCCCCTTTCCTTCCTATCTGGTTGTCGCAACCAGATGTTGGAGTCCTGGAGCCAGATGCCACCGTCGACGACGACACCTACGACACTGGAGGTGCCTACTACTACGTGCAGGCCGCTGACGACGACCAGGAGTAGTTAGGAGGATCCCAGGCAGGAGGCCTGCGCCTCGTTCGATCTGTATCCCAGTTTGTGCTAGCCTTCTTAAGGAAACTTGTTTAACTTATGTCTGTACTCAGATATTGTTGCTTCCGCTGACTCGTCTGTGATCGAGCTCTTGTATTCGAGCCCTCGAGGCCCCTGGCTTGTATTATGATGCTTGTATGACTTATTTATGTTGTAGAGTTGTGTTGTGATATCTTCCCGTGAGTCCCTGATCTTGATCGTACACATTTGCGTGCATGATTAATGTACGGTCAAATCGGGGGCGTCACACCCTAGGAGCTCGACCAGGTGCTCGGACGTGTCGTTGGCCCTCCGTAATGACGACGGCGACAAACGCGGCGGCGGCGAGCTTCGGCCGCGGTGGCCAGGGGGCTAGAGGAGGGATTCGACGGCGGGGAGAGAGGGGTCGGGAGCAGGAGCTCACAGGGAGGCGACGCAGTAGGTCAGTGGGCTCGGGGACGTCCTTGACGGCGCGAATCGACGACGAAGGGCTCGGGTGCCCGAGGTTGGTGAGGCCGTTGCAGGGCTGCCGGCGATGCGTGGCTCAGCGGAGAGGACGGGGACGTCACGGTGGAGCTTCTGGGCGCGTTGGTGAGGCGAGGGGAAGGCGGTCGCCGCGGTGGTGGCGATCGGCGGCGACGGGCTCGCTCGGGTGGCTGCGGCGCGAGCGCTGGGGGGGGAGGGAGGAACCAGAGGGGGAGATGCAGGGGGTGTCGTGGCGCTCTTGGCGCCCTCCAGCAGCAGCGGCGACAAGCAGGAGGTGGCCCCGTGCGTGCTGGCGTGCGGAGGCCACGCGCCCCTGCCTACTGGCGTGAGGTAGGGGATGACTGGCATCTCCAGTGGGCTGGGCTGCTACAGTAACGGGCCAAGGTAACTCTCTCTCTGCTTTCTGTTTCTGTTTTCTATTTATTTGATCTGTTTTGAATCAGTAGAAATACTAACTCATTTTGGAAACTCCTGAAAATAATTGAGGGCACTATTAGAATTATTTCCAACTGCCCCCAATTGCTTTCATAAGTATTGAAGCATTTAAAATATTTATAGGCATTAAATGCTTCAATTCAAATACAATATGATTTAACTAAAAATCCATAAATGGCCAAGAAATATGCTCATCATTTTTGGCACAGGTTTTCACCTTTATCAGAAATCATGAACATTTTCAAAGGCATTTTGGGTTCTTTGGAAAAGATTTTATTTGAACCTATTTGAGTTCTTTCTGGTGCTAGGGTTTGATCAATCCCCATTTCAGTTTTAAATAAAATTTAAACATGCTGCAACAGACATGTGCTAGCCTAGTGCAAGGTAAGGCTAGGGATGTGACACCCGGTGGTGCCGAAGTGCCGCCGAGGCAAGGATCGTGACGACGATCTACATCATCAATCTTGCTACCGTCGACACCAACTTTCTCCCCCTCTATGCGGCGGTGTAACACCCCTTCTCCCCGTTGTAATCTCTACTTAAACATGGTGCTCAACTCCATATATTATTTCCCTGTGATCTATGGTTGTCTTATGATGTTTGAGTAGATCCGTTTTTTCCTGTGGGTTAATCATGATCTTGGTTGGTATGACTGTATATTTTATTTATGGTGCTGTCCTACGGTGCCCTCCGTATCGTGCAAACGTGAGGGGCCCCCGCTGTAGGGTGTTGAAGTACGTTCATGATTCACTTATGGTGGGTTGCGAGAGTGACAGAAGCTTAAACCCGAGTAGGTGGGTCGTTGCGTATGGGAGTAAAGAGGACTTGATACTTAATGCTATGGTTGGGTTTCACGACCTTAATGATCTTTAGTAGTTGCGGATGCTTGCTAGAGTTCCAACCATAAGTGCATATGATCCAAGTAGAGAAAGTATGTTAGCTCATGCCTCTCCCTCATATAGAATTACAAGAATGATTACCGGTACTTGTAATCGATTGCATAGGGAAAAATGAATTTCTTGTTGACAAAAGCTACCCACTTCTATTACCTTGCAATTTATTCCTAATTTTATTCTCGCAAAGTACTCGTTGTTTTATTCTTTCCAAATAGCTTCATACTTGTTTTAGGTAAAGCAAACATTAAGTGTGCGTAGAGTTGTATCGGTGGTCAATAGAACTTGAGGGAATATTTGTTCTACCTTTAGCTCCTCGTTGGGTTCAACACTCTTATTTATCGAAGAAGGCTACAAACGACCCCCTATACTTGTGGGTTATCAAGACCTTTTTCTGGCGCCGTTGCTGGGGAGCAATAGCGTGGGGTGAATATTCTCATGTGTGCTTGTTTGCTTTATCACTAAGTAGTTTTTATTTTCTGTTCTGAGTTGTTCTCTATCTTTAGTTATGGATATGGGACACGAAACACCAAAAAAATTAGTTGTACATGCTACTCATGGAGATGGGGGACCTCCTAAAACCCTCGATGCTCATTATGTGAAAGATATTATGCACTACTTTGATAATCGTGAGAAACCCCATTCAACTATATAATGGGAGTAACATTGGATCAACGTGAATACTTTAGGGATTATCGCTTGACTCATAAACGGAAATTTTTATCGGATCAAATTCATATGTTGCATTGGTATGCTCGGGAGCTATGCTTGATATATGATTATACTTGTTGCTCTAGGATGAATGCTCCACATCTTCCCTTTTCATGCAAATTTAATGATAATGAAATCTTAGCTTCCTATGCTAATGGTATATATGATTACTATGATGTGGAACGAATAGAAGAATTTTTTGCTTTTAAGGGTGATTATGAAATTGAATCTTTGTTTGAAAAGTTTGACGATTGTGATGATTCAGTTTATAGACCTAATTTTTTTGCTATCCTTAAATATTGTTATGATAATTACAAATACAATTACGATAATGATGCGTTTATTGAGAAAGTCTCCGTTGTCCAAGAAGAGACTAATATTTTGCAGGAGTCTATGGAAAGAGAAATTGATGAAACTGTGAGCTCATTGGATGAAAAAGAGGACGAGGAGAGCGAAGAACAAAAGGAGGAAGAGCGGATTAGCTACCCGTGCCCACTTTCTAATTAGAGTAACCCTCCAACTCATACATTGTTTAATGACCCTTCGTTCTTACCGAAGGATGAATGCTATGATAATTGCTATGATCCCGTTGATTCTTTTGAAATATCCCTTTTTGATGAACTTGATGCTTGCTATGCTTGCAGCCATGATGCCAATATGAATTATTCTTATGGAGATGAACTTGCTATAGTTCCTTATGTTAAGAATAAAATTGTTTCCATTTCACCCACACATGATAGTCCTATTATCTTTTTGAATTCTCCAAAGTACACTATATTGGAGAAGTTTGTACTTATTAAGGATTACATTGATGGGTTGCGTTCTACCACTACACATGATAATTTTGATGAGTATAATATGCATGTGCTTTCTGCTCGTACTTGCAATTATTTTGAGAGAGGAACTATATCTCCGCCTCTTTATGTTTCCAACACGATAAAATTGCAAGAAACTTCTTATGCTATGTATTGTCTTTTACTTGATGTGCATGAATTGTTCTTGCATGACATGCCGATGCATAGGAAGAGAGTTAGACTTCGTCATTGCATGATACATGTTGCTTTGTGCTCACTACTAAATGCCAAATCATTGTTAATTGAAATTGGCTTTGATATACCTCAGGATCTGGGTGGATCCATTACTTGAGCACTTTATGCCTAGCTTAATGGCTTTGAAGAAAGCGCTGCCAGGGAGACAACCCGGTAGTTCTAGAGAGTCATTTATTTCTGTTGAGTGCCTTTATAAAGTTTAAAAACAAAAAATATATAGAGGGGAACTTAAAACTTCACAAAAACAAAAGTGAAAGTGAGATAGACGAGCACCATGGAAGCGGGAGCATGCCTTGAACTTTGTTCATGCCCATGCAAACTTTGTGAATCTTGAATTGCAGAAACTTTTCAACAAAAATAATTATCCCCTTATATAAATCCATTGTATTATAAAAATAATGTGCCAAGATTTGCCTTTAGGATGAGTAGATTGCTTGTTGGTATGTGCGGTGCAAAAACAGAAACTTTGAATGTAGCGCGCGATTTTACATTTTTTACTGGAACGTCGAAAGCTTCTGAAACTTTTTGCAAAGTCTTGATATACAAATTTTTTTTTGGTATTTTTTTCAGAATTGTTGGAGTACCAGAAGTATGGTGAATGTTCAGATTACTACAGACTATCCTGTTTAAGACATATTCTATTTTTGATGCATTGTTTGCTTGTTTTGATGAAACTATCGATTTTTATCGGTGGTATAAGCCATGGAAAAGTTATATTACAATAGCTACAATGCAAAAGCAAAATATGAATTGGTTTGCAAATAGTACTTAGAGTAGCGATTTGCTTTATTATACTAACGGATCTTACTGAGCTTTCTTTTGAGTTTTGTGTGGATGAAGTGATCAAAGATCGAGGAGGTCTCGATATGAGGAGAAGGAGGAGAGGCAAGAGATCAAGCTTGGGGATGCCCAAGGCACCCCAAGTAAACATTCAAGGAGACTCAAACGTCTAAGCTTGGGGATGCCTCAGAAGGCATCCCATCTTTCTTCAACAAGTATCAGTATGTTTTCGTCTTTGTTTCGTTCATGTGATATGTGTGAATCTTGGAGCGTCTTTTGTGTTTACTTTTTATTTTTCTTTTATGCACCGTGATGGTATGAGATAGTCCATGGTTGATTTATAGAATGCTCATTACACTTCACTTATATCTTTTGAGTATGGCTTTATAGAATGCTTCATGTGCTTCACTTATATCATTTGAAGTTTGGATTGCCTGTTTCTCTTCACATAGAAAACCGTTATTTGTAGAATGCTCTTTTGCTTCACTTATATTTATTAGAGCATGGTATTTTGTAGAAAGAATTAAACTCTCATGCTTCACTTAGATCTATTTAGAGAGTCAACAGGAATTGGTCAATTGCATGGTTAGTCATAAAATCCTACATAAAACTTATGTATCGCTGAATATGATATGTTTGATTCCTTGCAATAGTTTTGCGATATAGAGATGATAATATGTGGGAGGTACTAGTAAACGGTTGTGGGTAGTAAGAATATTGGTGTTAAGGTTTGTGATTCCCGAAGCATGCACGTATAGTCTCTCGTTATGCTATGAAGTTGGAGCATGATTTATTATTGATTGTCTTCCTTGTGAGTGGCGGTCGGGGACGAGCGATGGTCTTTTCCTACCAATCTATCCCCCTAGGGGCATGCATAGTAGTACTTTCCTTCGAGGGCTAATAAACTTTTGCAATAAGTATATGTGTTCTTTATGACTAATGTGAGTCCATGGATTATACGCGCTCTTACCTTTCCGCAATTTGCTAGCCTCTACGGTACCGTGCATTGCCCTTTCTCACCTCGAGACGTGGTGCAATCTTCGCAGGTGCATCCAAACCCCATGATATGATACGCTCTATAACACATAAGCCTTATTATATCTTCCTCAAAACAGCCACCATACCTACCTATTATGGCTTTTCCATGGCCATTCCGAGATATATTGCCATGCAACTTCCACCGCTTCCGTTTGATGACTTGAGCATTTATTGTCATATTTATTTGCATGATCATATAGCTGACATAGTAGTTGTGGCTCAGCCACCGTTCATCATTTTTTATACATGTTACGCTAGATCATTGCACATCCTGGTACATGCCAGAGGCATTCGTATAGAGTCATACTTTGTCCTAGGTATCAAGTTGTAAATTTAATTTCTTTTAAGTTATAAGTAAATAGAAGTGTGATGATCATCATTATTCATTTTTAAAGCAGTGCCCCAGTTAGGAAAGGATGATGGAGACTATGATTCCCCCACAAGTCGGGATGAGACTCCGGACAATGAGAGAAAAAAAGAAAAAGAAAAAAGAAAAAAAGAAAAGAAAGAAAAAAGAAACAAAGAGAGAAGGGGCATTGTTAGTATCCTTTACCGCATTGTGCTTCCAAGTAGCATCATGTTTTTCATATGGAGAGTCTCCTATGTTGTCACTTTCATATACTAGTGGAAAATTTTCATTATAGGATTAGATGCACACCCACTTAGTTTTCATATTGAGCTTTCATACACTTATAGCTCTTAGTGCATTCATTGCATGGCAATCCTTACTCCTCGCATTGATATCAATTGATGGGCATCTCCATAGCCCATTGGTTAGCCGCGTCGATGTGAGACTTTCTTACTTTTTGTCTTCTTTATATTTACCCCTATCATCATACCCTATTCCACCGACAGTGCTATATCCATGGCTTGCGCTCATGTATTGCATGAGGGTTGAAAAAGATGAAGCGCGTTAAAAAGTATGAACCAATTGCTCGGCTTGTCATCGGGGTTGTGCATGATAAATACTTTGTGTTAAGAAGACAGAGCATGACAAGACTATATGATTTTGTAGGGATAGCTTTCTTTAGCGTTGATATTTTGAAAGACATGATTGTTTGTTGGGATGCCTAAGTATTAATGTCTTTATATCAAATTATAGACTATTGCTTTGAATCACTTATGTCTTAATATTCTTGCCATGACTAGATATATGATCAAGTTTATGCTAGGTAGCATTCCACATCAAAAATTAACTTTTTTATCATTTACCTACTCGAGGACGAGCAGGAATTAAGCTAGGGGATGCTGATACGTCTCCGTCGTATCTATAATTTTTGATTGTTTCATGCCAATATTATTCAACTTTCACATACTTTTGGCAACATTTTATATGATTTATTGGACTAACCTATTGATCCAGTGCCGAGTGCCAGTTCCTGTTTTTTGCATGTTTTTTGTATCGCAGAAAATCCATATCAAACGAAGTCCAAATGCAATAAAATTTTACGGAGAATTATTTTGGAATCAATGTGATTTTGGGGAGTTGGAATCACCGCAAACGGAGGCACACACAGCCCACAAGAAACCAGGGCGCGACCCCGGAGCCAGGCGCGTGGTGGTGGGTTGTGCTCACCTCGTACGTCGGTTGGAGCTCTACTTTGGGCGCAAGGAAGCTTATATCCGGAAAAAAAAAGCATGTTAAAATCTCAGCGGAATCGGAGTTACGAATCTCCCGGAACATAAGAAACGGTTTTCAGCTAGATCTGGGAACGCGAAATAGAAGAGAACAGAGAGGGAGATCGAATCTCGGAGGGGCTCCTGCCCCTCCGCCGCCATGGAGGCCACGGACCAGAGGGGGAACTATGCTCCCATCTAGGGGGGATACCAAGGAATAAGAAGAAGAAGAAGGAGGGGGGCTCTCTCCCCGTGTCTCCCGGTGGCGCCGGAGTGCTGCCGGGGCAAGGATCGTGACGGGGATCTACATCAACAATTTTGCTACCGTTAACACCAACTTTATCCCCCTCTATGCAGCGGTGTAACACCCCTTCTCCCCACTGTAATCTCTACTTAAACATGGTGCTCAACTTCATATATTATTTCCCAATGATTTATGGTTATCCTATGATGTTTGAGTAGATCCGTTTTGTCCTGTGGGTTAATCGTGATCTTGGTTGTTATGATTGTATATTTTATTTATGGTGCTGTCCTACGGTGCCCTCTGTCTCGCGCAAACGTGAGGGCCCCCCGCTGTAGGGTGTTGCAATACGTTCATGATTCGCTTAATGTGGGTTGCGAGAGTGAAAGAAGCTTAAACCCGAGTAGGTGGGTTGTTGCGTATGGGAGTAAAGAGGACTTGATACTTAATGCTATGGTTGGGTTTCATGACCTTAATGATCTTTAGTAGTTGTGGATGCTTGCTAGAGTTCCAATCATAAGTGCATATGATCCAAGTAGAGAAAGTATGTTAGCTCATGCCTCTCCCTCATATAGAAATACAAGAATGATTACCAGTACTTGTTATCGATTGCCTAGGGAAAAATGACTTTCTTGTTGACAAAAGCTATCCACTTCTATTACCTTGCAATTTATTCGTAGTTTTATTCTCGCAAAGTACTCGTAGTTTTATTCTTGCCAAATAGCTTCATACTTGTTTTAGGTAAAGCAAACGTCAAGTGTGCATGGAGTTGTATCGGTGGTCGATAGAACTTGAGGGAATATTTGTTCCGCCTTTAGCTCCTCGTTGGGTTTGACACTCTTATTTACCGAAGAAGGCTACAAACGATCCCCTATACTTGTGGGTTATCAGAGACTATATGTGCATGCTTCGAGAATCACAAACCTTAACACCAATATTCATGCTAAACCACAATTAGTCAGTAGCACAACCCACATATTACCATCTCTATATCTCAAAACTAATTCAAGGAATCAAACTTATCATATTCAATGATCTACATGAAAGTTTTTATTATATCCCTCTTGAATACCTATCATATCAGGACCAATTTCATAACTCATGCATATTGCCATTACTTTTTATTAAACTCTTAAAATGATATAAGTGAAGCATGAGAGTGCAAATATAACCACCATCATGCTCTAAAAGAAATAAGTGAAGCACTAGAGCAACTGCCTAGCTCAAAAGATATAAGTGAAGCACATATAGTATTCTAACAAATCACGCATAAATGTGTGTACCTCTCAAAAGGTGTGTGATGTCTACTACGTAACTTTATTCTTGTAGACTCGTGTTGGGCCTCGAAGCGCAGAGTTTTGTAGGACAATAGAAATTTTCCCTCAAGTGGATGACCTAAGGTTTATCAATCCGTGGGAGGCGTAGGATGAAGATGGTCTCTGTCAAACAACCCTACAATCAAATATTAGAAATCTCTTGTGTCCCCAACACACCAAATACAATGGTAAATTGTATAGGTGCACTAGTTCGACGAACATATGGTGATACAAGTGTAGTAATGATTGTATATATTGATTTTTGTAATAGGAACAACAAAAAAATAGCAAGGTAGCAAGTAACAAAAGTGAGCACAAATTGTATTGCAATGCTTGAAAATAAGGCCTAGGGTTCATACTTACACTAGTGCAATCTCTCAACAGTGCTAACATAATTAGATCATATGGCAATCCCTCAACATGTGATAAAGAATCATTCCAAAGTTCTTATCTAGCGGAGAACATAAGACAAAATTGTTTGTATGGTACCAAACCACCTCAAAGTTATCCTTTCTGTCAGGGATATACCCCGCGGTATGACTATATTATGTTTGGGTTGTTACCCGCCCTGGCTTTCGACTTTAAGTCACCAGTATGTTTAGGTTTGAATGGCCTTAATTCTAGTCTTTTCCATAATTGCATAAGACTATATTATGTTTAGGTTGTTACCCGCCTTGGTTTTTGACGTTAAGTCACCAGGGCATATGTTGTTTAAACTTTGTGTAAGACATGCAAAGTTTTTAAACATAAAGATACTACTATTGCTCATATGAAAAATTGCGTTTAAGCCCATCATCTGGCCATCTGAAAATATTGCCGGGTTATTCTGCTCTGGGTTATATTGCTACACATTGAGTTTATTGAGGCTACAAGACGCCAAAGTGATCTTTTCAAAAACTGGACATGACTATGAGCCGCCATGGATGGGTTATCAGTTATTGAAAGGCTATAAGCCGCCGGGTTACAAAAATCCCGGATTACAATGGATGCGTATTAAGTCGCCATCGGCCAAGAGCCGCCGGGTATTTAAACTCCAGATTTATTTGACAACACATAAGGTATTCAAATCTTTAATAGCCAAAACTTGGCTGGATTTTTATTATAATATTCAATGATTGAGGTTTTTATACCGGATTATATTATTCAAATCTTGAATAGCCAACATGGCTAGATTTTTATTATGGTTATCAATAACCAGTATTATGATTAAGGATTTCAAAGTCGCTTCAACGCAATGGTTATTATTTCTTTATCAATAGATATGATTTATTCCACAATGGAAGGAATAGTCCTGAGTCGCTGCAGGCACACGACCCGGCACTTGGGGGCTACAGTATTCAAATCATGATTACATCGAGTATGCAAGTCCCATGTCGCTGCAAGCATGCACCATGACACTTGGGGGCTAATGCAAGGTCATTTCCAGCTTGCCTTATTGAAGACCTGACTCGTCACATTATGATGAGCCGGCCCTTGGGGGCTACTAATTGCTCCTGTCAAAGGTAACCCGAAACTTAGAAGCTACATCATTTGGTGTTATTAATTACTGCTTAAATCTACATGATCATATCTACAAAGTCCCTGCTCATTATTGCATAATGACCCGGCTCCTGGGAGCTACACTGGTTGAAGTTTTTATGAGCATAAGGCAACTACAAGTCCCAGGTTGCTGCAAGCATGACAACCCGACACTTGGGGGCTACATATGTGGAATATTCAGTTTGACTAGTGACTGAGATGAACAACCCGGATTTCTTCAAGGTTGCGACATTTACATGGAAGCAAGTCTTAAGCTGTTACTACGCTCCCTTCTTAAGACTTGGGGGCTACAAGTGATATGCATATAAGGGAGGTACATTTTCAAGCTTGATGTTAGCAACAATTATGACCCGGTGCCATCAATATTTACAACCGACAATTTTGGCAATGATAAACCGGCAAGTTCTACATCTTCAAGCTGGCTGAAAATCAAATGAGTATTTCAAGAACAATAATTTGTTAAGCATTGAGGAGCTGAATCAAATGAATTATTCTTCACAATATTTTTCTGTGAGAAACCAATGTCAGCAAATTGATTATAAGGCTGGCCTATTGACCCGGACTTTCCAGAAGAAGGAAATGACAAGGACTTAAGGATGATCACGTGCCAGCTTACAAGAATTTTTAACCCGGAGCACAACCTGTCAAATTTGTTCTTGTGTTTATTTTGCAGGATCAGTTTAAAATGTATAAATCCAACTTAAACTGGGGGCTAATGTCGGGGATATACCCCGCGGTATGACCCGGCCGAAAATATGACCCGGCCGGACTTGGCGACTCACCAGAGACCCGACTGATACTTGGCGACTCACCAGAGACCCGACTGATACTTGGCAACTCACTGGAGACCCGCCCGAACCTCGGCGACTCATTAGTAACCCGGCAGGCGGGTCAGACGATCGACAAGACCGAATGGCCCAGAAGGCAGCTCGTGGGAAGGTCGATTCATGTTATGGTGGGCCGGCTTAAGAGGAAAGCATAAGGAATATTCCCTTACAAAGGAAGCAAGACTAGGACTCCACTTGTAATAGAGTAATTCTAATCCTACTAGGACTAGTCATGTAACCCGCCCCTTCAACTTATATAAGGAGGGGCAGGGCACCCCAAGAGGGACAAGTTTTCACGAGTTGGACAAGTTAGGGTTAGACATACATGTCTATAGCTCTCGAGATAGAGCACCCTTGTAATCGTGGTCATCATCATCAATATCAATGAAGCAGGATGTAGGCTTCTACCTCCACCGTGAGGGGCCGAACCTGGGTAAAAAAACCTCGCGTCTCTCGCCCCACTCAACCCCTCTCAAGCTACCACATAGATGCGTTGGCCTCACGACTAAGTCCTCACACTAGGACATCTGCCGTGACAAATCCACGACACTTTCTGATCGATCTATCGAGCTATTCCTATAAGTGTCACAGACAGCCCAAGAGTTCGTACTAAAATAACATCATATGATACACATCAACCAACTCTAATGTCACCTAGATACTCCAATGCCACCACAAGTATCTGTGAGTTGATTATACGATATGCACCAAACAACTTCAGATTCATAATATTCAATCCAACACAAAGAATTTCAAAGAGTGCCCCAAGATTTCTACGGGAGAAAGTAGGACGAAAACGTGCATCAACCCCTATGCATAGATTACCCCAATGTCACCATGGGAATTCACGAGTTGAGTGCCAAAACATACATCAAGTGAATCAATATAATACCCCATTGTCACCAGGGTATTCATATGCAAGACATACATCAAGTGTTCTCAAATCCAACAAAGTATTCAATCCGGTAAAAGTGAAACCTCAAAGGTAAAAACTCAATTCATCACAACAAGATAGAGAGGGGAAAAACACCATATGATCCAACTATATTAACAAAGCTCGCGAAACATCAAGATCGTGCCAAATCAAGAACACAGGAGAGAGAGAGAGAGAGCGATCAAACACATAGCTACTAGTACAAATCCTCAGCCTCGAGGGTGGACTACTCCCTCCTCATCATGGAGACCGCCAGGATGATGAAGATGGCCTCCGGTGATGATTTCCCCCTCGGACAGAGAGCCGGAAAAGGGCTCTAGATTGGACCGTGGAGGTACAAAGGCTTGCGGCGGCGGAGTTGAAGTTCTAGGGTTATTTCTGGGGGTTTCTGTATTTATAATAATTTTTGGTGTTGGAATCACGCGAAGATGGGTCACGAGGTGCCCACTACCCACCAGTCCACCACTTTGGTCCCTGGCGTGCCCTGATGGGTAGTGGCCACCTCATGGCTCTTCTGGCCCTCCCACAAAGCTTTGAGGGTCTCTTTTGTTCCAAAAAAACCGTCAAAAAGTTTCACTGCATTTGGACTTCATTTGATATGGATTTTCTGGAAAACCAAAAACAAGCAGAAAACAACAACTGACATTGGGCACTAGGTCAATATGTTAGTCCATAAAAATCATATAAAAGCCATATAAAAGTGCAACAAAATCATACAAAACTATAATAAACATGCCAGGAATACTTCATAAATTATAGATACGTTGGAGACGTATCAATGTGTTCAGCAAAGATGATTGTGGCAAACTAAAAAGCAAACAAAGAAAAGACGCATATAATACACAACGCTCCAAGCAAAACTCATACCATGTGATGAATACAAATATAGCTCCAAGTAATATACCGATCGTTGGTAGAAGAAAGAGGGGATGCCTTCCGGGGCATCCCCAATCTTAGAGTCTTGTGTATCCTTGAATATTACCTTGGGGTGCCTTGGGCATCCCCAATCTTAGGGTCTTGTGTATCCTTGAATATTACCTTGGGGTGCTGTAACGCCCACGATGCGGCTATATCTCCCACGTGTCGAGGCACGTCTTAGAGGCATAACCGCATTGTGGTTTTGTCGCAAGAAGGGTCATCTTCACACAATCCCATGTAAGGAAGAAGAATGGGATAACGAGAGTTGGCTTACAATCGCCACTTCACACAATACATAAATTAATTCATACATCATCCAAAATCCACACATAGACCGTCTACGGTCAAATCCAAATGAAAATAAGATAACCCCAAATGCTAGATCCCCGACCGTCCCAACTGGGCTCCACTACTGATCATCAGGAAAAGAAACATAGTAACGAGCACGTTCCTCGTCGAACTCCCACTTGAGCTCGGTTGCGTCATCTGCACTGGTATCGTCGGCACCTGCAACTGTTTTGGTAGAATCTGTGAGTCACGAGGACTCAACAATCTCACACCCACGAGGTCAAGACTATTTAAGCTTATAGGAAAGGATGGTGTAATGAGGTGGAGCTGCAGCAAGCACTAAGCATATATGGTGGCTAACATACGCATATGAGAGCGGGAAGAGAAGCAACGCAACGGTCGCGAAGCTAGAAATGATCAAGAAGTGATCCTGAAACTACTTACGTTCAAGCATAACTCAAACCGTGTTCACTTCCCGGACTCCGCCGAGAAGAGACCATCACGGCTACACACACGGTTGATGTATTTTAATTTAAGTCAAGTGTCAAGTTCTCTACAACCGGACATTAACAAATTCCCATCTGCCTCATAACCGCGGGCACGGCTTTCGAAAGATAATACCCCTGCAGGGGTGTCCCAACTTAGCCCATTATAAGCTCTCACGGTCAACGAAGGATAAACCTTCTCCCGGGAAGACCCGATCAGTCTCGGAATCCCGGTTTACAAGACATTTCGACATGGTAAAACAAGACCAGCAAAGCCGCCCGAATGTGCCGACAAATCCTGATAGGATCTGCACATATCTCGTTCTCAGGGCACACCGGATAAGCGAAGCGTACAGGTACCAACGTAACCCAAGTTGCCAAGGGACGGTCCCGCACGGTGCTCTAGTTTGGACCAACACTCAGAGGAGCACTGGCCCGGGGGTTAAAATAAAGATGAACCTCGGGCTCGCGAAAACCCAAGGGAAAAAGGCTTAGGTAGGCAAATGTAAAACCAAGGTTGGGCCTTGCTGGAGGAGTTTTATTCAAGGCGAACTGTCAAGGGGGTCCCATAAATCACCCAACCGCGTAAGGAACGCAAACTTAAGGAACATAATACCGGTATGACGGAAACTAGGGCGGCAAGAGTGGAACAAAATACCAGGCATAAGGCCGAGCCTTCCACCTTTTACCAAATATATAGATTCATTAATTAAATAAGAGATATTGTGATATTCCAAAAATATCCATGTTCCAACATGGAACCAACTTCAACTTCACCTGCAACTAGCAACGCTATAAGAAGGGCTGAGCAAAAGCGGTAACTTAGCCAAACAACGGTTTGCTAGGAAAGGATGGTTAGAGGCTTGACATGGCAATATGGGAGGCATGATATAGCAAGTGGTAGGTAGCGCAGCATAGCAATAGAACGAACAACTAGCAAAGCAAAGATAGAAGTGATTTCGAGGGTATGGTCATCTTGCCTGCAAGGTTCTCAGAGTTGTCGAAAGCTTGATCCTCGTAAGCGTACTCAATAGGTTCCTCGTTCACGAACTTCTCTCCCGGTTCTACCCACAGCAAGAACACAAGCAATGGAACCACAATCAATCACGGGAAATGCACTAGCAACATGATGCAATACATGCATGATATGCGAGATGTGATATGCGATGCATATGCGTGCTCCAGAAGAAAAAGGATGAACAAGGCAGTAACTTCGCAAACCAAGTATGCCACTGGAAAGATGAGATGATTTCGGTCGAAATCAATATAAAGATCACCGGAAACGGATGCACGGTTTGCAAATGGCAAGCAAAACAAGAATGACACGATTCTGCGATTAACAGCATGATAGCACTTAGAATACATCAAGTAACTATGCTACAGCACCCCAACATAGCAACAAAGCATATGGCAGTAATCTACAGGAGATGCTTGACAAAAGATGAACACTGAGCTACGGCTAGATCACACCATAACAGGTTCAAACAAGCATGGCAAAAATGCAAAAGATATCAGCTTCACAGACTTAGTGAAATTACTGGACATGGCTGAAACAGCATCAGGTAGCAATGTTCAGAAAAAGCAATCAACATGCTACAGGAACTTAACATAGCAAAACAAGGCATGGCATGAATCTACTAAATGCATAGAACAAAAGTCCCTTACTGACTATGAGCCAAAAAGGACCAGAAGATATGATGGCACCCATGTAAACATAGCAAGTTTCGTTAACAGGTTTCAGACAACAAAAAACGGAACATGGCATTAACAGCATTATGAAGGCATCTTGGTGAGCTTGATTCACTCATCACAAAGCAATGCATGACAAAACAAACATACCTACAGCAAGATGACAAAACAAACATACCTACAGCATTTGAAGCTAACCATGGCAAGAGCAAGTTCATAGCATTTATGGATCAACTACAACAACCTTGGCAAGATTGAATATCATGTTAACATTCTGCCAGGAATGTTTTATAGCAAAAATAGAGCAAGATTAAGACATGCTAGGGCACTCCATAATTGCAAACAGGGGCATGGATGGATAGAGCTCAACTATATCTACAAAACATCCTTACTGATCATGCTCAAAAGAAGCATGGATCTCACTGTAGATACATGGATACATGGCAACAAAATAACAGCAGTAACAGACTTAGCAAAATTCTAAGTCCCTGGAAACAGAAATATCACGAAGCCTACTTTGCATGCTTGTGCTAGTCACCACATAGATCACAAAAATACATGGCATACACCTCTGTAAAGATGGCATGGTATAGATCAAAATACCTGTAGAGCTCATGCCCATAAGATGCACACATCAAATGCAACAAAAATAACAAAACACCAAGCTCTGATAAGTAACAATAGTAAACATCATATAGCACTCTTGCACCAGAGATTTGGGCATCAAGATGGACTCAAACGAGCATGGAACAATGGAACAAAATGAAGAGCATCTCGTGATGAACATTTCGATATATCATGCACGCAAAACAGAGCAGTATGCGATGAGATATGATGCGATGAAGCCGAGGTGCGGCGCGACTCGCCGGAGTTCGGCCGGAGAGGGAGGAGGGACGGGGCCGGCTCTCAGCGGTCGGGGACGGCGGGCGCGGCGTGGGGGCGCGGTGAGGGAGAGGAGGCGGCGGCGGACGGCGCGACGGCGGCGGGGTCGGCGACGGCGGGCTCGGGGGCGAGGCACCGGCGGAGTGGAGGAGGCGGCGAGGGCGACCGCGGGGCGGAGCGGGAACGGGGGCGGCGGCGGGGAGCCGCGCGGGCGGAGGTGGAGGCACGCGCGGGAGCGCGGGCTCTGGGCCGGGAGGGCCTCCCGCGGGCCCTGCGGGCTGCGGCGGCGGGCGGCGAAGTGGGCGCGGGCACGGGTGACGTGGCGCCCTCCGGTTGGCTACAGGCGGCGGCGCGGGTTCGTCCGGCGCGGGACGGACGCGTCCGGCGGCGGAGAGGGGAAGGGGTAGGGATTGATCTGCGCGAAAAAATCCGGGGGCTCACTTATTTATAGCTAGAGGGAGCTAGGAGACTCCAAATGGAGTGCGGTTTTCGCCCACACGATCGTGATCGAACGACCGAGATCATGGAGGGGACTTAGATGGGTTATAGGGCTGTTTGAAGGGGGTTTGCTGCAACACACAAAAGGACTTTGCGGTTACCCGGTTAACCGTTGGAGCATCAAACGACCTTCAAATGGAACGAAACTTGACAGGTGGTCTACCGGTGGTATACCAAGGCCACTTGGCAAACCTCAGTCCATTCCGAGAACGTTTAACACCCGCTCACGAAAAGAGACAAGAGGGGGTGCGCCGGTGCATGTGGGAGTGCCGGATTGCAAAACGGACAATGGGGAAAATGCTCGGATGCATGAGACGAACACGTATGCAAATGAGATGCACATGATGACATGATATGAGATGCATGACATGAACAAAATGCAAAACGAAAGACAAAACCCAACCATGGAGGCGATATCATAACACATAGCCGAAAATGGCAAGAGTTGGAGTTACAAATATGGAAAGTTACATCCGGGGTGTTACAGGTGCCTTGGGCGTCCCCAATCTTAGGATCTTTCCACTCCTTATTTATCCATCGCGACCTCACTCAAAACTTGGAAACTTCAGCACGCAAAACTCAATAGAAAACTCGTGAGATCCGTTAGTATAACAAGCAAATCATAAACTTTATGTACTGTTGTCAACCTATTTATATTTTATTATTGCATAATACCTACTATATTCTAACTTCTCCATGATTACGCCCCGATACAATTCATAAATTCATTTAAACAAGCAAATTATGTAACGAAAACAGAATCTATCAAAAACAGAACAGTCTGTGGTGATCTGGAGGAAATCAATACTTTTTTAGCTCCAAAAATTCCGAACAATTAGGAGGACATGGGCAATTTGTATATCGATCATGTGTAAAAAATTCAGAATTTTATCACGTTCAAGTGAATTCAAACAATTCTGCTACTGGACGCAAAAGTTTCTATTTTTCACAGAAACAAATCAACTATCAACCAAATCATTGCAAAGGCTTTACTTGGCACATACACTAATTGAAACACAAAACACAACCATAATAGTAGCATAATTGTGTGCACACTCAAAAAACAAAAAACAAAAAGGAAAAGTAAAGATAACTATTGGGTTTCCTCCCAACAAGCGCTATTGTTTTACGCCCCTAGCTAGACGTAAGGCATAGTTTCAAGTGTTGTCATCCTTAGTTTTAAGAGACCTAGCAATCTCTATTTCACTCTCTTTGCCATTATCAATAATATGTACTAAATGATCAAGCTTGGTGCTAAGAGTTTTTATTTCTTTCAAAACACAAAGAGCATCAACCCTTTGTTCCAAAGTATCAAATCTCCTATTTTGTGACATCACATTGCCATTTATTTTAGAAGCAAGATTAAATATCTCTCCAAAGTTGGATTCCATACTAGTTTTAGTTTCTTTTATTACCTGAGTTTGACGATAGCTTACTAGAATGGTAGGCTCAATAGTTTCTACTTTTGGTAGTCCAAATATGCTTTTCATCTTTTCATAGGTGTCAAAGGCATTATTCCCAAGGAAATCATTTTCAAACATAGAATCCTTGTGTTCCTTGGAATCTTCCTCTCAGCTCTCATACCTGTCCTCTGAGTCTTCTTCCAAGTCTTCCGTTAAAGTACCCTATTTTTCCTTTGCGCTTTCCCGGGGGCTGTCATATTCGTCGTTTGAGCTCAATTGTGAATGGCCCAAACAAAATATAGTCGTGCAACAAAATACTCCCTCCGTTCCTAATATTTGTCTTTCTAGAGATTTCAACAAGTGACTACATACGGAGCAAATGAGTGAATCTATACTCTAAAATATGTTTATATACATCCGTATGTGGTAGTCCATTTAAAATATTTAAAAAGTCAAATATTTAGGAACATAGGGAGTAACATACAACTCAACTTCTTCAGTTGTTATTACGTCCAAATTAGTTGGACACGAGAGACCATCCACCTTTAAAACAAGAATGATTGCAGCTACAGGGCATAAGAAACAGGGACCAGCAGACAGCTATCTATCTGGCCAAATCATAGTCGAGACGCATTGAGCCTTTTCACTGGAATCTGGCCAGGGAACCCGACGGCTACAGCTGGTGGTGGAAGATAACCACGCATGATCCGTTCAACACGAGTGATCACAGGAATACTTCAACAGCTCACACAAAACCTAACCTAATAAAAAGGCAATGGCTGCCAGCCATGCGCTGAATTTGTTTTGTACGTACGACATGGTAGACGGCAGCGCAAAAAAAACGGAGATCCGATGCTCTGCACATCAGGACGGCCGTCTCTTCGTCCTTGCCTCCTTGGACAACATGAACAAAGAACAAGTCACTAATAATGGACCCAACCATTCATGGACAAATTCTCCTTATCCTTAGTAATGTCGAACACAATGTGAGCATCAGATGGCCATCGAGCGAGATTTGGGACGATCGATTGACGGGAGCAAATTAATCAACAAACACAATGTGCATTTTGCATGGATAATTCATTCCTTGACCCCTAAAGTAATCTTGCCACTGCCATTCTGGGTTTGTTTAATCTGTTTGTTATTCATAACACACAACAGCTCATCTCACCAACACCTGCAGCCTAAATATTATCTGATCACTGACCTCCCCGTCCCCGGACAAGAACACAAACGATCGAGAGAAGCACGGACACCAACAGAGCGCGATCGATGATGACGCGCGGCATGGATCGAATCCGCACGGAGGTTGAAGGCGATGGATGGGCGGGCCTCTCTCAGGTCGACGGCTGGGTCAGGAGAAGACGTTGTCGAAGGCAGCGGCGGTGATGGCGCGGGAGAACTCACGGAAGTTGATCCGGCCGTCGCCGTCGGTGTCGGCCTCCTCGATCATTCCGGTGAGCTCCTTGGCGGTGAGCGCGTGGCCGAGCTTGGCCATGGAGTGCGCGAGCTCGGCGGCGGTGATGAAGCCGTTGCCGTCGCGGTCGAAGATCTCGAAGAGCCTGCGGAGCTGGTCCTCGGAGTAGGGGGAGCGGTCGTCGAGGAGCTCGGGGGAGACGAGGGCGACGAACTCGGAGAACTCGACGAGGCCGTTGGAGTTGGTGTCGGCGCGGTGGATGAGGGCGTCGAGCTCGTCGGTGCTGGGCTTGAGGCCGAGGGAGCGGAGGAGGGAGCCCAGCTCCAGCTGCGTCAGGCTGCCGTCCTTGTTGCGGTCGAAGGACCGGAAGATCTGCCGCAGCTCCGACAGCTGGTCCGCGTCGTCCTGCGTCTCGGGCTGCGCCTGCGCCTGCGCCTGCTGCTGCTGCTGATGATGATTGGCGGTGGCGGTGGCGTCAGGGTCGTCTCCGGCGGCGGCGGTCGTCGCGGGTGCCTCGCTCATGGCGCACTGGAGCGATCGGGAGGCTGGGAGGAGGAAGAGGAAGAGGGGGCGGTCGAGAGCGTTGGAGGTTGTTGGGTCGGGAGAATTTTGGGTGGTGCGCGCGGAGAAGGCGGGGGACTGGCAGCTACGAGGAAGTTGGCGCGCCGGAGAGGCGGATCGGGGAAGACGGACACGATTGTACTGGAGCTCCCCTGATCAATTGATCATGGCGACGTGCTCCGCATAGTTGAAATGCACCGGGTATATATTACACCACGGCGAAGACAGAGAAGCCGCAAAATTGTTGGTTCGAATTATTCTTGCCGCATTTATAAATTACCAATTATTGTATATTCGGACAAAGAAAAAAAATCATTTATATCTATATATATTCCTTCATTCAAGTATAAAAGGCACGAATGAAGTTTGATCCGATTTATAAAAAATGCAGTCAATATAAAATAGCAGCTTAAGTTTAATCCAAGCTATTTAATATATTCAATATTAAAAAGCATGAATTAAGTTTGATCCAATTTGTTATACATATTCAATATAAAATTCACTACTTAATTAAGTTTAATCCGAGCTATTTAATCTACTCAATGTAAAAAGAACGAGTTATGAACCAATCTATTACAAAGTAAAAAAGAAAATATCACCCACGCACTAATCTCCCGCCTCCCACTCCGAGTTTTCCCCCTAGTACTCCTTTGCTCCAGCTTTTTATTTTATTTGTTGACCCCCTCCTCCCGGTTCATTCATTATGGTCTCTCCTTCTCTCTGACCGAGCCCTAGCTGACAAAGTAAAAAAGAAAATATAAGTGTGCATGTCTCCAAAGAAGCAAACTACTGTGGCCTCTCCTTCTCTCTGACCGAGCCCTAGCTGCTCCAATTCTTTATGGTCCCTTCCCTAGCCTCCTTGACAACGTCAGATCCGGAAGGCTGCCAAGAAGGCCAACACGGAAACACGCAAGGGCGCACCATGATGCACTTCATCGCGCCATAACCCTCTAGCGGGTTGTATTGGTGCCAAGCCACCGCACCCCGCTCGTCGTTCTCCATCCACTACCTCCACGCGGTTGGACAAGATGACGGGGAAGAACGAGTAGGCGTGGAAGAATGGAAAGATCCACGACATGATGGTGCTAGTGAAGAAGGACGTGTTGGACATGGGCGACTTTCCGACCGTTGGGAAACATAGTAGAAAACAAAAAAATTACACCTACGATCACCCAAGATCAATATGAAGATGCATAACGGATTGGGATCACGATCGTTATAGTCACTAAGTTGCGGCGAAAGAAGAACGTGTCGGTGTAGATTGTAGTTGGAGTCCCTCGAACCGTCGATGAACGATCCCTCGTACCGCCCATGAACAGTCCCTCGAGCTGAAGACCGAAAGCATGGCCTCTCTATTTGCAAGCGTGCAGCCTTCACGATCCGGCAGCGCTTCACCGTCTAGAGCTAATCGTCGCCGAAGAATTAGAGGGAGGAGATTAGAACCACACTGAGCTTCTAATTATGAGGACAAGAGGATTAGCCAAGCTCTAATTAGTCAACTAGGACCAAGTAGAATAAGAACTAGAAGAACGAGAGGAGGCTCCAAAACTTATATATTCAAAAGAGCCAAATCCTCATGTATATATAGGTTGGGGAGGAGAGGCTACCACCAAGGGGGGGAAGTTTTCCCCTTGGTGTGCTTCCCTAGGATGGGGAGGAGGATTCCTCCCTTTGTCCAATTCGGCCTCCTTCCTTAGGGAAGGAGGCACTTTCCCACTTGGGCACTTGGGTCTTTTTGGCCCAAGTTGCCTTCCACCTCTTGGCCTTTTAGGCCTGCTGATATTTAAATTAAATATAAAATATTATAATTACTTCTAGACCATTTATATATATATTAACATCTCCGGAAACTTTTTCCATCTATATATAATTTATCGGTAATACCCGGTATTACCTGATACTCATCGAAACCCTTCCGCTGACCCCGAAATGCTTCAGAACTATTCTGAATATTCATAAAATAATTCCACAAATATATTCTCATGACTTCTGTCTCACTAACACTCAGCAGATTGTGGTTGCCTTAATCTTGTGACCCCGTAGGTTAGGTAACTCATAGACATGGGCGAAACTGTTTGTTCAGTGACTGACAGTGGGACCGTGGACGTCCATATTGGTCCCTGTGAGCACACGAATGATATTCAAGTGAACCTTTGGTTATCATGTGATGTTTCCTTTGCTTCACGATACTTCACAAAACCGGGATGCATCGGTATCCTCCTGCGTCATCACCATGCTCACTATACTGAATCCTCGTTACCAGTTTTGTTCTTCTTTCTCGTTATTGTGTTCCAGCATCCCCGTGACGAAGTCACGTGTGTCTGGCCAGACGATGATTGATGTCATCACACCAAGAGGGCCCTAAGAATATATCTCCATCATCGGAGGAGCAAATCCCACTCTCGAGCTATCTGGTCATTTGCCAAACTTTCCGATGAACCTGTAAGTAGTCATTATGATCACTGTGTTACATGTGACGTTTCACAACCCCAAAGCCCAATGTACGGTAAGAAGTGACCACGATACTCTCATGGTCTAAGGAGAAATACCACATGTTAACCAGATTGGATCGATTCAATATGATCATCCTTCTAACGTCATAATCTCAATGTTGTTTTAGGATCATCGTTACACTTAACGATATCCTAAGATACGAAAACCTTGATCACGAACCACACTTGAGCTACTTCTAGAGGCAAGACTAGGAACCTTTTATTTACCGTTTATCATTCCACACGTGCATATGAGTTTTCCACCGAATTGCATATTCCAGGATCACAACAGTTATATCATAGAATATAAACTCTTAATTATTAATATGGAAACAAAATAATACAAATATTCAATGTTGGGGATATCACTTAGCGGGAACTTATCGGTCGACCCAAGATAAGGGGTAAATTGGTCGGTTTATCGGCATATCGGCCAATTTATCGGCTGATTTATCCTACCGGCCAGACACATGTAAGGGATAGATCAGATGATATCTTGAACAATGCAAATATTATTGCCTCTAGGGCATATTTCCAACAGTCTCCCACTTGCACTAGAGTCAATAATCTAGTTGCATCTTTTTCTTAACACATATGGCTTATCCGATGCTGCTCATGCTTTGCTAGTGGTAGAGTCTTCGTCACTGGATCTGACACTCTTCAAATCCCAATCTTATTTGTGTCGGTAACATCTGGTTTTATTGTGTAATTCATTTGTTACATTAATGGTGACAGTATATCTCCATATAGTCAATTTTATAGTAACACTATATCTCCATATAGTCCAATTGCTATATCTCCATATAGACAATATTTATTTGGAACTACATCAATAAGCTTTTATTGATCCATATTATATTATATTGAAAACTTCTCAAGTCTCTAACTATATCATTTATAGATCCACAATTTATGTTCATTTCTAAAAGTATTTCAAAATTTATAGCCCGATAGTTTATCAGTCATGAAGTTGTCTTGTGTAACTTTTACAACAATTATTTTGTGTAACCTTCGCAACAATCTCTTCATCTCCTCTAAAGACAAGAAGTAAAGCTTTCTTCCAACTGAGGTACTTAAAACTTTAAGCAATTACCATTGTGAATATTTTAGATATCACTATGGTACTTACTACTAATAGTTAGCCTATTCAAAACATATGGCTTTGTACATTTTGATAACACACATGGTAAATTCAATTTCTGAAGTAAATTGAACCCTATTCATCCATACATGCTCATCAACTATTGATTTTGCACAGTGTTATACTGTGTGGCATTTTGAGAAAGCATTTTCTCCTTTTAAACTTCTTTAAAAACTTTGTCACGGTACATGTCTTAGTGTAATCGGAAGTTTCAATCTATCTATATAGACTTTCATCCAATTATTCTAAGTCCCTTTTAGAAACATTATTTATATTATTTGTCATCAGGTGATATGTCATACATATGTAAGATCATAAATGTCATAGAGCTCCCACTAAACTTCTTGTATCCACAAGTTTTGATATAATTCTAAATTCTCCAATTATTTTATCAAATTCCAGCTATTTGATACATTATTTCAAATCATACTCATGACTTGAAATATTTATATCATTCTGGTATTCCTGTCAAAACTTTTTGATTCTGTCCTATATACATTATTTTGAAATCTCTTCCAAACAGTTTTGTTTGTTAATAACACTCTCCATTCTAATCCATTTACACTTTTAGTATTGCTACTAAAATGAAGATCTGACAAGATCAATTCTTCCTTTTCTACAAAACTCTTTTGTAAAAATCTTTTTTTAGGATCACTATCCATGAACATTTTGAAGATCCATTTATACACCTTGTGAAGGTTTCATCAAGTTCAAAACTTGTTCCTTACATATGGTCTTCACTTCGGATTTAAATGGTTTTAGTAATACCAATCCTAGCTGGGCGCCATCATTGCTTCCTCATAGTGCATAGGTTTCATCTTATTCTAAGATGAAGTAGCAGGTTCGATAATCTAACCTTTACATTTTGTTACAGTCTTAACTGAAAACTTCTACATCTAATGTAGCAATTTTTGTGCTTAGTTTTGAAGACAAAAAATTCTAGAACATTTCTGGTTTAGTCTTGTCATATCTTAAGCCAGAGATTAATAATCTCAATAAACTGTATCATACTCCCACTTGCTCCTTTAACAAAAAAACCTTTCCTTGAAAAATATTCATTCTATGACAAACATTTTGTCATTTGAATTTAGTGAGAGGAACACAAAACCCTACAATGAAACCTTGGTCTAAAATATTCCATAACTCTTTGTAGTTTTTATCAGACCCTTTTAGATGGTGCATTTGTTTAGTGAATATTACACTATTTCATTCATAATCCCCCAAAATTTAATAAGAGCAAATCGGTAATAGTAACTCCACAATTATTCAATTGCTTGCTAAACTCATGACTTAGATATAGTTCTTCATGAAAGAAGAATCCTTTTATCTTCGGTCATAATGATATTATATCTTCATCCTGAATTTCTTTGAACTGCTTCAAATATTTAAGTTCTTATGTTTAATCAAGTAAATCATATTTACTCATAACGTTGAAGAATTATAAATATTCAACGCATCATGTTATCCATCGAACTTTATACATCTCAATGTATTCAGTCAATTCAAAACTTATACTTCATCTCTATGAAGATTAATTATCCGATATAACCGAGCATTGCCACATACAAGTGGTTTTATCAGTCTTTGATACGTCTCCAAAGTATCTATATATTTTTATTGTTCCATGCTATTATATTATCAATCTTGGATGTTTTATATTGTCAGAGCCGTAGAATAATGTTAGTAAATAGTGGCATTTGCATCCATGCATCATGTCTAAATTTATCTGAAATCTGAATGGGGGGTGATGAAAACCCTAGCACCAAATTAAATCAATAGGTTCAAATAAATTCTTTTTCAATGAACCCAAAATGCCCTTCAGAAAAGTTCATCATTTTTCTAAAAGAGTGAAAACCTCTACCAAAAATAGTGCACATTTTTATAGGTCATTTCTGGATTTTTGAATCAAGGCATAAAGCTATTTGAACTTGAGTTATAATCGCTATAAAATCATTTATAGCTCTAGTAATTCTGAAATATTTTGTGGGGCTTTGGAATAACTCAGTTAGCTCCCACAATAATTTTCAGAAGCAACAAAAATAATTTGGTTAGCAAACCAAATTCAAAACAACTGCAGAAAATATAAAACAGAATAGAAAATGGAAAAAACAAATAAGAGAGAGTACCTATTGCAGCCCAGTACTGTAGCTGGCCGGCCCAGCCTAGCTACGTTGTGCCACTCATCTTCCTCCTTTGGACAGAAGGACTAGGCACGCGCCCGACGCGTGCCCGACCACCTCCTGCCTGTCTGCTCGCTGCTGTAGTTGCCCCCGAGCGCCACGACACCCCCTTTGATGCGGAGCATCCTACGGTCATCCCCATGGACCTACCATCGTCTTACCAAGAGCCAAGAGGACCTATGACACGAGCAGAAGCTAGAGCTCTCGAGAACGAGGTGACTTCTTTCCTTAGTGATATCACATATGATCCACTCGAGACATGGCTACTACCTAAGCCCGATATGCTATGCATGATTAGGTGTCAAGGGGACCCTCCCGGAGATGTACATGAAAACGGACAAGTTACCAAGTCCATGGATGAAGAGAACCAACGGAAAGAATCAAGAACACCTCCCAGGCCCCGGACATCCGGCCCCTGGAGCATCCTCCTCAGCAGCCTCCCAACCGCCCAACATCTGCAGGCCCCGGACATCCGGCCCCAGCCCAGACATCCGGCCCCAGCCCGGAAATCCGGCAAGATGCCCGAACATCCGGCGCCACGCACCAGAACCTACAGAAGCTGCCTCCAGCAACCCGGACATCCGGCCTCCTAGCCCGGACATCCGGCCCTTCGGGAAGGCCCAGACATCCGGCCCCGTCTGTGTGCGCACAGTAAAGGGCCGAATCCCATGTACTCCTTCGCCCCCTAGACTATATATACTCCTTCTCCTCCATCTTTCTAGGTTTAGCATTGGTTTAGCTCATATGTGAGATAGAGCATTGCTCATCCATACGGATCTGCTCCTCGTGTGAGACCGCGGCCCCTCTACGGAGACGATCCACGTTGGATTCAAGACCCCCCTCTTGGGTGGCCCCATCAAGACCTTCTCACGGAGAAGAACCGGTTACCCTTTGTATCGTCCTTTGTTGGATTTGGATCTTGTATCTCCTCTCGTGTTCCGAGGATCTAGCATATGTGTGACTATATCTTGTTGGTTTTAGAGTTCCTCTTGTGTTTTCCCTTGTGATTCCCCGTGTGTTCTTCGTGTTCTTAGTTGGGATCCGCTCCTTTCGTGAAAGATCGGCCGTTTAGGGTTCCACCCTACATCATCTTGGTATAATGAGCCACGTTGATCACGATTTCGGAGCCCCCTCTCTTTGTTTTCTAGCCTAGTTTTGTTGATTTTGTCCCTAATTCGAAAATTGCCCCACAAAAATAGCCCCAATTTTTTTGGTGATTTGTTGGTGTGATGAAGTTTTGTTGGATTTGATCCGCGGATTTCGTGTGTTGCAGGTAGATCTAGCTTTCCCCCATCTTTTCCCCAATTTCCATCCACAAAATCTTCCTAATTTTGACCCGGATTTGACCTCTCCACGCGGTGTTCATCGAGTTTGTCCACGGATCCACAGCCCGGACATCCGGCCCACCCCGGACATCCGGCGACCAGCGGACATCCGGCCCCTGACAGCAACACTTCCATCCACCGCTCCAATTCCACCTAATTTTCGTCCAATTTTGTCCCGGTGCCCACATACACTTCCGCATACCACCACCACTTCCGCATAGCACCACCATAGCATTTCACGCTACCAACTCCGACAATTTTGACCCGTTTTTGCTTTGAGAATTTGAGTTGCGGTTCACCATGTCCTATTGTGTTTCGGCTATTTAGGTACGGTTCGACATCAACATCACCACCGCTCATCTTCGCCAAGGACTACTACGAACGGCTACATCACTTTGGTATCACCCTCACCTTGGTATCATCTTGGTATCGTGATATCATCATACTTTCTTGCATTTGCATTGATAACCCCATAGCCTTACTTTTGCGTCACTTACCCATCGAGACTAGCCTTTGAGTATTGCCGGCAACGTGACTTGTGCACATTAGTGATCATACTTCCCATAGCATACATACCATATCATCGTGTTGCATATCTTAGTATCATCTCTTGTGTCACAAAGTTGTCATCGCATACACAATTGCTATCTTGGTTCATGAAGCATTGTATGAGAAAAGAGCTCAAACAACAAAGAGCCAAACAAGCTTTTAAGCAAAAGAGAAAGATAAGCAAAGAGCTTATAAGCAAGAACCATAGCATCATACAACATTAAGATTGTCATACTCGATCATCTTGGATCATATCATCGGTATACCATACATATAGCATACTTGGGATAGAAGTCGTTCATTTTTGCTTAGTAAGGTTGTGCACAAGTTCGTATCCGCCTATTGTGCAATCGTGCTAGCGTCTCCCTAGTGTTGTGCAACAAAAGCATTTTCGTGGACTCCACATTTTGGCTCATTCCTTGGTTGCACGACCCCACCTATCTATTTGTGTGTGTGTTTCCGTGTACCTTATCTTGCTATTGGTCTACTTGTTGCATTTGCAAATTTGCGTATCTTTTCCAACATTATTGAGTCTCACTTACAATTGCATCAAATTTTGTGCCACCATCCTAACCGAGCTCCACCATAAGCTTTTACTTGTGTAGGTGTGAGAAACTGACAAGAATTGGTACCAATTGTGCTATTTCCTTGTTCCACATTGGAGTGATCATTGATCCATTTTCAACATCGGTCAAGGTACATTTGGTATAAGTTCTTATCTTTCTCCCACTCACATTTTTTGTTTGAAATGATGGATAGGCCAAGTACTTCTACCAACCCACTCTTCCTTGAGCAAGACGACGACCCGAACAACTACGTCACCAAGCTACACCTATTTGGTACACAACGAGCTTTGCATCAAGAGCAACTAGCAATGAGCGACCGCATCGACAACCTCGCCATCGACTTGCGACTCTCCGAGCAACGCACAATAGACTACTTCGACAACAAGCTCGACGAGCACAAGCACGAGAATGACGCAAGAATGGACGAGATTCGTGCCTTGTTGGTCAACCGCTCTTCTACCACTTCGTCCTACTCAAGACGGAGCCGCTCGAGTCGACACTCCGACGACACTATCTCCGGCTCAAGTACCCCGACATCGAACACTCTTCGTCGTGCCGCGCGTCAAGATCGTCAAGCAAACCGCAATCCTCTACACGACACCGACTGTCAAGAGCATCGATACCGTCAAAATGAAGCTACATTCGTGCAAGCACAAGAACGGCAATGCCAATGACAACAAGAACAAGAGGAACGAGTGCGAAAACATCAAGATGCACAAGCCGCCGAGGCACAATGTCAAGAACAACAACTTTGTGAAGCTCAAGCACTTGAGGCGCAACGTGCCCTTCGAGATTCAAGTCGTGCCGTAGTCAACCGAGGCCGACAAGCTCATCTACATCAAGAAGCACTTCGCGATGAAGCTCAAGAAAGGATTTATCAATCACGTGTGCATCGTCAAGTTCCTCAAGTTCCTCGTCAAGATCGACAAGATCCTCCACAAGCTTGCCAAGAACATCAAGTTCAACAAGAGCAACATGACAATGGAAATCCTCCAAGACAAGAGCAACATGAGGTCGACAACCCTCCTCGCCAAGAGCAACATGAGATTGTCAATCCTCAATGACATGGGTGTCATCATCCCCGACCCCAACACAATGAAGAGCCCAAGTTCACCGGAAGCAATGACCCCGAAGAGTACCTATCATGGGCATTCAAGGTTGACAAAATCTTCCGCTTGCACAACTACGAAGAAGAGAAGAAGATAGCAATGGCATCCCTTGAATTCCAAGACTGCGTCCTCATTTGGTGGGAACAAGTAATTGAGCGCCGAGAGGCAAGAGGTGAACCACCGATCACTACTTGGGCACAAATGAAGGATGTCATGAGAGCACGATTCGTGCCAAACTACTACAACCGCGACCTCTCCAAGAAACTCCAACTACTCAAGCAAGGAACCAAGAGCGTTGAAGAGTACTACAAGGAAATGGAGATTTCCATGATAAGAGCTAATGCCACGGAAGATGATGAGCAAACTATGGCACGTTTCTTGCATGGACTCAACCATCCTATCAAGAAGATCACCGACTTCCAACCATACTCGAACCTCATCGAGCTAGTGCATCAAGCTACCAAAGCGGAACGCCAAGTGCAAGATGACCTCAAATATGCCAAGTTCTCATCCAAGTCATATGGCTTCTCCAACTCTCAAGCGTCAATGACTCCAACACCTTCTACCTCAACCAAGCCTTCTACAAGCAACGGCGACAAGTCAAGTTACAAGAAAAATTCAACAAGCTCAAGTCGTCCTAGTCCAACAAGCAACTTCAAGCCGAAAGCTTCATCATCATCTACCCCAACCGATGAGACCATCAAGACAAGTTCCTTCAAATGCTTCACATGCGGCGGCCGAGGCCACAAGTCCTTTGAGTGCACAAACAAGCGCACCATGATCCTCAACAACGACGGAACCTATGATTCAATGAGTGAAGGAGAAATGGAAGCCCTTGAGCAAGTGGCCATGCACCGGCAAGTGAACAACGAAGATGAAGATGATCAAGTCTTTTGTGACGAAGATTCGAGCCCCGCTCTTGTTTTCTCCAAGGTCTTGACTCTTCAACATCAACAAGACGAAGACTAAAGATGCCATATCCTCCACACCAAGGCCGGCATCAATGGACGGTCCGTCAAGGTCATCATCGATGGAGGGAGTTGCCATAACTTAGCAAGTAAAGAACTATGCTCCAAGCTTCAATTGGTCAAGACGAAGCACCCGCACCCCAACAAGGTTCAATGGCTAAGAGATACTGACACTTTGTAAATCGAGCATAGAGTACAAGTTTCTTTCAAGATCGGAGTTTACGAAGACACTTTGGAGTGTGATGTCCTTCCGATGACCGTGTGCCGCCACCTTCTTGGACGGCCATGGAAATTCGACCGAGGTGTCATCCACAATGGGCGTACAAATCATTATAGCTTCAAGATGAAAGGAAAGGAGTATGTGTTATGACCTGTGTCTCCAAGCCAAGTGATCGCCGACAAGCAAGCCACCCATCGTGGAGAGAATAGTGAGAGAGCGAGCAACCAAAAAGAGAGTGAGCGCCACAAGCCCAAATTTAGTGCCTCCACGATGAGCGACAAGAAGAACTTAGTCCTATTTGCCACCAAACATGAGATGAGAGAAGTGTGTGAGAACCCATCAAGTGTTATGCACTATGTCCTTTTGTGCAAGGACGAAGCACCAAAAGCTAACACCTCTCACGATCCACCTTTAGTGTTATCTTCTCTATTGCAAGAATTCCAAGATGTTTTCCCCGACGAGCTACCTCCGGGTCTACCTGCACTACGAGGCATCGAGCACCGCATCGACCTCATCCCCGGAGCACCACTTCCAAACAAGGCTCCCTACCGAGTCAACCCCGAAGAAACCAAAGAAATACAAAGGCAAGTAAAGCATCTCATAGATCATGGACATGTGCGTGAAAGTTTGAGTCCTTTGTGTCGTACCGGTCATTCTTGTGCCAAAAAGAGACAGTAGCTTTCGCATGTGTTCCGATTGTAGACCTATCAATGCTATCATCGTTCGCTATAGGTACCCCATTCCACGCCTTGATGATATTCTTGATGAGCTTAGCGGTGCCACTATTTTTTCCAAAATTGATCTCAAAAGTGGTTACTATCAAATCCGCATACAAGAGGGTGATGAATGGAAAACCGCCTTCAAAACTAAGTTTGGTTTTTATGAGTGGTTAGTCATGGCTATGGGTTTATCGGAAGCACCCGGTACTTTCATGTGTCTTATGCATTATGTGTTTCGCCCTTACATTGGTGAGTTTGTTGTGGTCTACTTCGATGATATCCTTGTTTTTAGCAAATCTCTAAAAGAGCATGTCACCTACCTTCGCACCGTGCTACAAAATCTTCGAAAAGAGCGTCTTTATGCTAATATGGAAAAAATGTCTTTTTGGCGTTGATAAGCTTGTTTTCTTGGGTTTTGTAGTATCTTCCAAGGGTGTTCATGTTGATGAATCTAAGATCAATGCTATTAAAACTTGGCCCCAACCAACAAATTTGCAACAAGTGCGTAGTTTTCTTGGTTTAGCCGGTTTCTACCGTAGATTTGTGAAGGATTTTAGCACTATTGCATCTCCTTTACATGCTTTGAGCAAGAAGAATGCACCCTTTGTTTGGGGACAATCGCAAGATAGCGCATTCAATGAGATTAAGAATTTGCTTACTCATGCTCCCGTGCTTGCATTGCCCAACTTTGACAAACCTTTTGAAATTCATTGCGATGCTAGTGGTAATGGCATAGGAGGTGTGTTAACGCAAGAGAAGCGCCCCATAGCATACTTTAGTGAGAAACTTTCCGGAGCGCAACTCAATTATCCTATCTATGACAAAGAGCTATATGCTTTAGTGCGAGTTTTGCATGAATGGGAACATTACCTTCGCCCTCATAAATTTGTCATCCATACCGACCATGAAACGCTTAAGTATCTTAAGGGTCAAACTAAGTTGAACAAGAGTCATGCTAAATGGAGTGAGTTTATTGAGTCATTTCCTTATGTCATCAAGTATATCAAAGGAAAGGAAAATGTTGTGGCGGACGCGCTTTCCCGTATATGCATGCTTATTACTGAACTTGAATTCAATGTCATTGGATTTGAGCACATAAAAGACTTGTATGAGCATGATCCTACTTTTGCTACTCCTTATGCCAAGTGTTTGACGCATACATCTTGGGAACGCTATTACATCAAAGATGGTTATCTTATGAGAGCTAACAAACTATGCATCCCCGAGTCTTCTCTTCATTTGTTGCTTCTGCAAGAATCTCATGGCGGAGGACTAATGGGACATTTCGGACGCGACAAGACATTTGCCACGCTCTCCAAGAACTACTTTTGTCCTAAGATGTTTTGTGACGTCAACCGCTTCACCAACCGATGCTCTACATGTCGCAAAGCTAAGTCTAAAGCTCAATCTCATGGACTCTATATGCCTCTTCCAATTCCGTACCAACCATGGGAAGATATTAGCATGGATTTTGTGCTTGGTTTACCTAGAACTAGAAATGGCAAGGATTCCGTTTTTGTCGTTGTGGACCGATTCTCCAAAATGGCTCACTTCATTCCTTGCAACAAGATAGCCGATGCTTCACATGTTGCAAATTTGTTTTGTAGGGAAATCTTGCGCCTTCATGGAGTGCCAAAGACGTTTGTCTCGGACCGCGACGTCAAGTTCTTGAGTTACTTTTGGAAGACATTGTGCGCCAAGCTCGGAATCAAGCTTTTGTTCTCTTCGGCATACCATCCACAAACCGACGGCCAAACGGAGGTGACGAACCGTATGCTCTCCACTCTACTACGCGTGTTGATAAAGAAGAACATCAAGGAGTGGGAGGAGTGCCTACCTATCGCCGAGTACGCCTACAACCGTGCAAGACATTCGACTACCGGCAAGTCCCCTTCGAGATCGTCTACGGCTTCAACCCATTGTCCCCATTGGACATTCTACCTCTACCGCTACAAGAGCGCACAAACATGGACGTGAGTGCCTGAGTCAACTACCTCAAGAAGATGCATGAAGATACACGGCATACCATCGAGCGCCAAGTACAACGACTCGCGACCAAGATCAACGTCAACAAGAAACCCATGATATTCAATATTGGAGATCTTGTGTGGCTACACCCTTGCAAGGAACGCTTCCCCAACGAGCGCAAGTCCAAACTCCTACCAAGAGCCGACGGACCCTTCAAGGTGCTTGCACGATACAACAACAATGCCTACAAGATCGACATCCCACGCGACAAGTACTCCGTGAGCGACATCTTCAACATCAAAGATCTCTCCCCGTACCATGGTGATGAGGATTTCGATCCGAGGTCAGATCTTTCCCAAGGGAGGGGAGATCATGCGGAGCATCCTACGGTCATCCCCATGGACCTACCATCGTCTTACCAAGAGCCAAGAGGACCTATGACACGAGCATGAGCTAGAGCTCTCGAGAACGAGGTGACTTCTTTCCTTAGTGATATCACATATGATCCACCCGAGACATGGCTACTACCTAAGTCTGATATGCTATGCATGATTAGGTGTCAAGAGGACCCTCCCGGAGATGTACATGAAGACGGACGAGTCGCCAAGTCCATGGATGAAGAGAACCAACGGAAAGAATCAAGAACACCTCCCAGGTCCCGGACATCCGGCCAGGACCCCAGACATCTGGCCCCTGGAGCATCCTCCTCGGCAGCCTCCCAGCCGCCCAACATCTGCAGGCCTCGGACATTCGGCCCCAGCCTGGACATCCGGCCAGAAGCCCGGACATCCGGCGCCACGCACCAGAACCTACAGAAGCTGCCTCCACCAGCCTGGACATCTGGCCTCCTAGCCCGAACATTCGGCCCTTCGGGAAGGCCCGGACATCTAGCCCGTCGCCCGGACATCCGGCCCCGTTTGTCTGCACACAGTAAAGGGCCGAAGCCCATGTACCCCTTCACCCCCTTAGAATATATATACTCCTTCTCCTCCATCTTTCTAGGTTTAGCATTGGTTTAGCTCATATGTGAGATAGAGCATTGCTCATCCATAGGGATCTGCTCCTCGAGAGAGACCGCGGCCCCTCTACGGAGACGATCCATGTTGGATTCAAGGCCCCCTCTTGGGTGGCCCCATCAAGACCTCCTCACGGAGAAGAACCGGTTACCCTTTGTATCGTCCTTTGTTGGATTTGGATCTTGTATCTCCTCTCGTGTTCCGAGGATCTAGCATATGTGTGACTATATCTTGTTGGTTTTAGAGTTCCTCTTGTGTTCTCCCTTATGATTCCCCGTGTGTTCTTCGTGTTCTTAGTTGGGATCCTCTCCTTTCGTGAAATATCGGCCATTTAGGGTTCCACCCTACATCACCCTTGACCACCTCCCACTCTCCCCCGTCCTCACCCTCTCCTCTGCCTCTCTCCCTGCTCCTGTCGCCTGTGTCCGAGAGCGCCGACGAGCACCACCACGGCCCCCGTCCACCCCTCGCCTCGTCGATGCGTCCAGAAGATTCACCTTGTCGCCCTCTTCGTCTACTCCGAGCCAAGAAGGCAGGGAAGTCCTGATACATCACCGTCGAGCTCGGCTTTAACCTTCGGCCGACGCACGCCTCCGATTGATTCACCGCCTCCCGTGCTTCCCCAGCCTCGTCGCCTGCTCCGTTCAAACCGCTGTGAGATCCCACACGTTCTCCCTATATCCCATTCGTCTAATTCATGATCTAGCCCCAATCCCCGCCATGCCCGTGAGCTCCTCACCGTTGCCCATGTCGCCATGGTCGATACAGTGCACAACCATTGCGTTTGAGCACGAGTTCGAACCCCTGAAGCTCTCAGAAAGCCAACCGAGCACCCAGCTTGCCTCCCTGTGCCCGCACCTAGCCGATGTCCGGCCACCGCCAAGGTCTACGTGGCCGTCGTCTCCGGCCACCTCTGTGATGTCCCGAGTAGCAACTCGAGAATCACAGACGAAGTGAGGTAATGGGAAGGGGATTGACATTCATTAATTCGATGCGCAGATCAGTACAAGGGGTTGGGCTTATAAGCACCATACAACTCACACTGCCCTCTGGCCCCACAACTTATACAGTGCCCCTTATTGATTTTGGTGTATTGAAGACTTATAGGTTAAGGGACTAATGCGTTTATGAGTGTACACAGGTCTATAAGTCTATGAGGAGTTTGATATTTACAGAGAAAGTCGACCCCTAAAAATGAAGCTCTTCGACTGAAGACTTTGGATTTCTGAAGACTTTCTGAAGACTTTGAAAGTGAAGAAATTGGTGTGACCTTGAAGACTTGGTATTCATTCGAGGAACATGAAGCGTGAAGACTTTTGTTTTCATAGTTTCATTTTCTCTTTCTTGAGTCATAGGAAACACCGTACTGTTAAAGGGGGTCGAGGAAATACTAAGGAAATATTTCCATGTGATGCTCAACTCAAAATCCTACACCTACCAATCCCTTCGAGTGAAGCCATTGGAAATCTCATACAGTTCAGTCATATTCTTCAGTGACAGAGACGAAGTTCTTCTGGTCTCTAAGGAATTTGTTCTGACTGAGGAGTTAGGAATTCGCCAGTGCGGATTGCCTACACTGTGAGGAACATGATAGCCCTGAGGAATTTGAGCCTCAAATTTCCGACTGTTGTTGTGCTACGCGCCAGCTGTCCCAAAATATCTTATCCACCTAACGGTCATATCATTGAAGGGCATTTATGTCTTATCATGTCGGGCTGCTCCCTAGGCTATAAATAGCCGCCCCCTACAACCACTAGCTGGTTGGCTGCTCTGAGAGAAACTGACACTTGTCATTTGAGAGCATCCCATCCTCCGAGGACTTTGAGCGAAAATCATCAAGTGAGGAAAACCCAAACCCAAACACCTACAAACCCAAAGTGATTGAGCATCACTGAAGAGATTGATCCTGCGTGGATCCGACGCTTGTTACCTTTGAAGACTGTGCTTCTTCCAGACGGTTAGGCGTCATGGTCTAGAGCATCCAAGGGGAATTGTGGATCGCTGAGTGACCGAGTTTGTGAAGGTTTGGAAGTCACCTGAAGACTTACCGTGAGTGATTGGGAGAGGTCTGTGTGACCTTAGCTCAAGGAGAATACGGTGAGGACTGTGTGTCCGGGACTGTGTGTCCTCAGGTTTAAATACCTAGCCGCTCCAACCAGATGTACAACTGAGACAACAGTTGGAACTGGTCTACCAAATCATTGTCTTCACCAAGCTTACTGGTTCTATTTCCTCAACTCTTTCATTTCCTCATTACAATTGTTGTGTGCTTGTTCATATCTGTTTGAAGACTTTGACTGAAGGCTTTCTCAATTTCCTCAGTTCAATTTCTTCAGTCTGTTTGTCTTCATCCTGTCTTATCCTGTGATTACGCTTTCCGTACTCTGTGCTTGTCTTCATTTCATCGTGATGACCATGCTTGTGTTCTTTTATGTTTACTTTTGAGTACTTATTCCGCTGCTAGTAGTTCTTCGCTAAGGAATTTCCTCACCCGCAAATTCCTCAGTGAAGAATTCATAAAAATCGCCTATTCACCCCCCTCTAGTCGATATAACGCACTTTCAATTGGTATCAGAGCAAGGTACTCTCTTGTTCTGTGTGATTTTGGTTTAACCACTTGGAGTTTTTGTTATGTCGACCGCAGGTATGATCAAAGTCTCTGTTGGGTGTCCTACCTTCGATGGGACGGACTACCCCTACTGGAAGAATAAGATGCGAATGCATCTTGAGGCAATGGACAACGATCTCTGGTATGTTGTGGAAAATGGTGTTTCCCTCAATCACACCTTCTCTGAATGTTGCTGATGTGAAGAGATTCAAGCAACTCGATTCTCAAGTGAAGAATATCATTTGTGGCCATCTGAGCAAAGGACAGTATGGAAGAGTGAGTGCTTTGGAAACTGCTAAGCTTATCTGGGATAGTCTGTCCAAAGTCAATGAAGGAGTCTCAACACAGCGTGACTCTCGAGTTGATGTTCTTCGCAATCTCTTCAACCACTTCAAAAGACTCGACAATGAAAATGTTCAACAAACCTTCGATCGCCTCACTGACATCTCAAATGACCTTCAAGCGCTTGGTGCCACTGACATCACCGACCATGAGGTGGTGAAGAAATTGTTGAGATCGCTTGATTCCTCATTTGATACTCTGGCATTGATGATACAAGAACTTGCTGATTACAAGTCACTTGATCCCGCTGATATCCTCGAGAGGCTAAATACTCATGAGTTCCAGCTTGCTGAAAAGAGAGATCTCTATGGTTCGAGCTATGGCAGATCACGTGCCTGAAGGCCAAGGCAGTTTCTGAGTCTCAACATGAAGACTCTGGCAGCAGCCTTGGTGATCCTGAAGAACTGAGCCATGAACTAGCACTGCTCGTGAAGAAATTCCAGAAGTTCTCAAGACGTGGTCGCTTTGGAAGACCCTCAAGGAGCAATGATTTCTCATCCAGTGACTACAAGAAGAGGCTTTGTCACAAGTGCAAGAAACCTGGACACTACATTCAAGATTGTCCTTAGTGGTAAAAGGAATCAAAGAAGAAGAAATACAAGGATTACAGTTCTGATGATGCGAGGAAAAAGAAGAAATCCTCAAAATCTTCATCATCAAAATCCTCAAAGTCTTCATCTCACAAGAAGAGAAGCTCCAAGAAGGCTCGGGCATTCATTGTTAAGGAAATGGACTCTGAGGCTGAATCTGAAGAAAATGAGGAAGAGGAGGCTTCTGAGGAGTCCGAGTCCGGTGTGGCGAGCCTAGCCCTCGCTACTGCATTCGTCAGCAACTCTATCTTCAACACTGAAGAGAATGACCTCACCAACAAGGCTGATGAAGGCAATGATGACTACGCTCCCACCTATTGCTTCATGGCAAAGGGTGCCAAGGTACTCAAATATACCTCCTCCGAATCTAGTGAGAATGAATCTGAGGAAAACCCCAAGCCCAGCTATTCTAAACTTGCTAAGATTTCTGTGAAACAACAAAGGTTGAAAGGTCAAACATGCTAGAAAAAGTGATGATATGTTGGGTGAAGAAATGGATCGCACTAAAACCTTAACTGAAAATCTTCAGAGACTTCAGACTAGGTTTGACAACCTTCAAGGTCATCACAACACTCTCTTATCTGATCATGAGAAGCTTTCTTATGAATTTCTTCAAAGAAAGCAAGATCTTGAGAAGCTAAGAGTGAGTTATGAAGATCTTCAGAAGGAGCGCGATTCATTGCTTGCTCAACAAATCAGCACTGCTCGGGAAGAATTTGTTCCTCCATGTTTAAAGTGCATTCAACATGAATTTGCTAATTCTTCACCTGAATGTTCAAATGCCTCTAATGTTACAAATTCTTCACATGCCTCTGCTATCATTAATTCCTCATCTGAGGACATTGCTAGTATCACTGATGATGCAGGGCTGAAGGAATTGTACATGACAGGCATGTACAAAAGCCTCAAAAGGCATCAGACTCTTTGTGATGTGCTTAAAAAGCAGATCCTCAACAGGAACCCTAGGAAAGAGGGTATTGCCTTTGAGAGAAACTCAATGCTGATGGTACATATTGGAAGCCTGAGCAGTACCCCAAAACCTCATGGGTTGCTGCAAAGGGACCTCCAGTTGATCCATCTAATCTATCTGGCTTTACTTGTGAATCTCCTCATTCTTCTGATGAGTCATTTGACTACAACTATAAACTGTTCAAAAATCAGAATGGTGAAGTATTGCTAGATATGTTGGCACTAACTGCAGGAACGGTTCCCCTATGAAGAAAATCTGGGTTCCCAAAAGGTGCCTTGAAAGTCTTCAGGTGAATGTCCTCATGACACCACCTGTGAAGAATAGTAACCCAAGATCAAATTCTTCATATGGATCCAAGTCCTCATACGGACCAAATTCCTCAAAAGGATCAAAGTCCTCATTTGAATATCATCATGCTAACAACTCTGTTTCGCAGGGAAGAGCTAAGGGCTATGAATATGAGCATTATTCTTCTAACCATTATGTTCATAAGTCCTCGAAGAATTTCTCTGCTTATTCATATGCTTATCCTAGCTCCTCTTATGTGAAACGAAATGGACTGGCTTCTATGCCACCTTTCTCGTATGGAGCTCGCAGAGTGATGAACTCTTTGCCACCCCTTCAGATGTGGGTGGTGAAGAAGAGGAACTAATTTCTTCTGCAGGGTCAGGTCTCCAGACGTGCGTAAACGTCTGAAGAATTTGCTGGAGACCTGAGAGTGCCTGAAAGGACGCAGGCTAATCATGAAGGAATGAACTCTCATTTCTCACATCCTCATATTGCTTTATCTGTTCTATTACTTGATGAAATTGATCTGATGAATTGATGTCATATTCTTCACTGATGAAGTATATGAGTTCGTAAGCTGCACTAATTCATCTGCAGGATGATCAACCCAAAGCCACTGAGTGGGTCCTCGATAGTGGATGTACAAATCACATGACTGGTGACAAAAATCTACTGATGGATGCTCCCTTATCTCCATCGCATCTGAAGCATATCATCTTCGCTGACAAAGGCAAAAGTCAGGTATTGGGTCTAGGTAAGGTTGCGATCTCAAAGGATCGACACATGGACAAAGTCATGCTTGTCGAGTCCTTAGGATACAACCTCATGTTTGTCTCAATGCTTTGTGATCTTGATATTGTTGTTGTCTTTGGCAAGTATCGTTGTGTTGTGATCATGGAAGCTGATAATTCCAAAGTCTTCGAAGGCTTTAGGAGAGGAGACTTGTATATTGTTGATTTCTCTACAGGACCACAACCAGCCGTGTGCTTACTTGCAAAAGCTTCAGAAGGCTGGCTATGGCATCGACGACTTGGTCATGCAGGCATGAGGAATTTGAACATGCTTGCGAAGAAGAAGCATGTCATTGGCATTGAGAATGTCAAATTCCTCAAGGATCACTTATGCGGAGCCTGTGAAGATGGAAAGATGACCAAGGCCAAGCATCTAGCGAAGACTATCATGACTACTACTCGACCATTTGAATTGCTTCACATGGATCTCTTCGGTCCTAACCATTATTCTGGAGTTACAAATGATGCATCTCTATATGGCTTTGTCATTGTTGATGATTACTCTCGTTACACATGGGTACACATTGTTACTTACAAACATGAAGTGCAGGAAGTCTTCAAACGATTTTCTTCGAGGGCTTCAACCAAGTTTGGTGTGAAGATCAAGCACATGAGAAGTGACAATGGAACTGAGTTCAAGAATTCTGGTCTCGATGACTATCTTGATGAACTTGGTATTACTCATGAGTTATCTGCTCCTTATACTCCTCAACAGAATGGCGTTGTGGAGCGCAAGAACGGGACTCTTGTTGAGATGGCTCGCACTATGCTTGATGAATACAAAATGCCTCGTCGTTTCTGGATTGATGCAATTGATACTGCGTGCCACATCATCAACAGAGTATATATTCACAAATTCTTCAAGAAGACTGCCTATGAACTCCTCACTGACAAGAAACCCAATGTGAGTTATTTCAAAGTCTTCGGTGCTAAATGCTGGATTAGAGATCCTCATCACAACTCAAAATTTGCACCGAAAGCACATGAAGGTTTCATGCTTGGTTACGGAAAGGACTCGCACACCTACAGAGTCTTCAACAACGTTCTTCACAAGGTTGTTGAAACTGTAGATGTGCGGTTCGATGAAACTAATGGCTCGCAAAGAGAGCACCTACCTTCTGTGATAGATGAACCAGCACCTGAGGAATCTATCAAGTTCAAGGCTACTAAGGATGTCATTCCTACCGAAGAATCTGCTGAAGAATTAATTCCAGAACGTGAAGAACGTAGAGCTGAGGCACCTGAAGAAAATGGTGCTGAAGAAAATGTTGATCAAATTCCTCGACGACAACCAGCTCATCCTCGCATTGCAAAAGAAGTGCAAATTGAGAAGATCATCGATGACATTGAAGCACCAGGTCCTCTCACATGCTCAAGAGCTTCACATTTATCTAACTTTTATGGGAACTATGCTTTTGTCTCTATCACAGAGCCCGCTAAGGTATATGAAGCATTTCTGGAGCCTGAGTGGATTCAGGCCATGCAAGAAGAATTACATCAGTTCGAGCTCAACAATGTCTGGGAACTAGTCAAATGTCCAGATCCTCGCAAACACAATATCATTGGCACAAAGTGGATCTACCGCAACAAGCAAGATGAAAATGGCCTTGTGGTGAGGAATAAGGCTCGACTTGTAGCTCAAGGCTACACACAGGATGAAGGAATTGATTTCGATGAAACTTTTGCACCTGTTGCTAGACTTGAGGCTATTCGCATATTACTTGCTTATGATAACCATCATGATATCACTCTATATCAAATGGATGTGAACAGTGCATTCCTCAATGGTAAGCTTGAGGAAGAAGTATATGTTGCTCAACCCCCAGGTTTTGAAGATCCAAAGCATCCTGACAAAGTCTTCAGACTCAATAAGGCCCTCTATGGCCTAAAGCAGGCCCCTCGGGCGTGGTATGATACTTTGAAGGAATTCCTCATCAAGAAAGGCTTCAAACCCGGTTCACTCGATCCTACTCTTTTCACTAAATCTTATGATGGTGAACTGTTTGTGTGCCAAATATATGTTGATGATATTATGTTTGGCTGTACTGACCAACGTTATAGTGATGAATTTGCCTATATGATGAGTGAATAATATCAAATGCCTATGATGGGAGAGTTGAAATTCTTCTTAGGTCTTCAAATTCATCAACAGCGCAATGGCATATTCATATCTCAGGAGAAATACCTCAAGGATGTACTGAGGAAATTCGGCATGCAAGATTGCAAAGGCGTCAAAATTCCTATGCCCACAAATGGCCATCTATGCACTGATGGAAATGGTATTGACTTTGATCAAAAGGTATACCGCTCCATGATTGGTTCTTTGTTGTACTTATGTGCATCTAGGCCAGATATTGTGCTTAGTGTTTGCATGTGTGCCCGATTTCAAGCTACACCGAAGGAATCACACCATAAGGTTGTGAAGCATATTCTTCGATATCTAGCTCACACACAAACACTTGGATTATGGTACCCCAAGGGCTCAGCTTTTGATCTCATTGGATATTCTGACTCTGACTATGCTGGTGATCGTGTGGACCGCAAGTCAACATCTGGTACATGTCATTTCCTCGGACGGTCTTTGGTCTGTTGGTCCTCGAAGAAACAGAACTGTGTATCACTGTCTACTGCTGAAGCTGAGTACATTGCTGCTGGTTCTTGCTGTCCTCAATTGCTGTGGATGAGAGCAAACTCTCAAGGACTACGGCGTCAATGTGAAGAATGTGCCTCTCTTCTGTGACAATGAGAGTGCCATCAAGATTGCTCACAACCCAGTTCAGCACTCGAAGACAAAGCACATTCAGATTCGTCATCATTTTCTTCGTGATCATGTGTTGAAGGGCGACATTTCTATTGAGCATGTGAAGACTGAAGAACAACCAGCCGATATCTTCACAAAGCCCTTGGATGAGAAGACATTTAGCAAGTTGCGGTGTGAGCTAAATATCTTAGAATCTTCGAATGTTCTTTGAAAAGGACACTCATCCTAACACTTATGCAAAATTGATGACTTAGATGTGCAACAGATGAAGAAACGTTTTTCTTCAATCAATGAAGACTAACACTCTAAGTGTGAAGAAATTAATGAAGAATTTGATTCTCAGAGCCCTACGACAATTGTACGCGGTGTCTGAAATCATCATTCTTACACGGTGGGTCACGCCACCACAAAAGTTGAAAATTTTCAATTTGAGTTTTTCCTCAGTTTTGAAATTCCTCAGTTGTTCATGTTCTTCAACTTTGCATTGTCTTCACTGGTTCCGTCGTTTTTCTTCATTGGCTATATATATATATGATTTTATGTCCTCTACAGCATTCACTTATTGCTATTTCTTCAAGTTATTATTTCTGCTAAGTGAATGTGATCGGACCCTTCCCCCTCTATGCTATACTCAACCAAATCTATTCACAAATTCCTCATGTGCGTTCTATTTCAATCTCGTTCAAAATCTTCACTGTGTTCTTGTCAGCTGAAGAATTTGCGAACGGAACGTTAAAGCTTATCTTATCCAAAACTTTTGTTTTGCCGCTCAAACCATTCCGCATCCCACGAAAACACTTATCTATTCACCCACGATCTCCACTTCTCAGTACATGGGTGACACATGTCAAGCGAATGAGAAGGGTCAGGGGCACGTTCGTCCAATTTCTTCGTGCGAACAGTTTTTCACCGTGGCTATATATACCCCTCCCCTTCCTCACTTCTCTTTTACTCCGCTCGATCTCACTCCAGCTCGAGCTTCTCAAACCCTAGCGCCGCCGCTACTTCATCGTCGCCGGTGAGGAAGAGCTTAACTGCCTCAACCTCGTTGCCGTCGTACTCGCGTCGGCCGCAGATTTCTTCCCTCCGCCGCCGCCGTAGCCATCTTCCTCTGCCAAGTTAGGGCGTGGAAGATCTGCACTGACGAACTTCACATCTCCACTTCCCAGTTCGTCGTGTTCTTCATCCAGGGTAATTAAAAGTTACTTTTACTGCCCTCGTTGATTCAAATGATTTCTACGAAATCTTCAAAGGTGTTTAATCTTCAAATTCTCACACACTAAACACCTCACATGTCATCTGCTCTTGATTCATTTTGCTAAGCTATATTTCCTTCAAGATTCCTCAATTGTGTGGATTTCTGATCTATACAACTTTGGAACCTAAGACAAAGAACGCTTAGTGAAATTCTTCAAGACTCATCTGGTCAAATTCCTCAAACTTGTTCTTTTTACAAAACCTTCTGAGAAGGCATATGACCTCTCCAAATTCCTCGCAACTATACTCTGTTCACAGGTACACATGTCCGCTGCTGAATCACTAGGTTCTCATCAACTTAACTCATTTGCAGCGTTCCTCGAGGAAAAGTTGCATACATCTTCAGAGAATTCCATTGTTCAAATTCCTCATCTGAAGAAAATGGCTGATGGAAAGAAGCCACAGAAAGGAGGAAAGATGCATGAGGTCAACACTGCTTTTGAAATACCTGAGGACATCTATGTTGGGTACTGCACACCCCCTGAGGAAGATAAAAATCAGCGCAAGGTGCGCATTCAAAAGATAGAGAGGAGATGGGCAAGAGAGTGGAGAGAGTATAGATATGTAACTCCAAAATACATGAAGAAATTCGCTGTTACCCCTCCATGCTCAAGACCTCCATTGGCACCTGGCCAAGTAGCAGATCCCACCAGCCTCAAGTGCAGTGAGGACTATCCTAAAGAATGGGCCAAGCGCCAGGCCAAGTTGGCCAAACAGGCAAAAGATGCAGTGAGGAAATTCAGCGAGGATTCTGCTGCTGCTGCCTCTGCTATCAAGCCTAAGAAGGCCATGGCAAAGAAGCCTGCACATAAGCCCAGTGCTTCATCTTCAATGCCCTCAAGGCCAAGTTCCACAGCAATGCCCTCTCGGCCAGATTCCTCAAAGCCCTCACGACCAAATCCTCAAACTGCTCCTGCTCCTCCAAAGTCCTCAGCTCCTCCACCAAAACCTTCGGCTGCTCCGACCAAATCCTCTGCACCTGTGCATCTCGCCACGTGCCAAAGGACAATAGGCATCTCTATTGCCTCAGGAGCTTATGCTAGTTCCTCAGCAGCACCAAATTCTTCAACGGGACCCTCTCTGCTGAAGACAAAGGCCACCGCTGGACGAGGTTCTCGCCCAAGTCCTCACAAGAAGCAGGTCGCCTTCCAAGTGCCAACTGATGAAGATGAAGCTGATGATGATGAACTTGCAAAAATCATCAGAGATAGGCAGGTCAAGGCCGCTAGAGCCAAAGGCACGAACGTGCCTCTTCTTTTGGATCCCAAGTTGATCCTTGATTACATTGATCTCTGGCATAAGGACCCCAACACTCCTATTCCTGATTTGAAGCTGACTCCTGGCCAAAGTCATATGCTGACTGCCTTCATCCAAGAAGAAAAATGGAAATATGAGAAGGCCAGGCAGCTCAAGAAAGCACAATACAGGAAGGAGCGCTTCCTGAAGAAAAACGTTGTCTCTATGACAACTGAAGAACTTGTCACTATTCAATCTGAGATCAAGAAACTCAGTGATGAATTTGACGTATACTGTGCTGACTGGCTTGGAGCCAAAGTCAGATTTGTGAAATTGACTGATAAATTCACTTCAAAGGTTGCAGCTCCATCGCAACAAGAATATCCTCAGGCTGGAGCATCTGCTCAGCCTACTGAAGAAAATGCTAGCACCACTGATGACAATTAGGCTGCTGAAGAAAATGTGAGTTCCAGGGCTAATGACTGCATTCCAGCTACTGAAGATATTACAAGGCCAACCTCCAGTGTTGCTGTCGGAGTAAATAGCCACGGGTAGCCTAACCGACTCCCCCTAGCTCTTCGAAAAATTATCAGGCCATTCGAGCTCAAGCATACAAAGCATAGGGCCGCCTTCCCCCGGCCGGCTATCCCCAGGGCCGACTACCAGAAGGTGACCCGGCCTCAGAAACCTTCCCCAAGAAAGATACGAGATGGCCGACTCCAGGGAGCCGGCCCCAAGAGGACCGACTCCCAGAAGCCGGCCATGAAGAAAGCCGACTCCCAGAAGCCGACCAAGGCTGCACCCACCAAGACTGTATCCACATAACGGTGATAAGATGGGGCGTGGCCGCAGTACAACCCACTACCCCCGAATCCCGAAGCAGGCATGGCCACAGGGCGCCGTACGGGCCAGCCATCCCCCATCCGGCGCGGCACTGTAGCCATGTTGACCTCGATGTCACCCATGACAGGAGCCAGTACGGCCCGCGGGTGGCGGGCACCTTTAGCCAGAGAGACACTCGAAGGCGGCCCGGCCTCCCCTAGTCGTCCAGGGGCGTGGCCGGCTCCCAATAGCCGGCTACCTCCCTCCCTCGAAACATGTGCCTCATTAAGGAGACAAGACGAGGTAAGGCTACAGTGAGAGCCCGCAAGGCGGCGGCACTGTAGCCACGCTTACCTCGGCGAAGCCCTCGTCATCAGAGGCGAGGCAACAGTAACCAGCCGCCGACAAAGCCCCCAAACGGTGGGGCCGGCCTGTCGGCCAAGAGGCCGGCAGCCGGCGGGACCCACCAGTCGGCGGGCCCCAGTGGCTGGCGGAGAAGCCGGCGAGCATAGACACTGACGGCTGGGACCCGCGCCCAGCCGGATTACCATTGTACCCCTGGGTGGTAGGCCTATATAAACCCCCCGGGACACCCATGCAAAGGGTTGATCTCATAGAGTTTCACACACCACATAGAGAGAAAAGGAGAGCTAGCCTTGCCCTTCTTGTTCCTCTAGCCAAACAGCTCAAGGAGCACTTGTAGCTACTTGTATTGATCTAGTGATCATGCGGAGACCCCGCAGAGTAGGACTAGGGGTGTTATCTCCACGGAGAGCCCCGAACCTGGGTAAGATCCGCCGGCGTGCATGTCTTCGCCTTATCCCGTTTCCAGGCACCGGCGATGTCTTACTGGCTCCCACAATGATAAGCCACCCGTTGGCATATGTCGCACCAACCACCCGACATTTGGCGCCCACCGTGGGGCCAGGTGCACCGTTGTCCGGAGACCTGTTCTGGACGGGAACCCTTTTCCTCCCCCGCGAGCGTAGCCAGCCTGCTACGCCCGATGGCGCTTGCCCCGACGCGCTGCAAGGCGTCAACGATGCCTGCGCGGCGAGCTGCCTCGCCGACCTTTTTGGCGAGACTCGCCTCTCTGACGAGCCCGCGTCCGACGCGGGCACAGACTACCTCGAGAGCCGCCTCATCAGCCTCCTCGACCAGCTTCACGTCTCCAGCGAGCTTGCTGTGGACTTGGAGTCGGTTGGCTCCACCGACCCGATGCTTGTCGACTCCGACACGGCATCGCTCGACGCCTACCCCACCGACGTGGTAGTCTTCGACGACCCTCTCCCTCGAGCTGACAGTGGCAGCAGCGCTGTCACTAAGGTGCTGGTCATCAGCCACGTCGCCGACTCGGGCGAAAACGCCCACGACGCCCTACAACCGGCCATGCAGACTTGTCTGTCCCCATCCCGGCCGACGCCGACGCCGAGACTCTGGAGGCACGCCGCCTCGCCCTCATGGCGGAGGGCCAGAAGATAGCCTCCATGAGACGCCTCACTGAGGCTCACCAGCGCGAAGTCGACCGCGCCGCCTTTGGTACGCCGCCTCATGGCGGGCCGAGCCGGCCTCGTCAAGAAGTGCGGCGCGGCCATTGCCAGCATGCTGGGGGCAGACCGCCGAGTCTACGCCACGCCGCTCGAGAATCTGCGAGGCGCTTAGGCGACCGCAGAAGAGCTGAACGGGCTGGGGGCTGATGAGCTCCCCTAGATGACAAGGCGCATCCAGCAGCTGATCGACGCGGCCGCAGAACGGCATGAAGCCGGCGCCCACGCTGAGAGTCCTCCCCCACGCCGAGAACACGCCGCGACATCCCGGTCGCCGACTGCGAGCGGCGCCCGCGCAAGGAAAGACAAGGAGTTGGCTGCTAGCCACAGCCGGACTCGAATCACCATCGAGCGCGACGCAGAAGGCCGCCCCCGAGCGGTGGAGCACCAAGGCAATCCGCCTCCTCCCCCGCCTCGTGGGGAGAGATATCCCACCCCGCCGCCTATCACGCATCTGACTCTCGGTGGCCGACTAGGCCACCGCGAAGGAGTCGGCGAGAACGACGCCCGCCACTGGATCGACCGCCTAGCACGGTCCCTGGCGCTAGAAGAAGAAGACGATGTCGACCCGCCTTGCTTTGGCCCCCGCATCCGCGACGAGCCCTTCCCCAAAGGGTTCTCGCTCCCCAGAGACACGCCCAAGTACAACGGCTCAGTGAAGCCGGAAGATTGGCTCATCGACAACTCTACCGTTGTCAGCATAGCGAACGGCAACAGGCGCGTAGCCGTGAAGTACGTCCCTCTCATGCTTCAAGGCACGACACACACCTGGCTGAACAGCCTCAAGCCCTACAGCGTCAACAGCTGGCTGGACTTCACGGAAGTCTTCGTCCGCAACTTCACCAGCACGTACAAGCGGCCTCCAAAGCCCCGCCAGCTCTCCTTGTGCATCCAAGGGCCCGGCGAATCGACTCGCGACTACCTCACGCGGTGGGCCGAGCTCCGCAACTCCTGTGAGGGGGTGCACGAGGTTCAAGCCATCGAATACTTCACCGCCGGGTGCCGAGAGGGCACCCTCCTCAAGCACCGACTCCTCTGCGACGATCCGGCTACCCTCGACGAGCTGCTGGTCATAGCAGACAAGTACGCCATGGCCGACTCCTCGATGAAGACCGAGCTCCGAGTGGACGCCTCTGGGAAGGTGCTTGCTCCGGCTCCCAAGACGCCGGCTGGTGACTCCAACCGACGCCCCTACCAGAATGACCACAAGCGCAAGGCTCCTATGCCGCCTTCCACCAGTCGGCAGGTGGCCACTGTCGAAGACAAGCAGCCCGAAGAGCAGCCCGCTCCCAAGAAGAAGGGCGGCAGGCCGGCCTGGCAGCCGGCCTTCTCCTACGAGCAGACTCTCGATGCCCCCTGCAAGTTTCACAGCGGCGCGAAGCTGTAACGCCCACGATGCGGCTATATCTCCCACGTGTCGAGGCACGACTTAGAGGCATAACCGCATAGTGGTTTTGTCGCAAGAAGGGTCATCTTCACACAATCCCATGTAATGAACAAGAATGGGATAAAGAGTTGGCTTACAATCGCCACTTCACACAATACATAAATATTATTCATACATCATCCAAAATACAATCATATAGACCGACTACGGTCAAATCCAGATGAAAATAAGACAACCCCAAATGCTAGATCCCCGATCGTCCCAACTGGGCTCCACTACTGATCATCAGGAAAAGACACATAGTAACGACCACGTTCCTCGTCGAACTCCCACTTGAGATCGACGCCATCGTCTGCACTGGCATCGTCGGCACCTGCAACTGTTTTGGTAGAATCTGTGAGTCACGGGGACTCAGCAATCTCACACCCGCGAGATCAAGACTATTTAAGCTTATAGGAAAAGGAGGTGTAATAAGGTGGAGCTGCAGCGGCAAAAGCATATATGGTGGCTAACTTGCGCAAATGAGAGCGGGGAGAGAAGCAAAGGAATGGACGTCATCTAACAATGACCAAGAAGTGATCCTGAACACCTACTTACGTCATACATAACTCAGACCGTGTTCACTTCCCGGACTCCGCCGAGAAGAGACCATCACGGCTACACACGCAGTTGATGTATTTTAATTGGGTCATGTGACAAGTTATCTACAACCGGACATTAACAAATTCCCATCTGCCTCATAACCGCGGGCATGGCTTTCAAAAGATAATACCCTGCAGGGGTGTCCCAACTTAGCCCATCATAAGCTCTCACGGTCAACGAAGGATAAACCTTCTCCCGGAAAGACCCGATCAGTCTCGGAATCCCGGTTTACAAGACATCTCGACAATGGTAAAACAAGACCAGCAAAGCCACCCGAATGTGCCGACAAATCCCGATAGGAGCTGCACATATCTCGTTCTCAGGGCACACCGGATGAGACATCCTACGAGTAAAACCAGACCTCGAGTTTCCAGGAGGGGGCCCCGCAGTCTGCTCAGTTCGGACCAACACTCGAAGGAGCACTGGCCCGGGGGGGGGGGGTTAAAATAAGATGACCCTCGGGCTCGCGAAAACCCGGGGGAAAAAGGCTTAGGTAACAAATGGTAAAACCAAGGTTGGGCCTTGCTGGAGGAGTTTTATTCAAGGCGAACTGTCAAGGGGGTCCCATAAATCACCCGACCGTGTAAGAAACGCAAACTCAAGGAACATAATCCCGGTATAACAGTAACTAGGGCGGCAAGAGTGGAACAAAACACCAGGCATAAGGCCGAGCCTTCCACCCTTTACCAAAATATATAGATGCATTAATTAAATAAGAGATATTGTGATATCCCAACATATCCATGTTCCGACATGGAACAAACTTCAGCTTCACCTGCAACTAGCAACGCTATAAGAGGGGCTGAGCAAAAGCGGTAACTTAGCCAATCAACGATTTGCTAGGAAAGGATGGTTAGGGCTGACATGGCTAAAATGGGAGACATGATATAGCAAGTGATAGGTAGCGAGCATGGCAATAGAGCGAACAACTAGCATAGCAAAGATAGAAGTGATTTCGAGGGGTGGTCATCTTGCCTGCAAGATTCTCAGAGTTGTCGAAAGCTTGATCCTCGTAAGCGTACTCGACAGGTTCCTCGTTCACGAACTCGTCTCCCGGCACTACCCAAGACAAGAACACAAACAAACGGATCCACAATCAACAACGAGAAATGCGCAAGCAACATGATGCAAAACATGTATGATATGCAAGATATGATATGCGATGCATATGCGTGCTCCGGAAGGAAAATGATGAACATCGAAGTAACTTGGCAAACCAATCATGCCACTGGAAAGATGAGATGATTTTGGTCGAAATCGATATAAAGATCACCGGAATCGGATGCACGGTTTGCAAATGGCAAGCAAAACAAAATGACACTAATCCGCGATAACAGCAAGATAGCACTTAAAATGCAACAAGTAACAATGCTACAGCACCCCGACATAGCAACAAAGCACATGGAAGTAATCTACAGGAGATTCTTGACAAAATATGAACACTGAGCTACTGCTAGTTCACAACATATCAAGCTCAAACAAGCATGGTAAAAGTGCAAAAGATTACAGGTTCACAGACTTGGTGAAAAACTGGACATGGCAGAAATCATCATCAGGTAGCAATGTTCAGAGCACGAAATCAACATGCTACAGGAACTTAACATAGCAAAACAAGGCATGGAAGTGTTCTACTAAATGCACATGACAAAAATTCCTTACTGACCATAAGCCAAAAAGGATCAGAAGATATGATGGCAAGCATGTAAACATAGCAACTTTCGTTATCAGGTTTCAGACTTGGCAGAAAACAGAGGATGGCAGAAATATTAATATGTAGGCCTCTTTGAGAGCTTGATGCACTCACTACAGAGAAATTCACTACAAAACAAGCATACCTACAGCAAGATGGCATGTTTATGAAGCTAACCATGGCAAGAACAATAGCATAGCATGCATGGATCAACTACAATAAGCTTGGCAAAAATGAATATCATGTTAAGAATCTGCCAGAAATATTTTATAGCAAAAGTATAGCAAGATTGAGTCATGCTATGGCACTCCATAATTGCAAACAATTGCAGGAATGGATCAATTACAACTATAGCTACAAAACATCCTTACTGAACATCTCCAAAATATGCATGGATCTCTCTGTAGAATCAAGTTCACATGGCAACAAAATTACAGCAGACAAAGACTTAGAGAAATCACCAAGTCCCTGAAATCAGAAATATTACGGGGCCTACTTTGCATGCTTGTGCTAGTCATCACAGAGATCACAAAAATACATGGACAACACCACTGGAAAGATGGCATGGCATATTTCAAAATATATGTAGAGCTCATGCTCAAAAGATGCACAGAATAAATGATACAAAAATGACAAATCTCCAAGTTCTGATAAGAACCAGAGATTAACAGCAACTAGCCCTCTTCCAACAAATATTTTGGCATCAAGATGACCTCTAATGAACATGGTGCAATTGAACAAAATGAAGAGCATCACGAGACGAACAATTTGACATATTACACGCGCGAATCGGAGCTACATACAAGAAGTTACGGAGCTATGAACAAAGCAAGATGCTGATGAAATCTCAAGACTTAGAAAAATAAAAAGGGGCTCGGGGAAAAAGTCAACGGTCTCACGATTGGATCTGGATCGAGCCGTTCCTCGAGCTCGAGCCCGACGGCGCTCGGGGCTCCGGTGCGCTCGCCGGCGGGAGGAAGGAGGGCGGCGCGAGGAAGGCCGGAGGAGGAGATGGCCGGAGGGGAGGCCGGAGGTGCGGGCGCGTGGGCCCGGGCGGCGCCGGCGTCGGGCAGGCGGCGGGGACGGCGGCGAGCACGCGGCGACGCACGGCGGCGGCGGCCGGCGGGGAGGAAGGCGGCGGACGGAGGAGGACGCGCGGGCCGGGGAGGGCTCGCCGCGGGCTCGGGCGGGCCGCGGGCGCGGGCGGCGGCACGCGGTGACGTGGCGCGCTCCGGTTGGCCGGGCGGCGCGGCGGACGTTGTCCGGCCGGAGCGGACGCGTCCGGCGCGGCGCGGAGGGAAAGGGTTAGGGTTCGTCTGTGATTTTGTTTTTCGGGATGCCCATATATAAATAGGTAGAGGGAGCTAGGAGACTCCAAATGAGGTGCGGTTTTCGCCCACACGATCGTGATCGAACGACCTAGAGCATGGAAGAGAGTTTGGTGGGTTTTGGGCTGGTTTTAGAGGGGGTTTTTGTTGGATACTCAAATGGACTTTGCGGATGCCCGGTTTACCGTTGGAGTACCAAACGACCTCCGAATGGAACGAAACTTAACCGGTAGTCTCCGGGTGGTATATTAAGGTCACTTGACAAGCCTCGGTCCATTCCGAGAAAGTTTGACACACGCACACGAAAGAAAACAAGAGGGGTGCACCAGAGGAGATAGGAGCACCGGATTGCAAAACGGACAACGGGGAAAATGCTCGGATGCATGAGACGAACACGTATGCGAATGCAATGCACATGATGACATGATATGAAAATGCATGACATGACAAAATACAAAACGAAAGACAAAACCCGACAACGGAGGGAAAAACATAAGACATAGCTGGAATTGGCAAGAGTCGGAGTTACAAATATGGCAAGTTACATGCGGGGTGTTACAGAAGCCGTCCAACCACATGACCCGGAAGTGCCATTGGCTCACACGGATCTCCAAGGGCGAGGGGCTGGTGCCGCCTCCGCCTCCCGGCCCGCCGCCTCCAGCCCCCCCAGCCGGCTGCTCGACCAGCAGTCGGAGCCATTCAGGATGAGTTCCCAGATGAGCACGTCGCCTACGTCATCTTCACGAGCAAGGTTGAAGACAAGCGCAGCCGGCGCCGACAGCATCAAGAGGTCAACGCGGTCGCCTCCAGCAACCCCGAGTTCATGCATTGGTCTGAAAGGCCTATTAACTGGAGCCGGGCTGATCACCCAGAGGTGATGCCGTCTCCTGGCTCCTACGCATTGGTGTTGGATGTCACCCTCGCGACGGAGAGGCGAGCTGCCCGATTCTCCCGCGTGCTGATTGATGGCGGAAGCAGTATCAACATACTGTACCGCGACACCATGGAGAAGTTGAACCTCAAGGCGAAGCAGCTCATGCCAAGCCGGACCATGTTCAATGGCATCGTACCCGGCCTGTCCTGTTCCCCAATCGGCAAGATCAAGATGGATGTTCTCTTCGGAGACAAGGATCACTTTCGCCGAGAAGCCATCTGGTTTGAAGTAGTGGACCTAGAGAGCCCTTACCACGCCTTGCTCGGCCGACCTGCCCTAGCCAAGTTCATGGCTGTACCCCACTACGCCTACCTCAAGATGAAGATGCCGAGCTCGAAGGGGATCATCACTGTAGCCGGCGACTACAAGAAGTCCATCGAGTGCGCTGCAGCCAGCAGCCGGCTGGCCGAGTCCTTCGTGGTTGCAGAAGAGAATAAGATGCTGGAGTGAGTTGTGGCCATGGCCGGCAAGCAGCCGGCCCTGTCCCCTAACCCCAGGGAATATGACGTGCAGGGCTCCTTCCAGCCTGCCAAGGAGACGAAGAAGATACCTCTGGACCCAGAGAACCCGGAGAGGTTTGCTGTCATTGGAGAATACCTGGACAGCAAATAGGAAGGCGAGCTCGTTGACTTCCTCCATGAGAATCGAGACATCTTTGCATGGTCCCCAAAGGACATGCCGGGTGTTCCGAAGGATTTCTCCGAGCACAAGTTACACGTCCGAGCGGACGCGAAGCCAGTCAAGCAGCCTCTCCGCCGTCTGTCAGAGGAGAAGAGAAGAATCGTAGGAGAAGAGATAGCCCGGCTCCTTGCCGCCGGCTTTATTATGGAAGTGTTTTTTCCAGAGTGGCTTGCCAACCCAGTCTTGTTGTTGAAGAAGAAGAACAAATGGCGTATGTGTATAGACTACACTAGCCTCAACAAAGCCTGCCCCAAAGATCCGTTTGCCCTACCACGGATTGATCAAGTGATAGACTCCACAGCTGGATGCGAGCTGTTGAGTTTCTTGGATGCCTACTCAGGAAACCACCAGATCAAGTTGGACTCAGCTGACCGCCTGAAGACCGCCTTCATCACACCCTTTGGAGCTTTCTGTTACCTGACTATGACATTCGGCCTGAGGAATGCCGGTGCCACTTTTCAGCGTTGCATGCCGAAATGCCTCCTCAAGCAACTCGGCAGAAATGCCCACGTCTACGTAGACGATATTGTGGTGAAGACAGAGAAGCGCGGTACCCTGCTAGAAGACCTCAAAGAAACATTTGCCAACTTGCGCCGATTCCAGATCAAGCTCAACCCCGAAAAATGTGTGTTCGGAGTACCAGCCGGCCAGCTTCTAGGCTTTTTGGTCTCCGAACGTGGCATTGAGTGCAACCCTGTGAAGATCAAGGCCATTGAGAGAATGGAGATTCCCACCAAGTTGTGAGATGTTCAGAAGTTCACCGGGTGCCTGGCCTCCCTAAACCGTTTCATCAGCCGGCTAGGAGAGAAGGCTCTCCCCCTGTACCGACTCATGAATAAATCCACTCACTTCGAGTGGAACGACCAAGCAGACCAAGCCTTCCATGAGTTGAAGAAGATGCTGACCACTCCACCTGTCCTGGCGGCGCCGACTGAGAAGGAGCCCATGCTCCTCTACATAGCCGTGACTAGCCGAGTGGTCAGTACAGTCATCATGGTCCAGCGCCCAGAACAAGGCCGAGCCCAGTTAGTCCAGAGGCCGATATATTATTTAAGCGAAGTACTGTCCACCTCAAAGCAAAACTACCTGCACTACCAAAAGATGTGCTATGGAGCGTACTTCGTCGCCAAGAAGCTGAAGCCCTACTTTCAAGAGCATCCCATCACGGTCGTATGCACCGCCCCACTTGCCGAGATCATAGGCAGCCGGGATGCATCCGGCCGGGTGGCCAAGTGGGCCATTGCGCTGGCTCCTTACACAATCTTCTATCAGCCCCGCACCGCCATCAAGTCCCAAGCATTGGCCGACTTCCTCATCGACTGGGCCGAGACCCAGTACCTACCGCCGGCTCCCGACTCCACTCATTGGCGGATGCACTTCGACGGGTCCAAGATGCGCACTGGCTTGGGATCTGGCATCGTCCTCACCTCTCCCAAAGGCGACAAGCTCAGATACACGCTGCAAATCCATTTTGCCTCCTCCAACAATGTGGCTGAGTACGAGGCGCTCATACACGGGCTCCGGCTAGCCAAAGAGCTCGGCATACGCCGGATCCTGTGTTATGGCGACTCAGACTTGGTGGTCCAGCAGTCATCTGGCGACTGGGACGCCAAGGATGCAAACATGGCGAGCTATCGATTCCTTGTCCAGCAGATCAGTGGATACTTCGAAGGGTGCGAGTTCCTTCACGTGCCACGGGCCGACAATGACCAAGCAGATGCCCTGGCACGGATCGGCTCCACCCGACAGGCTATACCAACCGGTGTCTCTCTCCAGCGCCTCCTCAAACCGTCTATCAAGCCGTCTCCAGAATCGGACTCTATCTTCGTACCGCCCGCCCCTGATGCAGCCGGATCCGACTGGAGGAACCCAGCAGGTGGCTCGGGGACCTCGACAAGCGGCCCGGGGACTGCCGTAGTCGCACCTGGCTTGGGGACTTCAGAACCCGGCCCGGGGACTGCAGCAGTCGGCCCGGGGACTGCAGCGACACAAGAAGCGGTGGCCGACTCCAACTCTCCACCAGCCAACCCACCCACCCGGGTCACAGTGGCCGTACTGACAGTAGAAGAAGTCACAGCTCCATCATGGGCCCAGCCCATCCTCAACTTCCTAGTCAACAGAGAGTTGCCGACTGATGAGATCTCGGCAAGACTAGTGCAACGCCGAGCTGGAGCATACGCAATAATAAACAGAGAACTTGTCAAGCGTAGCGTCACTAGAGTCTTCCAGCGCTGCGTCGAGCCAGAGAAGGGCGTAGCAATCCTCAAGGATATCCACCAAGGCGAATGCGGCCACCACGCAGCCTCAAGATCACTTGTGGCCAAAGCTTTCCGCCATGGTTTCTTCTGGCCGACTGCTTTGGAAGATGCCAAAGAATTAGTCAAATGCTGCAAAGGATGCCAAGTCTTCAGTTCCAAGCAACACCTGCCGGCTTCTGCACTCAAGACCATCCCCCTCACCTGGCCCTTTGCCGTTTGGGGGCTGGACATGGTGGCCCATTCAAGACAGCCCGCGGCGGCATGACACATCTGCTTGTTGTCGTGGACAAATTTACCAAGTGGATCGAAGCGAAGCCGATCAAGAAGCTGAACGGGCCGACTGCCGTGACATTCATCGCTGACATCACTACTCGGTATGGTGTGCCACACAGCATCATCACCGACAACGGCACAAATTTTGCCAAGGGAGCACTGGCACGTTTCTGCGCGACACAGGGCATCCGACTGGACTTGGCGTCCGTTGCTCACCCGCAGTCAAACGGCCAGGTCGAGCGAGCAAACGGCCTCATCCTCTCCGGCATCAAGCCCCGACTGGTCGTACCGCTGGAGCGTTCGGCCGGCTGCTGGCTCGATGAGCTGCCGGCTGTCCTCTGGAGTCTGCGTACTATCCCAAACAAGTCAACCGGCCTCACTCCGTTCTTCCTTGTATATGGTGCCGAGGCTGTCATCCCAACTGACATCGAGTTCGACTCGCCTCGGGTCACCATGTACATGGAGGCGGAGGCCAAGGAAGCACGAGAAGGCGACGTCGACCTGCTGGAAGAAGGCCGGCTGTTAGCACTCAGCCGGTCCGCCATCTACCAGCAGGGTTTGCGCCGTTACCACAACCGGAAGGTCAAGCCAAGATCCTTCCAAGAGGGTGACCTTGTGCTCCGGCTGATCCAGCGAACAGCCGGCCAACACAAGCTCTCAGCCCCTTGGGAAGGCCCTTTCATCGTCAGCAAGGCACTAGGCAACGACTCCTACTACCTGATCGACGCACAGAAGCCAAGAGCACGCAAGAGGGATGATTCCGGCAAGGAGTCGGAACGACCATGGAACGCAAACCTCCTGAGAAGATTTTACAGTTGAAAGCAGTATGTATCATGCTACCTTTTTTGTATTAAATACGAGACAAACGGGCCCCCCGAGGCGCACTCGGGGACTGCCCTCCTTTATCTATGAATGACGAGTGTCATATCCATGAATGTATTATTACATTTGATTTTCTGTCTGGCACCGGGTTTGACTAGTCAGCCCGGGGACTGGCCGCCTTAAGCTATATTAAAAGTTCTACCTGAAGTCAGACAAGTAGTGTGCCAGCACCCGAGCACTCTCTTGTTGAAAGTCGCAGCTCGAAGAACCGACTGTCCGACTGGCAAGAACCAAAGGCAGAAAGGATGCCCACACGAAAAACGGCTAAGGACTAACGAACTTATATAACGCAAGCCGGCCTCCAGCCACGCCTACCGGTTGACCAAACAGCCGGCTGGCCGGCCTCCCAGTCACTTCGCTACAAATCCAACAAAGCTAGAGTACTTGCCCTCCCAATTGGCCAAGCACTTCTCCAGCCACAGACTGCAGAGCAGTTGTCCGGCTGGGAAGGCGGCAACCAAGGGAGGGCGGCAAAGAAAACAACCGAAGGATGAAAAGCAAAGAACAAGGGAAAGCCAAACGCATGCATAGTTATATTTACACATAAGGCCTACAACAGGCCGGCAGTCAATATAGTTCGATTCCACCCCCAGTGGGTGGAATTGTGCAAACTTAACAAAATACTGTTTCAAGAGTAATAAAACAGGAAAGTAGAGGCAGCAGATTAGACTAAGGGTGCAGCAGGGGAGCCGGGCTGGTCGGTGGAGACGGCGGCGCCGGCTGGAGGAGTGGCCGGCTGGCGAGTCTCGGCTTGATCATCGCCGGCTGCAGGCGGTGCGCCCGCACGTGCCTTGTTGCTGGAGGCACGGTCAAGCTGAGGCTGACCAGCCGCTCCACCATCTGGCGCGGTGTCTTCACCCTCCTCCTCCTCCTCGCCCTCGTCGCTAGAGTCGATCTCCTCCACCGAGTCCTCGCCGTCTGCCGGGTTCAGCCCGAACCACTCCTCCGGCTGGGCAACGCCGTTGTCGTCCACCTCAGGAGCGAAGGCGCTGGTGTCGGTGTAGTCGGCGATCGCCGATGCTCGCTGGATGATAGCCGGCCGCACCGGCTCCAGCTCCGTGTCGGCCTCCTGCCGCCCGGTGGCCAGCTGGTCCAAACTCAGCTCGGGATACCAGGCCTTGACGAACTCCAGCGCCCGCCTGGCGCCGGACCGAGCCGCAGAAGCCTTCCAGGCCTCAAAGCGGCCGTCCACCACCTCCAGCCAGTCGGCAGTCCGACTGGGAGTGCGGGGCATCACCTCACCAGGCCAGAGAGCGGCCAGCACCTGTGCCCCAACACGCTGAAGCCGGTGGAGCATGCGGTGATTCGGCTGGAGGCAGGCTTGAATCGCCAAGAGCTGTTCCTCCAGCGACCGACGAGCGTTCGGCGCGATCTCGGCGCCAGCCTGCCTTTGCGCCTCGCGGTGGGCCTCGACGACCTGGTTGGCGGCAGTAGAGTAGCCAGGGAAGTACTCTGCGCAAGAAAGAAGAGAAAAAACACCAAGTCAGAAAATGAACCAAACGGCAAGCGACAAGCAAGGGACGAAGAAGAGGGCGGCCTACCGTCAACCAAGTCTTCAATCTGGCCGTAGCTGTTGATCAACGACCGCCTCGCCTCAGCCCAGCTTGCCGCCTCTGTCTCATATTCAGCTTGAAGGGACGCCTCACTGTCCTGCACCGCCTTCAGGGCCGCCTTATGGCTCTCCTCCTGGTCGGCCAGCCTCTTGGCCAGGCGGTCACGCTCCTGGGCCAAGGCGTCAAACTCGGCCTCCTTAGCATGAAGGGCGGCCTGAGTGCCACCCAGCTGCTCCCTCAGTTTGGCGTTGGACGCTGCAAGCATGGCAGAGAAGAAAGAAGCAATAAGGAAGAAGTCGTCAAGAAAGATCCGACCCGAATGCTCAGCAGTCGGCCCGAATCTCGGGGACTACACCCAGTGGGTGTGCTGACGCGCCCCCACATGAGAAAAAAGATGAAGCACTTACCCCGTCTCTTAGATAAATCAACATTCTTCTGGGTCAGCTCCCGAGCCTGGGAGTTGAAGGCAGACGCGCGGAGGTTGTGGTAGTCCTGCAAGTCAGGCAGAGAAGCGAATGAGAACAAGATAGTAAACAAAGCCCGCTAAGAAGTTCCAAGCCGCCTGCTCAGCAGCCGACTCGGAACTCGGGGACTACACCCAGTGGGTGCGCTGACGCGCCCCCACGGAAGAAACCAAGATCAAAAAAGCAAAAACAAGAAGACTTACCCGAATGGCCGCTCGCGTCGCGAGGAACTCGTCATTGTATTTCCACAGCACCACAGCCTGGGACTGAAGCCGGTTCCGGACTTCCTGCGCCGCCACGTTCACCACGGCCGTCCCTCCACCCGGCGTCCACCCCGAGCTGGCGCTGGCCGCCTCCACGTCCCGGGCCGACGAGCCGGAGCCCGCGGCCTTCTGCGGGTCTGAAGTGGCCTTCCCCACGCGATGGCGACTGGACCACCAGGTCCGTCCTCGCGGCCGGCTCGCCCCCAGCCGGTTGTGCAGGCGGCACGTTAGGCCGGCTGCCTTGGGCCACCCCAGTCGGCGAGCCGGTGCCGCCTCCCTCTCCGGGACGACGACGTCGTCCTCCCTCTCCAACCCCGGCAGGTCGCCGCCGGCTTCCTCCGGCGGGGGCTCCGGGACCTCGGGCACCGCGACACACAGAGGGATGACAAGCAAGGCCCCCTCCGCTGTCGCCGCGGCCGCAGCCTCCGCTTGGGCCTTGGCCGCCCCGTCGGCACGCGCCTTCGCCGACTACTCCTCCTCCTGTGCCGCCTTGGCGGCAGCCGCCCTCAGCTCCTCCGCCTCCCACGCCTCCCGCGCATTTCGCTCCGTCGCCGCCTGAAGCTCGGCGCGGGGGTCCACACGGCGGGTGCTCCCGGATCCTCCCAGCGATCCAACCACGGAGGCAGCAGCAACCCGCTCAAGAGAAAGCGGAGCCCTGATTTTTGAGAAAGGGCAAGGATTCAGAAATCTACCAAGAAAAGAAGAAAGAATATGCCGAAGAATATACACTTACGCCGACACCGTCTGCGGCTACTTCACCACCATGCGGAAGCGGGCCGCCTTCGCGGCCGCCTCATCCCGCCTGGTCGCCGCCGCCCCGCCCTTGGGCTTCTTTGACCGACTGCCGAACAAGCCCGACGCGGCCCGGCGCTTCTGCCCGCCGCCCCGAGCAGGCGGCGCGGCGGAGGAACCCGCGCCACGGCCAGACGCCGGCTGGCGGCGCGGGAGGATTTCCGCCTCATCGTCATCCGGCCAATCGTCGAAGCTGACTCCAAGCCCGGAGCCGCCAGCTTCGCCGCCACCCGCCTCGGTGTTTTCGTCCATGGCGGCCGGCCCCAAGTTGTGGTCCTCCAGGTCATGCTCCGCCCGATCGGGGAGAAATCGGCCCTCCGCCCCCGACTCGGCTGCAGGTCGAAGGAGAGGGCTCTGCCAAGACGGGCCGACTGGTCAGAGTCGGCCAAGAGGAACTCGGCGACAAAACTAAGAGAAGAAAGAGTAAAGAGAGCATACCGTAGGCGGAGGATGTGCACGGGAGTATGGCTCCTTGCCAAACCGCCACTCTGTGGAGAGCTTGCAGTTCGCAAGATAATTCACCATATGAGCCACCTCGTCGTGCGGCATATCCTTGGTGCACATCCGACTCGGATCGAGTTGGCCGCTCATCTGACAGATCAGGTGAGGGTGTCTTTGAAGCGGAAGCACCCGACGCGCGACGAAGGCAGCCAGCAAGTCGGACCCAGTCAGGCCCTCCGACTGGATCATCACCTGGAGTCGGGCGACGGCCGCGGCTCCAGCCTGCGACAGCGTCATGGCCCGATAGGACCACTGGGGCCGCCTCCCAGCCGGCGGGCCGGCTACGTAAGTCGGCAAGTTGACGTAGTCGCCTTGCGGGGCGACGTTCCTCACGTAGAAATACGACTTCTGCCAGAGCTTCACTGACTGGATCAGCGTGATGACGGGGAAGGGGTTGTCGGCCGCCGGCCTCCGCATCGCGATGAAGGCGCCGCTCAAAGCCAGCACGCCCTGCATGCGGGTGCCGAGCTTAGATTGGAAGAACTCCCCCTAGAGCTCGAGGGTGGGGAGAACGCCAAGAAAGCCTTCGCACAGGGTGACGAAGGCGGACAGCAGCACCACCGTGTTCGGAGTGAGGTGGTGCGGCTGGAGTTGATAGAACTCGAGGAAGGAGCGGAAGAAAGCGCTCGCCGGCAAGCCGAGGCTGCGCAGGAAGTGCGAGCGGAAGACTACCCGCTCGCCTTCCTTCGGCGCCGGCGTGATCTCCTTCTCCGACGCGAGACGGACCCGCACCTGGTCCTTGCCGGGCAACCGCCGCGTCTTGCGGAGGAACTCGATGTGGTCCATATGGATGAGGGAGCCGTCCCAGTCCCCGCTGTACTGCATGGTGGCGAGAAGCTAACAAGGAAGAGTGCGGCGGCGGAGAAAGCACGGCCCTGCGGCGGCAAAGCTGCGGGGCGGAGTGAAGATTGGTGGGATAGCGCGGCGGCGAGGCGCTGGTGCGAGGGAAAGCAGGAGGAAGAAGATGGCAGAGAAAGGAGGAGCGTGCGAGCATTTGAGGCTTCCCCTCCTCCCCCTACTTATAGCCTCATGCGGCGAAGCTGAGGAGGCGAGGCGTGGGGAGGAACGTGGGATTAACTGCGCCCACTCCCCATGTCCCGCGATTATTACGCCCTAACGGTGTGCGGAAACCGCCGCCGGAAGACGTGCTGACAGCTCTGGGCCATAGAGGATCCACGCCTGGGCCTAGGCGTAGGAGTGGTGGGCCCTCGGCCTACGGCGACGTCCTGTCGCGTGCGTGGGTTGGCAGGCTTTTTTCAGCCGGAGGAGGCCACGTGGTTCGCGGGCGGCGAGCGGCCGGCCCGCAGCCCGGCGCACGCACCAACAGAGTCCCGCCTTCCGACTTTAGAAATTTCGCCAAGACGGCGCGCCCAACCGAAGCCGACTCCTAGCCGCTGGCTCGTCAAGATAAGAAGCTGACCGAGCTTCTCGACCTCCACTCAGCCTCGAAGCCCAACCAGCTTCGGGGACTACTGTCGGAGTAAATAGCCACGGGTAGCCTAACTGACTCCCCCTGGCTCTTCGAAAAATTATCAGGCCATTCGAGCCTTCAAGCATACAAAGCATAGGGCCGCCTTCCCCCGGCCGGCTATCCCCAGGGCCGACTACCAGAAGGCGACCCGGCCTCAGAAACCTTCCCCAAGAAAGATAAGAGATGGCCGACTCCAGGGAGCCGGCCCCAAGAGGACCGACTCCCAGAAGCCGGCCATGAAGAAAGCCGACTCCCAGAAGCCGGCCAAGGCTGCACCCACCAAGACTGTATCCACATAACGGTGATAAGACGGGGCGTGGCTGCAGTACAGCCCACTACCCCCGAAACCCGAAGCAGGCATGGCCACAGGGCGCCGTACGGGCAGCCATCCCCCGTCCGGCGCGGCACTGTAGCCATGTTGACCTCGATGTCACCCATGACAGGCGCCAGTACAGCCCGCGGGCGGCGGGCCCCTTTAACCAGAGAGACACTCGAAGGCGGCCCGGCCTCCCCTAGTCGGCCAGGGGCGTGGCCGGCTCCCAATAGCCGGCTACCTCCCTCCCTCTAAACATGTGCCTCATTAAGGAGACAAGACGAGGTAAGGCTACAGTGAGAGCCCGCAAGGCGGCGGCACTGTAGCCACGCTTACCTCGGCGAAGCCCTCGTCATCAGAGGCGAGGCAACAGTAACCAGCCGCCAACAAAGCCCCCAAACGGTGGGGCCGGCCTGTCGGCCAAGAGGCCGGCAGCCGGAGGGACCCACCAGTCGGCGGGCCCCAGTGGCCGGCGGAGAAGCCGGCGAGCATAGACACTGACGGCTGGGACCCGCGCCCAGCCGGATTACCATTGTACCCCTGGGTGGTAGGCCTATATAAACCCCCCGGGACACCCATGCAAAGGGTTGATCTCATAGAGTTTCACACACCACATAGAGAGAAAAGGAGAGCTAGCCTTGCCCTTCTTCTTCCTCTAGCCAAACAGCTCAAGGAGCACTTGTAGCTACTTGTATTGATCTAGTGATCATGCGGAGACCCCGCAGAGCAGGACTAGGGGTGTTATCTCCACGGAGAGCCCCGAACCTGGGTAAGATCCGCCGGCGTGCATGTCTTCGCCTTATCCCGTTTCCACGCACCGGCGATGTCTTACTGGCTCCCACAATGATAAGCCACCCGTTGGCATATGTCGCACGAACCACCCAACAGTTGCGGATGAAGAACAAGCCAGGCCATCTGAAGGTTCAGTTGATGTGCCTGAAGAAAATGAAACTGCCAGGGCATCCACTAGTGGTGCGCCTGAAGAAAATGAAGAAGTCAGGGCAACTGCATCAGTTGTGCCTGAAGAAATTCCACCAAATTCCTCTGCTCCTCCTGCGCCTACCCCAACTCCGATCCTTCCATCTGCATCAGATGTGAAGAAGACCAAGGCTGCAGAGCGTGCAGCTGTGAAGAAAAGGAAAGCATCAACTTCATCAGATTCTTCAGCTCCGAAGAAGATGAAGCCTTTGACTACCTCATTTGCAAACCCAATTGATGTTGTTCCTATCTCAACCATGCCATCAAAGGACCTTGTTCCTTTTGATGAAGATTATATGATTCCAAGTGAATCCGATGAAGACATTCCTTCTGCTGCTTCCTCAGAGCAGATGGATGAAGAAATTGAAGCGGACGCAATCCCTTCAACTCCAATTGTCTCCTCGCCCATGCCTCAGTTCACTGCTGAAGAGGCCGGCGTTGAGGAGTTGGATGAACAAAATTCTGACGTGGACATTGGGAGTACTACTCCATTGATGAATGATGATTTCTGGGATAGTCAGCATCCCAACTCTCATGTGTTCATGCCATTGCAACAAATCCCTCAGTCCCCAGCACAAACTGTTCAAATGGGCTTTGAATAACATCAACCCACTGCCTCTGTTCATGAAGAAATTCCAGCCTCTAGTGCTGAAGAAACTGCTGCTCCTAAACAACTGAAGACACAAACTGCCACTGAAGAGGAACCAGAAATTCCTCAGCCTGAAGAACCTGAGATTGCGATTCCTGAGGTTGTGATGCAACTGACTGACACTCCTCTGCCCAAGCCAAAGGATCCATTCTCAAGGAAGAAAAAATTCAAGGCTGATGATTTCTTCGGCGAGCACGTATTCTTCACAGATTACAACCCCTATGACTCTGCTCGCATTAGGAAGAGGCATTTCTGGACTGCCAGCCAGGCAAATTTTTATTCCTCAGTGCTTTTCAACAAAGACAAAGTCTTCGACCATGAGCATATTCCTCACGTGGATATGAAATCTCTGTCGTGCTTCGTGCCAGTCCTCAGTGTTCTTCACGACGCTGGACTATTAAATTTCTGCACTGATATATGTGATTGGAATGAAGAACTCATTCTTCAGTTTTATGCAATGCTACACATCACCGGAGACTCTGAAGATGTGAATTCATGGGTGCTGGACTGGATGTCTGAAAATACTCACTACAAGGCACCAGCTACTGAATTGCTTCGTGATTTACCTCTCAGTCCTCCCCTTGAAGCTGCTCGTTGCGTCTACAGTGAGCCTGAGCTTACAGATCACTATATGCAAGTGCTGATGAAGCCATTGAAGCCAGGTCAGGCCCCAAGAACCAAATTCCTCGTGAAGGAATTGCTATATGTGCCTCGGACTGTCTATCGCATTCTAACGAAGACATTGAGTCCTATCAAGGGCCACGACTCGAATGAAGAAGAAGTCATTGGTATCATGAAGAACCTGCTTTTAAATATCATCCATGGCGTTCCCGTCAACTTCCATGATTTCTTCATGAGGACTCTGGCCAATGTCGCTATGTCACCATTTGAGTTGAAGCCTTATGCTTCGTGGATTATGAGATTCATTAGAACAAGGTCTTCACTCAACTACAAAGCTGATACACTGAACCATTGCAGCTACTTGCCCCCGATTGAAGTCCTCAAATGGACATTTTCCTCAGCTGATGACAAGGGCAAGGCCGCTGCTGTTATAGATGAAGGCATTCGTCCATTGGATGGTCAATTTCGCAAGGCTACATCCTACTCCACCAATGACGACTCTGCCACCCATGACTCTGTCGCCAACACAACCAAGCAAAATCCTCAAGGCACAGCTCCCAGGGTGATGACTGATCGTGACCTACTCCTCAGTCTTCACCAGAAGGTTGATCGCAATCACAAATGGGTCAAGCGTCAGTTTGGTTCAATTCTTCACAACATGACTGCTACCCACAATGCAGTGAAGAAAAACCATTACTACCTTCAAGAAACCTTCAACCGTACCTGGGTTGTTCTGTCTCATGTTTATAGCGAAGAAATCTGAAGAAAATGGGTCTCAAGGAAGATTTTGACTGATCTGCTCCTCCACCGAAGAAATACAAGAAGGCCAAGGTTCCTTCCTTGGTGGCCAGCTCCTATTCTTCATCGCGCGACACCGACGAGCACGAAGACTTGGACGACACTACGGCAGGCCCAACATCAACAAACGACCCCAACAACGCTGGCGCTCCTTCATCAACTTGATATTCTTCAGGGGCGTTAGTCCTCATTTTCGATCCTTTTGGTCATTCGATGACAAAGGGGGAGAAATTTGAGTTAGTCTTCAAGCGGGTCTATCTTATATGGGCATTTTTTTTTCTAAGTTACAACTCTCGTTCTTTTGACGACTTTGCTGGATCGAGTTGTAATCTTAAACTCTATGGTAGCCTGATACTTTTGCTGTGATTTTCTGCATGCCTATTCCTCATTAATGCTTATGCACGCATGCTGAATTACATCAGTCACCATATTTCATCATGCATTTCAAATACTTCATATTATATATCAAATGCATGTATGAATTACAAGATATAGGGGGAGATCTCCATGATTCTACTCTTCAAGTGTGCATTGCTTCAAAAGCAAATTCCTCACTATGCACATCTTCAGGGGGACTTCTTCTATATCTTGCAATCAAATTCCTCAATCTCAGTATTTACACTTCATATGTTTATCCCCGTTGAAAACTTAACCTATATTGCCATCAATCACCAAAAAGGGGGAGATTGTAAGTGCATCTAGTGCCCCTTAGTGATTTTGGTGTATTGAAGACTTATAGGTTAAGGGACTAATGCGTTTATGAGTGTACACAGGTCTATAAGTCTATGAGGAGTTTGATATTTACAGAGAAAGTCGACCCCTAAAAATGAAGCTCTTCGACTGAAGACTTTGGATTTATGAAGACTTTGAAAGTGAAGAAATTGGTGTGACCTTGAAGACTTGGTATTCATTCGAGGAACATGAAGCGTGAAGACTTTTGTTTTCGTAGTTTCATTTTATCTTTCTTGAGTCATAGGAAACACCGTACTGTTAAAGGGGGTCGAGGAAATACTAAGGAAAAATTTCCATGTGATGCTCAACTCAAAATCCTACACCTACCAATCCCTTCAAGTGAAGCCATTGGAAATCTCATACAGTTCAGTCATATTCTTCAGTGACAGAGACAAAGTTCTTCTGGTCTCTGAGGAATTTGTTCTGACTGAGGAGTTAGGAATTCGCCAGTGCGGATTGCCTACACTTTGAGGAACATGATAGCCCTGAGGAATTTGAACCTCAAATTTCCGACCGTTGTTATGGTACGCGCCAACTGTCCCAAAATATCTTATCCACCTAACGGTCATATCATTGAAGGGCATTTATGTCTTATCATGTCGGGTTGCTCCCTAGGCTATAAATAGCCGCCCCCTACAACCACTAGCTGGTTGGCTGCTCCGAGAGAAACTGACACTTGTCATTTGAGAGCATCCCATCCTCCGAGGACTTTGAGCAAAAATCATCAAGTGAGGAAAACCCAAACCCAAACACCTACAAACCCAAAGTGATTGAGCATCACTGAAGAGATTGATCTTGCGTGGATCCGACGCTTGTTACCTTTGAAGACTGTGCTTCTTCCAGACGGTTAGGCGTCATGGTCTAGAGCATTCAAGAGGAATTGTGGATCGCCGAGTGACCGAGTTTGTGAAGGTTTGGAAGTCACCTGAAGACTTACCGCGAGTGATTGGGCGAGGTCTGTGTGACCTTAGCTCAAGGAGAATATGGTGAGGACTGTGTGTCCGGGACTGTGTGTCCTCAGGTTTAAATACCTAGCCGCTCCAACCAGATGTACAACTGAGACAACAGTTGGAACTGGTCTACCAAATCATTGTCTTCACCAAGCTTACTGGTTCTATTTCCTCAACTCTTTCATTTCCTCATTACAGTTGTTGTGTGCTTGTTCATATCTATTTGAAGACTTTGACTGAAGGCTTTCTCAATTTCCTCAGTTCAAATTCTTTAGTCTGTTTGTCTTCATCCTGTGTTATCGTGTGATTACGCTTTCCGTACTCTGTGCTTGTCTTCATTTCATCGTGATGACCATGCTTGTGTTCTTTTATGTTTACTTTTGAGTACTTATTCCGCTGCTAGTAGTTCTTCGCTAAGGAATTTCCTCACCCGCAAATTCCTCAGTGAAGAATTCATAAAAATCGCCTATTCACCCCCTCTAGTCGATATAACGCATTTTCATATACTATGAGTCATATATGCAGGACATGAAAATTTCCTCCCCTTGAAATGGAGCTTGTCCTCAAGCTCGATACCCCTTGTACAGCTAGAGTTGTGATCAGTGAATGATATGCACCACTCCGGTTCAAGAAGAACACAGCCAAATATAAGTGCAGAGGAAAGGATATGAGGCACTCGGAAACTGCACTGCAAATCTATCCAAGTCAGAAATGTGCAGAAGAAGTGAAGTTGAAGCCACATAATCGTCTCATCCTTCCTGTATACAAACTGCAAGTGCCAACGCAGTAGCCAAGTGCAAGCTCGGGTATCTCCAGTGCCCTCACTGCTAAAATCCGCCTGAATGGGAGATCGGACGGCAGTGCGAGAGAGGAACTGTATAATGTCTGGGTCCCAAAGTTTGACAGAGAAATATGGGTGCTTCCACTCAACCATCAAAAGGAAGATGTCGTGATGCAATCGGAGCAATACAAGACACCGCTGCTGAACAACGTGAGGTAATGGCAACACTATGTTCTTTGCTTGCAGGAGCTTTGTGATGCCCGGATAGTGAGGCTACAGTAATCCCACGTTAATGATGCCATGTCACCACGGTTACACTTGATAATCTCGTGTTAGTCCAAAACCGATTCAAATCCTAATTTGAATTTAAGTCAAACAATAAAGGATTTCAAATTTTAAAACTAACATGTTCGGGCTGTGCCAATTATTGCATAAATAATTATGGTGGAGAAACCACATTTTTATAAAGTATTTAATTGCACTGAAGTAAATAAAACAATAACAAAAACAAATAATTAAATGCCTATTTCAGTTAATAAAATATTAAGCTAATTTATTTATTTGCCCAAAACTATTGGGGCAGTGGCATATTTATTAAAACTAAATTAGGAACTAGTTTTGTATTTCATTTAAACTATAAAAGGGTGAAACTAAGAGAAAACAGAAACAAGAAAATAAATGAAAGTAAATAAAAATAAAACAAACAATAAGAAAGGACAAAACCCCTCCCCTTGGTCCGTTTGGCCCATTTGGCCAACAGCCAACTGGCCCACTTCCCCTGGCCTATATGGCCTGCCCCACCACCTAACCCTAATCCCCTCCCTCACAACCCCCCCCGATCTAGTCTCCTCCCCACTCCTCCCACTCGCGCCCCCACTCTCCCTCTCCCCCGATCTAATCGGGCTCGAACGTCAC